>NC_054468.1:10687130-10987665 GCF_017639515.1 Carcharodon carcharias | reverse complement strand
TCATTTCCAGGAATCAGGTCCAATAGTGCATTGTTTCTTGTTGGATTGGACACATATTGCTGTAGAAAATTTTCCTGAACACAATCTAGGAACTTTTGCCCCTCTCCACCCTTTACACTATCACTATCCCATCTACATTCGGGTAATTAAAGTGCCCATTATAATTACTCTATAGTGCCTGCATCTCTCTAATTTCCCTGCAGGTTTGCTCTAATACATCCTTCTCAATAGCCAGCCGCCCATAGACTACACCAAGCAATGTAATTGCACCCTTTTGTTCCTTAGCTCTAGTCAAATTGATCCTGTCCTTGAACTCTCTGGGACATCGTCTTTCTTCAGCACTGCAATGCTCTCCTTAACCAATACCACCACCCCTCCTCCTTTCCATCTTTTCCTATCTCTTCTGCAAATGACCCAACTCCTCAATCTTCACCTTCAGAGCTCCTTTCCCCAAGGACAGAAGTCTCTGCAGATGCCAGGGAGCTCATAAGCTGCTACAGAGAGACCCTTTTCCTTGGACAGGGAAAAAATATTGTCCACCTACCCCACCTATCTTTTTCTCCTTTCTTAGGCTGTCCTTGGGCCTTTATTTCACTGCTGAGTTGTGGGTCCTGAGGTGACTAAAAAGTCCAATGATGGATCCACACACTCTGCCCCAGGTGGGACAGGTAGTGTTTGATAAGGCGGGTGGGTAGGATGTTTGGATTTTGGTACGCTCCTTAGTATTGCGACATTCTGGCCTGTTGCTGATGAGGTCCATGACAGCCCTGATGTCCTGAAATTCATTCTGAGGGGGTGGAAGATGCCTGTGTGCGGATTCTTTTAATGTGAGGTGGCCATTGCACACCAGCTACCGCATGGTCCTGATGGAGCAAGGTCTTTGTCCAATGGCAGGAATAGCCAAGACCATTGGAGGCCAGGTTCCACCGCATGGGCGGGGACTAATCCATCCACCCCAAACCCAACACCCCCCCCCAACCCCACCACCGATCCTTGGAGCCCAATAACATGGGACTTTCAGCTCCATGAAGTGCATCAATGTCCTTCACCCACCTAGCCAATTCTCCACAGTGTTCCAAAGGGGAAATCCTGCAGATACTGGAAATCCGAAATAAAAACAGAAATTGCTGGAAATACTCAGTAGGTCAGGCAGCATCTGAGGGGAGAGGAATGGAATTAATATTTCAAGTCAATGACCTATCATCAGAATACTCACAGATGAGTAATGTTAACTCTGTTTCGGTCCCGACAGATGCTAATTTTTTCCAGAATTTTCTGTTTTTAGTTACAGCTTTGCCTTGGTAAAAATAATATTGATTTTCATGCAAAATAAATTCAGTGGCCTTCCACAAGCTTTTCAAGAGAATTGGGAAATCTTTGTCAAGTTGCCAGATTCCATGGGACTGGACACCCAGAAGGTGGGATAGAACAGTAGGTGAGGCAAGAGGTTGTAAGTTGTGATCAAGCTCTCTACAGATGTTAGGAAGGGCAGATGTGGAGAGGCAAGGAGTTCCTCTATCTTGATAAAAAAAAACTGGCTATTCATGAATTAAAAAGAAAGAAAGGCTTGCACTTAAATAATAGTTTTCACAAGCTTAGGGCATCCCAAAATGCTTCACAGCCAATGAAGTGCTTTCGAATTGTAGTCACTGTTTTTAACATAGGAAATGCAGCAGCCAATTTACACGCAGCAAGATCCCACAAACAATGTGAGAATGGGCTAAAACGCCCTGTTGTCATGATGCCTAGTTGCAGGTTAACTCTTGACCAGGAATCCAGGAAGAACTCCCCCGTTCTACTTTGAAATAGTGGCCTTGGGATCTGTTACATCCATCTGAGGGGGCAGAAGGAGCCTCGGTTTAATATCTTCTCTGAAAGATGGCACCTCCGACAGTGCAATACTCCCACCGTACTGCACTAGGAGCTCAAATTTTGTGCTCAAATCTCTGGAGTGGGACTTGAAGCCACAATATTTCAAGCATCACAGTTGTAGAATTTGAAGAGTACAGACTGCTGTCTTAAACACCTAGCTTGGCCCTTTCGTGCTCTGCTCAGCAGAAATTCTACCTCCAGACTTGATGCGCAACTCTCTGTTCCCACCAGTACAAGAAAGATAACGTTAATGTTCTTTTGTCCTTCTACTGTTACAAGCATTTCCCTGAAGTCAGCATCTCTAACATTACAAGGAAATAAATCACCCAATAGTAAACTAGGTTACTCCGTCCTACACAACATGTCACTGTGACGTCAGTGTATATTTCACCTCCCCCTACCCCGATTCGGATCGCATTATTCCGTACATCACTGAAGGACTGTCCTGTAACTGTAGGTGCACTGCATCCCAGGACCTGACACAGCATGAAAGAAAATTCCTTGCACCTGAATTGCGTTTTTCCTATTGCTATTCACTAACACTAAATAAAAGATAAGAGCGAAATACTGCGGAGGCTGGGAAGCTGAAATCGAAACAGAAAATGCTGGGAAACACTCAGCAGGTCTGGTAGGATCTGTGGAGAGAGAAACAGCATTCACATCGCCTTCTGAAGATGTTTTTCTCCAGTGGATGAGGGGTTTCATTTAATGTGGAGAGACTGGAGAAGCTGGGATTGTTCTCCCTGGAGCAAAGAAGGCTAAGGGGGGGGGATTTAATAGAGGTGCTCAAAGTCTTGAAGGGCTTTGATAGAGTAAATAAGGAGAAGAAACTGGTTCCAGTGGCCGGAGGGTCAGTAACCAGAGGACTCAGGTTTATCCTGGCCAGCAGACTGGAAGGAAAGTATATATATTATATATCTCTACCTCAGCTGGTACTTTATAAAATTATTAATTTTAAAAATAGGCAAGGTTTTATCCTGACTAGCCATGACTCATACCAGAGGAATTTCTAACCTTCAGAAACCAGCAGGGACCTCATTATCTTTAAAGAGGTGCTAATGCCCTCTGTGACTGCCAACAACCAAATTCCAAAGAAATGCACTAACTCCCTTTGCATTTCCAAGGCAGAGCTCCGGCCAATGGAGACAGTGTATCTGCAAAGGGCAAAAGGGAGCCTGACTCTTCTATTAAACACCTCAACATTCCAGGCCTGGGAAAATATATCTTTTGTCCAACACCCAGGAGAAGAAGTGGGAGGCATGTCACATGACCTCCCCCCCCAAGCTGCTAGAACCTGTAATATTGCCGTGTGGAACTGAGCCCAGGCAGTCTATGATTTTATCATCCAACAGGTAGCAGCAGAAAGAGCTCTGTCCAGGTGAGGTGTCTGGCCCTCAGCTACACTGTGAACAATTGGATCATTGGAACTTCTGTATCTGCGCCTTCAAAACTAAGTTATCGCTAAGTGCCTTCGCCCATCGTGGAAGTCCTCGCTTCTGGAAAGTCAGATCACCCTGTAACAGTTCCAGTCTACTCTGAGGGGATATGCCATTGGACTTTTGATTTTGGACTCAAGTGAAAGCAATGCTCTTATTTTTTATCGTGCTCCTGCCCTGGACCCCTTTCTTTCTCTTATCCCTTTTTATTGTATGTTTGCAAAAAGAGGTGGATGTTGCGATGCCCCTTTTGTGTGTGTGTGTGCACGTGTGTGTGTGTGTGTGCACGTGTATGTGTGTACGTGTGTGTGTGTGTGTATATATATATATAAATAAACCAACACTCTTATTTTACCTTCTCAAGTTTGCTGTGGAGTTATTAATAGGGGATTGAATGACTCCAAACTGAAGGGTTGGGGGAAAACACTCCACCAATTATAAAGGGGGAAATTGGAAATCAAAAACAACTTTCTGTGTATGGGTGGGTAGTGAGAGGAGGAGAAATCAGGGCTGTTTAAATTAATCCCCCTCCGATCCATAACATTTAAGAAGAATCACAGGGCTGCAAAGGATAAATAGCCTCCATCTGTGCTGCATGATTCTAGTTAAATGATACAACTATTTGACCAGATCTGGTGAAAGCTCAGGTTTTGTTGGGTTAATGTCCTGTAAATGCAGATTAGCAAGGTTCAACATCTCATTCCTGTTCCCAACTGATATAGTCAATATCACTCAGTCCGCATTACAGAGGGAGATGGTGGTATGGTGCTAATATCACTGGACCAGTAAACCAGAGGTCAAGGCTAATGCCCGGGGGACACGGGTTCAAATCCCACCATGTCAGCTGGTGCTTCATTCAATTAATACATTTTGAATATAAAGCTAGTCTCAGTAATGGTGACCATGATAACTATCATCGATTGTCATAAAAATCCATCAGGTTCACTAGTGTCCTTTAGGGAAAGAAATCTGCCGTCCTTATGCAGTCTGGCCTACATGTGACTCCAGATTCACAGCAAGGTGGTTGACTCCTGACTGCCCTCTGAAATGGCCAAGCAAACCACTCAGTGGGCAAAAAAATGCTGGTCTTGCCAGGAATGCTTGCATCCCATGAAAGAGTAAAGGATAATTCAGAGTTTGATCTTCTGGGTTTTTTTTGATGTTGTTTGAGAGATAAATATTGACCAAGACACCAATATACCTCCCCTGCTCATCTTTGTATTAGTGACCATGGAATCTTTGACATCCACCTGAGAGGCCAGACTTAATGGCTCATCCAGAAGAAACAATGCCATTGACCATGCAGCACTCCTTCAGTACTGCACTGGAGTATCAGCTTAGAATCTTTGCTCAAGTCTTTGGTGTGGGACTTGCACCCACCACACTGACGCAAAAGCAGGTGTGTACCCACCAAGCTACGAGTGATGCAATGATACACATGAACTTTCTATCAAGGAGGCTCTCTGATGAAATGGTTTCAAAGCCTGTTTATTTTTAATTTTTAGGACTGTCCCTGGCTGAAACAGAGAGCTCAAGTCTAGGTTTATGACAGGGGTTTCTTATTTGGTTTTCCTTACAGTAATATCAGACTTCCAAGAAAGGGACCTGTGCCTTTGGTTGCTAAGGAAACGGAAGCTAATTGGAAGATCGGATTTCACCCCCTGGTGGTCAAAACAAGCAGGGCCCAAAAAGTTGTTTCCTTTCAGCAGAAAGAAAACAGATACAGCAGCTCTTGGTGAAGCAGTGTGTGAAGCCACTGAAAGGTCAGAAACATAAAAGACTTTGTGAACCTTCCAGAGATCCTGAAGAGCTGTGTGATTTATTACCAGAGCCGATCATACCATGTGGGGCATTACTGAATAGTTGGATGAAGAGGAGTTTGCAAAGCTCTGCCATCAAGACTATCGTAACTCGAGTAAGAAGTTCCATAGAAGTGTGGCTCATTAGTGATAACAAGCCATGGATCTTAGATGGAATAAAGTGGTTGTTGGAGGCTACTTGAGGATTAGATCCAGCATGATGAAGGGTAGTTGATGTCTACTGGAAAGGACTTTGGGACAAGACAAGGTGCTTCATATGTGCTAAGAGGGCTGCCTGAGAAATCCGAGTTTTACTTGTTATATCAGCTACTTAAAGGGTAATTAATATTTGAATACTATTTTCCTTTTAGTTCATGTTGAACCCATGTTGATTTTAGTTTGATTGTTACAGTAAATATTTTAAAAAGTGAAATCTTATCCATTGACTTTTGCCATTGGGGTCATTTGGGAAGCTCAATTCTTTCGCATTATTGGTTTCTACAGAGATTGGAACAGGGGCATCTGATTGCTATTAGAATTTTTCCTCCTTACTAACCATGGAAATGATTGTATGTCTCCAAATGCAATCCTAACTCAATGCAGCATTGCATTTGAACTGAAACATGCATAAAAGCTCCTCTGAAAGATTTTAGATGTCTGGTATGGACTCGTGGTCAGATATTCCAGCAAGACACTTGCATTTGGATGTGCTGAATTCTATATTTTAGGTGATAACAGCACACCATTTATACTAGTTTTAAATCTTTCCACTTCTGGTGGAGTCACAAACTCGGGGCCATAAATATAAGATGATCCCTAATAAACCACAATTCAGGAGAAAACTTGAACTCACCACCATATGGATTGTGAGACGAATAATACAGATGCATTTAAGGGGAAGCTAGATAATCACATGAGGGAGAAAGGAATTGATGGATGTGCTGATAGGGTGAGATGAAGCAGGGTGGGAGGAGACTCGTGTGGAACATGAATGGTTGGCCAACTGATCTGTTTCTCTGCTAAGAGTTTTGTGCAATTCGATGTAAATGGTTTTCAGAAATCATTATAAATTATGCTAATCAGAAAATCCAGACTTACGTCTTCAGAAGAAAAGTGAGGGAAAGAAAAAACACTGGGGTAAGAATAATGACAGAATAGCAGTCCCCTAATTATACATTCTATACCCAATTCGTCAAGGCATGGGCATCACTCCAGATAGCAGAGTTACTTGGCAGCTACTGGGTGAAGCAGGAAACAGAAATAAAGAAAACAACTTGGGTGAAAGCCAAGTGAATTTGTTCTGTGAAAAAACTCTGGAGGCATTGTTTAAGGATTTAACCAAGACGTGTGTTGAAGGTCCACCTAGCGAGACGTTTGTGCTAAACTGGCCAGAAGAACCTTCACCAATATTTGTATCATTCCTCATTACCTTCTGTGCAGTGGAATCTGGCAACTCCCCTGTATTTAGCTGTGAGTGTTTAGCATTTTACAAAGCTCTTTGGGTAAGTGTCCCCCATCTGTTTGCACCACAGAGGGTGGGTGACTAAAGGAACAGGTCATTCTCCACACAACAGAGAAGGTAAATAAGGAGAAACTATTTTCATTGGGTCATAAAAAGTGCTGCCAAAGAGCTTTACAGCCAATGAAACACTCCTGAACTGCAGGAAACTCTGCAGCCATACTGCACACAGCAAGATCCCACAAGCAATCAAGTGATCAGGGCAGAACCTTTTTTAAAATTGATGTTGGTTACGGGATAAATGTTGGCCAAGACATCTCTTGAACTTATTTGAAATAATGGCCGTGGCATCTTTACATTTACCCGAAAGGGAAGACAACATGACCTCTCCTCCAAAAGTCAGTACTTTTGAAAGTGCAGCACTCCCTTGACGGTCACACTGGGAGGATCAGCTGGGTTAAGTTCTCAAGCCCCTGAAGTGCGACTCAAACCCACTGTCTTCTGATTCAGAGGCAAAATGGTGACCCTGAGCCCCCGCTGGTACCTCGGGTGGAACAACACTTGGATGCCGCACCAGAGGGTGGTCTAGGAATAACACCTCTCGCACAAGGCAGCACCTCCTGAACAAAAAAAACTACGATGTAAACTGAACCCGCCAAAATACAAGGTAAATAAGCTAAATAAAGCATTTTGATGGTCTGAAAGGGAATAAAGCCTTTGATACCAAAAGGTACGCGGCTCCCGAGTTTGAGGGACCAATCAACTACAAGCAGAGAAGGATCCCCGCAGAGAGCGGACAATCTCTTCAGCATTGCAGGCACGCCGAAGCAACATGCAGACATAGTCAGCAACTGAACTGAAAACTCCCACCGTACATGGGGAACCAAGGCTGGCCAAACAACATTTGCATTTATGTAGCACCCTTGACACAGTAAAACGTCCCACTGCATGTGCAATCAGCCCAAATTTGACACAGAGCCATATAAGGAGATGTTAAGAACGGTGACCAAAAGCTTGAGTATTGCTGAAAAAAAAGAGACATGTTGAAGCTTTTCACTTGGCACTCATCAGGGCACTTTGCAAGAATACCAATATAAGGGGAAAACAACAATTTATACCGTATGTGAAGAGAGTGCTGTGTACAGTATAACTTGCTGTTCTCCCCTTACATTGATATTCTTGCCAAGTGTCCTGATGAGTACAAGACGAAAAGTTTCAACATGTCTCTTTTTTTCAGCAGTCCGCAAGTTCTGTTCTACCAAACGACAACCAAAAGCTTGGCTAAGGAGATAGGTTTTAAGGAACTTATTAAAAGGAAGGGAGAGGGGTAGAAAGGCAGAGAGATTTAGGGAGTGAATTGCAGAGCTGGGAGTCATTCTGTGCAGAGGGCAGTGGTTCAGCAATATCTTTCTTCTCCTCTCCCTTGGGGTGATGGCCATTAAAGTACCAATACACACTGGCCGGGGAGTCCAGAGGGTACATACTACAGCTGTTCAACTGTGCGAAGGAAACATCTCCAGTCGGCACTTTGCTCCGAAAGGGGATTGCCCTGAACTCTCAGATTCTAAGGGATTACCCTGAGCTGAGCTATCTCCTGGCTCAGAAATCCCAGTTTTTAATCAGTTAACAACTTCTTGCATTTTTACAGCTCCTTTAGTCTAGCCAAAAAAAAAACAATCAATCAATCATAAGACACTTCCCATGAGCATCTTCAAATTCATTTTGACACTGGGACAGGAGGAGATATTAGGACAGGGGGAACAAAAGCTCATTCAAAGAGGCAGGTTTTAAGAAGCAGAGGGAGATTCAGAGGTTTAAGGAGGGAATTCCAGAGCTCAGGAGCCAGACAGTTGAGATGGTTAAAAATCAGGGGTGTGAAGGGGCGAGAATTGGAGGACGACAGAGATCTCAGAGGATTGTGAGGCTGGAGGAGATTACAGAGACAGGGAAGGGTGAGGATTTGGAGGGATCAGAAAATAAGAATAAGGGTATATATTAAAAAAAATTGATTTATTGGCAGACTGGGAGTCAATGTAGTTCAGTGATCACAGGGTGATTGGTGAATGGGATTTGGTGCGAATTAGGATTTGGGCAGTAGAGTTATAGACGGCAAATTTACAGAGGATAGAACATGGAAGGTAGGGTTGCCAACCCACCAGGATTGGCCTGAAGTCTCCAGGGATTGCAGATCAATCTCCAGGACATAGCACACAGCAGGGAAAAATCATCAGGACTTTAAAAGATTGGGCTTTTTGGTCATTTTCTTTGAATATTTCTGTTTACCAGATATAAAAGCATTTAAAATAGGGGAAAAAAGGCTGTTTAGTTGACAACCAAGCATCATTCAATTGGGTAATGAGTCTTTTTGCTTTCCAATGGCGTAGGAAGGCAGTGTGTCACAAGGATGGATGCGTTGGCCGACTAATGGCTGGAGTGCGGGGACAAGTCATGTGATGAAACCTCCAGGAATACATTTAGTCGCAGTTGGCAAGCCTAATAGAAGGCCAGCCGGAAGAGCATTGGGCTTGTTGAGTCTTAAGACTTAGCAGCAGATGAGCTGAGTCAAGGATGTAACGGGTAGTGTTACAGAAAGAGGTGTCAGCCTCAATCCAGGAATTATATGGGCAATAGAGGCACATATTCTTCTCACCAGCTATTCTGTGGAAAATTCACAAGGATAACTTTGTCCTCTGATTCACAAAGCTCTCCCCCACTGGGTGTTTCCATGCCTCCTGCCTGAGTCAGTTATGATAAGTTGATAGAGATCCATTGCTGTCATTCGTCAATAACTCCATTATCACTGGATCGTAAGATGAGCAGGATGGTAGAAGGTGAACTAGATGGATCTTGATCAATCTTAGTTGAGCAATTCCTATGTTGCATCTTCTGATTTGATATACTCATTTATGGATGTAGAAGGGAATTCTATCCTCACATTTAGTTTGTGAAATGGTCACAAAATCAATGGGGATACAGGATGCATTCTATAATGAAAGGGGAATAAAAGACAAACCAGAAACAATGAGGGAACTAAGTGGCGTAGTGGTATTGTCACTGCACTAGTATTCTAGAAACCCCGGGTAAAGCTCTTAGACCCAGGTTCAAATCCCACCACAGCAGATGGTGAAATTTGAATTCAATAAAAATCTGAGATTAAAAGTCTAACGATGACCATGAAATTCACAGTTGCTGTGTCAAAATCCTGGAACTCCTTCCCTAACAGCACTGTGGGTGTACCTACACCACATGGACTGCAGCGGCTCAAGAAGGCAGCTCACCCCCACCTTCTCAAGGGCAATTAGGGATGGGCAATAAATGCTGGCCCAGCCAGCGACGCCCACATACCAAAAAAACTGAAGTTAAAAAAAAAAAACGGCAACATCCCAGGATCAGTAAGAGGAATGGCAGCCTTCCATTGTTGGCAAGGCTCAGAGGAGGTCAAAACAATATCTGAGGGAATGGAAAATACTCATGGGAGGACGTGTTGAATTGGGTGTGAATTTATTTTATAAATGGTTTGGATTTGTTACAAAAGAGAGAGAGAGAGAGAGGATGGGGTGGGGGGTTGGAAGTGTGGGTGTGGGTGTGGGTGAAGTGTTCTCGAGAGCAAGAAGGGTCAACTGGAGCTAAAGAGAAACTAAAAGAGACCCAGAACTCGGGATTTGATCACCAGCCTAGCAGCAGGCCACCAGCTGGGGGTTTGGTATAAAAAAGCAGAAGGTGCGAATTTAGGGAAAAAAGGTTTCTGGTCCATTTATAGTAGCAAAGCAGAGCTGAGGCACTTACTCATCGATGGACTCAGCTCCTTTTACCGAATTCAGCAAAATATTTCATACAAATACCGTGCATATACCAAAACAAACTCGTCTCAAAATACCAGCGATATTGAAGCTTTTTACAAAAAAAAATAGAATCAGGTTATCCCTCAAAAATGTTTAATTCAAAATCTTCTTTTCAGTAGAAAGTACTTGGATGGAATTTAATGCCCTCCCCGGTTGTGTGTTTGGTGGTGAGGAGGGCATTTAAATCGGCGAAAGAGGTGGCACTGGGGACCCATGGCCTTCCCACCTCTGCCTCAGTTAAGACCACCTTCCCACCCTGCTGCCTATTGAGGCTCTCACGGGCAATTAATGCCCACTTAAGGACCTCATCCCGCTGCCACTGGTATCCATCCAGCTGTGAGAAGGGGGGGGTCTAGCCATGCTGGAAGCCCAAAAAGCACCCCCTGTTGGTGTTAATTGCGGGCTTCTGGGGAAGGGGGGGGTCCCTCATTCAAAGACACTCAGTGCCTGATCGAGGGACCCAGCATTGGGAAGACCGTGACCAGCTCAGAGCTACATCCTTTGTCCTTGCTGCTAACCTACTTCCTGGTTTCAGAGTCTCGGAATAAGGGGTCGGCCATTTAGGGCTGGGATAAGGAGAAATTCCTTCACTCAAAGGGTCGCGAATCTTTGGAATTCTCTACGCCAAGCTGGATACTCAGTTGCTGATTATATTCAAGACTGAGGTTGATAGACTTCTGGACATTAAGGGAATTCAGGGATACAGGGATAGTGCAGGAAGGTGGAGTTGAAGTCAAAGATCAGCCCTGATCTTGTTGAATAGTGGAAGAGGCTCAAAGGCCTAATCCAGCTCCTATTTTTATGTTCCTGTTGAGTTGGGTGTCAAAGATCCCACAACATTATCGGAAGAGGAGCATGTGTCCTTTCCGGCAAGTGACTGGGAGACCAGTGGTGAAATTAGGAAACACCTCACCCAAAGGGTAGTGGAAATCTGGAACTCCCTTCCCGAAAATCTGTGGATACTGTGTGGGGGGTGGGGGGAGCGATTGAAATTTTCAAGTTGGAGGTTGATAGATTTTTGTTGGGTAATGTTATCAAGGGACATGGAGCAAAGTTGGGTAAATGGAATTGAGGTACAGACCAGATATGATCTAGTGGAATGGTGAACAATCAGCTTTCAAAAGAGAATCGGGTAAATACTTAAAAGGGCAAAATAAAAACGGCAAAGATATGCCAAAAAAGAAGGGATAGCTGGATTGTTCTTAGAAAGAGTTGGCAGAGGTGTGATGGATCGAATGGCCTTCTTCTATGCTGCACTACTCTATGATGCTAGGAACAGGCTCGACGGCCTCCTCCTGTTCCTGTGGTCATCTCTGCTAAAGTCTTTTCTAGTGCCCAGTCTATATTTTCTCTGCCTCTGTGAAGCATCTTGCAACTTTCCTTGGCTTCATTTATCACCACCATTTTCTGGGCCACCATTCCTCCCTCACTTAACAGCAACCCCCCCCAAAATACACATTAACCAACCAGACACCATTGATTGCACCTCTCAGAAGTAAAAGGTATTTCAAGCAGAGAAGGGTCTGCGAAAGCAGGTATTCTCCGTGATGGAGAGGAGATGGAGTTGGGCGCTTGGGATCAAATAAGAAGCCAGGGTTTCACATTTTCAGCTTGAAATTGTAGCCGGGAGCTGGGTGGGGGATAGAATCAGGAGAATAGCCTGATGGTTTCAGTCTTCCCAAGCTTTAGGTGGAGTGCACAGCATCAGTAAAATAGGAAGAGTGAACAATTGAGTGACTGCATGACGCAGTGAGTGAGCCTTTAGCGGTTAAGGGTCTCCTCTTGTGTCTGTATCTCTCTCATTGTCTCTCACGCTCTCTGGTTCTGAAATTCGTGCCGTCACCTTACAGACCTGTTTCACACAACTGGACTGAAATAGAAAAGAGCCTCAGGTTTCACGAACGGGAGTTAATGGATTGTGTGAAACATTATCAGTGAAAAGCTCCTTCTCATTCAATATCCATTATCCTCAAGAGGGCAGCAAGAGATCAATACATCACTGACATTTGAAATAAAGCACCATCCACCTCTTCAAACATCACAAAGCCTGCCCCATCACCAAGAGCTGTCTCGTTTGAGATTTATTGGAAGTTCCTATGCGCTCCTGAATGTAACAGATGTCTTCAGTCTCCTTAGACCTAGAGTCTGTATTCAGATAAAGCTTGGGAGTGTTTTCGACTTCCCTCAACACTGTGCATAAGAATTTAGGAAAGAGGAATAGGACAGTTGGCCCATTGAGCCCACCCTGTCATTCAATAAGATCATGGCTGATCTGATTTGTGGCCTTAACTTCACTTTCCTGCCTGCCAAATGCCCCCACTTCCTGAAACACTCGGCTCCCTTGTCGAGCGAAAATCTGTTTAACTCAGCCTTGAATAGACTCAATAACTCAGCCTCCACCGCTCGCTGGGGTAGAGGATTCCAAAGATTAACGACCATCTGAGAGAAGAAATTGATCTTCATGTATCTTAAACTGGAGACGCCTTATTTAGAAATTGTGCCCCCTAGTTCTAAATCTCCCCACGAGGTCCAGTTGCATTACATGACCTTCAGCCTCAGAACTCCTCCATTTACTTGTCACCAAAAAAAAAAAAATTTCACACCATCTGCCTTCCCGCACTTGTTGGAGAGAGAGAACAGACTCCTGCACACCAGCTACAGCTCAGTGGGTTACACACTCTTGCCTCAGAGTCATGAGGCCATGAGTTCACGTCCCAATCCAAAATCTAGGCTGGCATTCCCAGCACCAAATTGAGGGAAGGAGTGCAACACTGCTGGAGGTGCTGCCTTTCTGCCCTCTCAGGTGGATGTCAAAGGTTTCACATCACTATTTTGGAGAAGAGCAGGAAAGTTCTCCCCAGTCTCCTGGACAATCATCCTCAACCAACATCACTAAAGCAGATTATCTGGTCATTGTTGTATGTGGGAGCTTACTGGGCACAGATTGGTTGCAGCATTTTCTATTCTGAGCATTTTGAAATGCCCTGAAAGGACATCAGATCAAAAGTGGGGATGTTTGCTGATGATTGCACAAGGTTCAGCACCATTCACGACTCCTCAGATACTGAAGCAGCCCATGTCCAAATGTAGCAAGACCTGGACAAGTGCCAGGCAATGACCATCTCCAACAAGAGAGAATCCAACTATTGCCCCTTGATGTTCAATGGCATTACCATTGACTGAATCCCCCACTATCAACATCCTGGGGGTTACCATTGACCAGAAACTGAACTGGACTAGCCATATAAATACTGTGGCTACAAGAGCAGGTCAGAAGCTGGGAATTGTGTGATGTGTAACTCACCTCCTGGCTCCCCAAAGCCTGTCCACCATCTACAAGGCACAAGTCAGGAGTGTGATGGAATACTCCCCACTTGACTGGATGAGTGCAGCTGCCACAACACTCAAGAAAAAAACATTCACTCCCTCCACCTCCAACGCACAGTAGCAGCAGTGTGTACCATCTGCAAGATGCACCGCAGGAATTCACCAAGGCTCCTTAGACAGCACCTTGCGAACCCATGACCACTGCCATCTAGAATGACAAGGGCAGCAGATAGATGGGAGCACCACTACCTAGATGTTCCCCTCCAAGTCACTCACCATCCTGATGTGGAAACATATCGCTGTTCCTTCATTGTCGCTGGGTCACAATCCTGGAACTCCCTCCCTAACAGCACTGTTGGTGTACCTACACCGTATGGACTGCAGGGGTTCAAGAAGGCAGCTCACCACCACCGTCTCAAGACCAACTAGAGGAATCGCCCCTGGAGTGTATACGAGATGGTTTTCTGGACCAATACTTTGAAGAACCAACGAGAGAACAGGTCATCCTAGACTGCGTATTGTGTAATGATACAGGAATAATTGGCAATCTAGTTGTGTGAGGCCTCTTGGGGATGAGCGACCATAATATGATAGAATTCTTCATGAAGATGGAGAGTGACGTAGTTGTTTCTGAGACTAGGGTCCTGAATCTTAATAAAGGAAACTACGATGGTATGAGGCGCGAGTTGGCTATGATGGATTGGGAAACGTTACTTAAAGGGATGACAGTGGATAGGCAATGGCAAACATTCAAAGAATGCAAGGGTGAACTGCCAGAATTGTTTATTCCTGTCTGGTGCAAAAGTAAAACAGGAAAGGTGGCCAAACCATGGCTTACAAGGGAAATTAGAGATAATATTAGATCCAAGGAAGAGGCAGACAAATTGGACAGAAAAAGACAACAGACCTGAGGATTGGGAGCTGTTTAGAATTCAGCAAAGGAGGACCAAGGGATTGATTAAGAAGGGGAAAATAGAGCACGAGAGTAAGCTTGCAGGGAACATAAAAACTGACCGTCAAAGTTTCTATAGGTATGTGAAGAGAAAAAGGTTGGTGAAGACAAATGTAGGTTCCTTACAGTCAGAAACAGGGGAATTTATAATGGGGAACAAAGAAATGGCTGACCAACTAAATACATACTTTGGTTCTGTCTTCACAAAGGAGGACACAAATAACATACCAGAAATGTTGGGGAACACAGCGTTTAGTGAGAGGGAGGAACTGAAAGAAATCAGTATTAGTAAGGAAATGGTGTTGGGGAAATTGATGGGATTGAAGGCCAATAAATCCCCGGGGCCTGATAATCTACATCCCAGAGTACTTAAGGAAGTGGCCCTAGAAATAGTGGATGCATTGGTGGTCATCTTCCGAGATTCTATAGACTCTGAAACAGTTCCTACAGATTGGAGGGTAGCTAATGTAACCCCACTATTTAAAAAGGGAGGTAGAGAGAAAACAGGGAATTGTGGACCAGTCAGCCTGACATTGGTGGTAGGGAAAATTCTAGAGTCCATTATAAAAGATTTAATTGCTGAGCACTTGGAAAACAGTGGCAGAATCGGACAGAGTCAGCATGGATTTATGAAAGGGAAATCATGCTTCACAAATCTACTGGAATTTTTCGAGGATGTAACTAGTACAGTTGATGAGGGGGAGCCAGTGGATGTGGTTTATTTGGACTTTCAGAAGGCTTTAGACAAAGTCCCACATAAGAGATTGGCATGTAAAATTAAAGCGCATGGGATTGGGGGTAATGTATTGAGATGGATAGAAAACTGGTTGGCAGACTCCTGCTCCTAGTTTCTATGTTTCTATGTAACTAGGGATGGACAATAAATACTGGCCCAGCCAGTGAAGCCCACATCCCGTGAATGAATTTTTAAAAATTGTACAAATCCAGGTTCTCTCATTTTCTCCCTTTTTGGCCAGTTTGATCAATGCAGACTGAAGACCATTTCTTAGGTCCATGCCTCTTGACCATGATGTCATGATTGTGGGGGGGGCTTGAGCAATGCCCATACAGCAGGTGAATAATGGTAGGCACACCTGCGAACAGGCACACTTGGTGTGCAACAGGTCGAGTTGGGGTCCACAACACCACAACATATCGCAACTGGATCTGAAGTAAGACTAACAACAAGAACTTAAATTTATAACATCTTTAACATAATGAAATGTCCCAAGGAACTTCACAGGAATGTTATAAAGGCATGTATGACACAAAGCCACATAAGGAGATAGTAGGAAGGATGGTCAAAGAGGTAGGTTTTAAGGAGTGTCTTAAAAGGAGGAGAGAGAGAGAGGTAGTGGGGAGGAGAAGTTTAGGGAGGGAATTCCAAAGCTTGGGGCATAGGCAACTGACAGCACAGCCACCAACATTGGAACAATTATAATTGGGGATGCACAAGAGGCCAGAATTAGAGGGGTGCAGATCTCTGAGGGTTGTGGGGCTGGAGGAGATTACAGAGATAGGGAGGGGTGAGGTCATGGAGGGATTTGAAAACAAGGATGAGAATTTTAAAATCAAGGTATTGCTTGACTGGGAACCAGTGCAGGTCAGCGAGCACGGGGTTGATAGGGAAATGGGACTTTTGGTGGGTTTTGGACAACCTCAAGATTACAGAGGGTAGAATGTGGGAAACCAGCCAGGATTGCGTTGGAATAGTCGAGCCTAGAGGATGTCAGTATATATTTTTTACATTAGTAAGAGCGGAAGATACAGGAGCTGGAGAAAGGCATTCAGTCCCTCCACCCTTTTCCACCGTTCAATAAGATCGTGACTGATCTTTTCTTCAACTCCACATTCCTGCACAATTCCCTTTTCATTTAATTGCCTTAGCATCCAAAATTCTATCTATCTCTGTCTTGAATATAACCAACAACTTTACCCCAGAGAACGGCGGATACTCAAAGGCTCACAATCCTTTGAGTGGAGAAATTTCTCCTCATCTCAGTCCTAAATGGTCGACTCCTTATTCTGAGATAGTGACACCATGTTTCAGGTTCCCCAGCCAGAGGAAACATCATCCGACTGTCTACACCATTAAAAATTTTACAAGCTTTGCTGAGATTACCCTTCAGACTTCTAAATCGAGGGAATATACGCCAAATCCACTCAATCTCACTTCATAGGACATGCCCTCATCCCAAGAAAGAATTCAGTACATTCCCTCCAAGGCTGGTATATCCTTCCTTAGGTAAGGCCACCAAACTTTACCAGTACTCCAAGTGTGGTCTCACCAAGACGCTGTGCAACTGTACTAA
This sequence comes from Carcharodon carcharias, assembly GCF_017639515.1. NCBI lineage: Eukaryota > Metazoa > Chordata > Chondrichthyes > Lamniformes > Lamnidae > Carcharodon > Carcharodon carcharias. Next base: position 10,970,666 of record NC_054468.1, on the reverse strand, counting down.
GAGTTCTTCGTTCTTACACTCCAATCCCTTGCAATAAAGTCTCACATATCTGCTTGCTGGGCCTAACTGTGACCTTTGAGATCTGTGCCTCAGAACACCCAGGGCCCTCTGAAGGCAAACAAAAAAATATTCTGCTTTTCCATTTTTCCTACTAAAACAGATAACTTCACATTTCTCCACATCATATTCCATCTGCCAAATTCTTGCCCGGTCACCGAACTTGTCTCTAAGCTCACCCCAATCTGCCCTTACAGCTTTTCTCACATCTAACGTTGTATTGACAGCACTGGACACATTGTGCTTTTTTCTGCACTTTTTTCCCCTCATCTAAGTCATGGATGTAGTTTGTAAGAATTAAAGCTCATGTATTTACAAAGAGGGAACAATAACAAATTGTTGAAATTGGTTTTCTCTGTTACAAAAATGAGATTGGGGTGGAGGCACAGAGGGGGCCAGAGACCCTATTGTTCACTACACAAGATGCGGAGGGGACCTTGCAATCAGATTGAAGAGGCCAAGTTTGCGAGGCTTCAAAAGAAGCTGGAAGATTCACATTGCTTTGGCTAATTCGATCCTGACTGTGAAAGTCGGTTCAGTCAATAGAAGTTATCCAGCAGCAACGGGGAAAAGGAGCTGAGAATAGCTTTGGACTGGTTCCTGGAGCATGAAATATCTACTTAAGGAGCAGAGTAAAGCACAGTCATGGCAGGAGGATTTTTCCTCATTGTAAAAGTTAAATGGGGAATCTTTTCTGTAGTTTAGAAACATGTGCTACCCACTGAAATAGCATTTAGTCAATGTTGCATTCAGCTTGTTACAATAGAAGTTTTAAAACTTGAAATCTTGTGCGATTATTTCAATCATTTACTGGAAGTTTCTATTTCTCGTTGAAAGTTATCAGTCTCCATGGGGATTGTAACATCTCTCAAAGCCTGTCTGCTTCCCTGAGTGACCCTGATACTATTAGGCAACGATGAATTTCAGAACCAAGGACATTGTACTGTTCAGATAAGCACATAGCTGGAATATAAAAATAGGAGCTGGAGTAGACCATACAACCTCTCGACGCTGCTTTGCCATATTGTGGCTGAACCTCTGGAGAAATATTGAGCTCAAAAGAACAAAGGTCAAAACACACATGCTTTTACAACTCAGGCTTCTTATTACAGCTGCATGTCAGTGACAGAACAGGAGATTGCTGCATTATATAAGGTCATACAGGCTATATTGCTATAGAATGGGGAGAGACATTTACCAACAAAGGCTTGGCTCAGGGAAATGATTGGAAGTATCAGCACGATGTGAAAACCCATGGGCCCTCTCATCTCTGTTTGGCAATCAATGCGAACAATTGGGTGGTCAGAGAACATCAGATAATGTTGCATCCAGCAGGAAGACGACCAAGGAGATGAAACCAGTTAGAAAGAGGCCTCACTGTGCCTTTGAGACCCAGTGGCATGTGTGATTTGGAGGAGACATCCTTGCGATTCCTCATGAAAATTCACACAAGCACGTGTGAGACACCGGGCTAAAGTGTGTTATTCCATATGGGTGTTTACACTCCAATCTAGGAGTCATAAATATAAGATAGTCACTGATAAATCCAATAGAAAATTCAGAGGAAACTTCTTTACCCAGAGAATGGTGAGAATGGGGAACTGACTACCACAGGCAGTGATTGAGATTAGTGGAACAGTTGTGTTTAAAGGGAAGTTAGACACATGAAGGAGAAAGTAATAGAAGGTTATGTTGATTGGGTGAGATTAAGTAAGGTGAGAGGATGCTCCTGGAGAATGAGCACAGGCACAGACCAGTTGAGCAGGGTATGGGCTGTTTCTATGTAATTTATCAGGATGGTCAGATGCCTAGGTGGATGCAGGGTGGTCCATCCGGTTTCATTCCTTCCTTGTGACTTTGTTTGATACAACTGAGTGGCTTGCTAGGTCACTTCAGAGGGCAGTTAAGAGTCAACCACATTGCTGTGGGTCTGGAGTTGCATGTAGGCCAGACCAGGTAAGGACAATAGATTTCTTTCCCTAAAGAACATAAGTGAACCAGATGGGCTTTTACAACAATCGATAGGGCACAAGCCAGGAGTGTGATGGAATACTCCCCACTTGCCTGGGTGAGCGCAGCTCCCACAACATTTAAGGAGCTTGACACCATCCAGGAAAAGCAGCCCGCTTGATTGACACCCCATCCACAAACACTCACTCCCTCCACCACTGACGCACAGTAGCAGCAGTGTGTACCATCTACAAGATGCACTGCAGGAACTCACCATGGCCCCTTAAACAGCACCTTCCAAACCCATGACCCATGACCACTACCATCTAGAAGGACAAGGGCAGCAGATAGATGGGAACACCACCACCTGGAATGTCCCCTGCAAGCCACTCACCATCCCGACTTGGAAATATATCTCCGTTCCTTCACTGTCGTTGGGTCAAAATCCTGGAACTCCCTCCCTAGCAGCACTGTGGGTGTACCTACACCACAGGGACTGCAGTGGTTCAAGAAGGCAGCTCACCACCACCTTCTCAAGGGCAATTAGGGATGGACAATAAATGCTGGCCCAGCCAGCGACGCCCACATCCCGTGAACGAATAAAAAAGAGATAGCATGTTAACACATATATCTGCGGAAACTCAGATTGATGCCACTTTAAGCTGATTAAAATCTTTGGCAAAGTGCCCAGGAGGGTGCAGACTGTCAGCCATGGCAGAGTTGGTTACACTCTCGACCCTGAATCAGAAGGTCATGGGTTCACAGCACACGCTAGAGACTGAAGCCCATAATCCAGGCTGATGGTTCAGCAGCCCTTCAGTATTGCACAGGGACCATCAGTGTTACAGTCTTTCAAATGCATTAAACTAAGACCTCGCCTGCTATCTCAGGTGGACATAAAGGATCCTAGAGCACAATTTCCAATATTTATCTCTAAAACAACATCAGAAAAGAGTTCATCTAGCCATTAAGGCATTGCTGTTCATGGGGCCCTGTTATACACAAGTTGGCTGCTGCACTCGCTACACTACAACACAAGTACACCTCAGAAAGTACTTATGTGGTTGTAAAATGCTTTGGAACATCCACTGGTCAAGAAAGATGCCGGAAACATGAAAATTATTTCTTGCCTTTATGTCCTTTCTGCAGATGTCCTTTGATTTCAGAAAGCTTTTATGTAAGGCAGGTGGTAAAATTAAGATTATAGGACTGGGCAGGTGAGTATTGGAAATCCCCTATAAACAGAGGGTTAGCGGTAATGGAGACTGGGGTATGCTCAGGGCTGTTCATGGCTCTACACTGGAACCACTGCTGACATCAGTTTCACGTGTCAGGGAATCATTCTGATGCAAAGTGTAATTGAGAGTTAGGAAGTGTCAGCTGTGGAGAGTGGAGAGCTCTCTCACCTCTAAACAGAAGGTTGTGGATTCGAGTCCTATCCCAAAACTTGAGCACAAAGGAAAAATCAAGGCCAACACTCCCAGTGCAGTACAAACAGAGTACTGTACTGTCAGAGGTGCAGTCCTTCAGATGAGATGCCATCCGTTCTTTCAGATGGACGTAAAAGACCCCAAGGCACTATTTCAAAGACAAGCAGGGGAGTTATCCCTGATATCCTGTGCCAATAGTTATCCCTCAATTAACATCACAAAATACAGATTATCTGTTTACTTTCACATTGCTGTTTGTGGGAGCTTCCTGCACACAGGTTTGCTGTGTGTTTCCTACATTACAATAGTGGCTACACTCCAAAAGCACTTCATTGGGTGTAAAGTGCTTGGAGACATTCAGGGGTTGTGGAAGGTGCTACAGAAATGCAACTCCTTTTTTTTCCCCCTAGCTTTCTGTTAAAATCTATCACTTTGACACAAATATCAGCCCCTCGCCTAATTCCTTCTATCTCCTGCCAAAGTCTCATGACCCCTCCACCCCACACTGAGACACTTTGACACGTTCTGATCCATTTGAGAAATTGCGCAGCACATTTCATATTGCCCTACACTGGGAGTGTTCAATCTCTCTCCTGTTAGGGAGACTCTCCCAACAACATTCCGAAACCTTCCATCTTCCCACGAATACTGACACAATCCTGGAAGATCTCCTGAAATATTGTTACAACTCTCAGGACTCTGTTCTAACTTCCAAAAGACAAGCAACTATTCAAGAAATATCATCACTACACGAATTATCAGCCGTGCCTTCAGCTGCCTTAGACCCAAGCTCTGGAATTCCCTCTCTGTCTCTCTTTTCTCTTTTAAAACACTCCTTAAAACCTACCTCTTTGACTAAGCTTTTTGTCACCTATCCTACCATGTCCTTTTGTTGTTGCATCAAACTTTTATTTACAAAGCTCCTTTCAAACATTTTACTATGTCAAAGGCACTATGTAAATGCAAGTTATTCTGGGCTCCTGAATGATGTTTGTTGGTGTGAGTGTGTCTGCGCAGGGCCTTTTCGAACTAAAATCAGCACTTGACTAAAGCAAGGTTACCGTAGCAAGTCAGAGATTTCTATTGGGCAATGCTGATGTAGGTGAATGCAGCAGCCAATTTACACACAGTAAGATCCCACAGAGATTAAAACAAGATGGATGACTGGGTGCTGCCTGCTTTTGGTATGAGGGGAACAGGCCATTGTAATGTCTCATCTGAAAGATGGCAGCTTGGACTAAGTCTCTGGCAAGAGAAACAAAACGAATCTGCCAGTCTTCCTGACATTAGAGTTGCCAACCCTCCAAGATTGGCCAGGGAGTCTCCAGGAATTAATGATTAATCTCCAGGACAACACTGCAAGCAACCGGTGTACAAAATCACTGGACCAATTACAAAAAAATATGAATTTTTCAGTCCTATTTTTTTCTATTAGATAGAAAAATAACATGAGAATAAAGGTTGTTTGACTGACAGTAGAGGATCAGCCAATCAGTTAACAAAGAGTCTGCATGTTTTCCAGTTGGCCGTAGGAAGCTCGTATGCCATGGGTATGAGCAACCAATGGGAGGAGGTTGGGGGTGGGGTTGTTGGAGGCATAAGAACAGGTAACCATTTAGCTCCTCGAGCCTATCCCACCATTCAATAAGACCTCGGCTGATCTGTAACCTATAACTCCATATACCCACCTTTGCCCCATATCCATTAATACATATGGTTGACAAAAATCTATCAATCTCTGTTTCAATATTAACAATTGTTCAAGCATCAATTGCAGTTTGTGGAAGAGAGTTCCAAACTTCAACAACCCACTGTGTGGGAAGCATTTCCTAATTTCATGTCTGACAGGCTTGGCTCTAATCTTTAGGATATGTCCCCCTAGTCTTAGACTCACCAACCAGTGGAAATAAGTGCTCTCCACCTATCTTAACTGTTCCCCTTAATACCTTGAACACTTAATCAAGTCACCCCTTAACCTTCTAAATTCCAGGAAATGCCACCCTGGTTTGTTTAGTTGCTCCTCATAGCTTAACTGTTGGAGTCTAGGTTTCAATCTGGTGAATCTACATTGCACTCCCTCCAATAATGTGCTGCCCAGATCCCTTCAGGTCTGGTCCAAGCAGGGCTTTGTATAACTGAACCATGACTTCTACCCCCTTGTGTTTTATTACCCTAGATATAAAGGCCAGCATTTCATGAACTTTTTTGATTCTTTCCTGTGCTCGTTCATGGCATGTCAACGACCTGTGTATCTGGCAGGAGGAATTGCAGAGAATATACAGAAAATGGCCACCTAGCCCATCAAGTCTATGCTGGTGTTTATCCTTCCACGAGTCTCCTCCTATTCCACTGGTCTCAACTCAGCCTTTCAGCCCATCTTTCTGTTCCCTTTTCTCTCTAGTACTCATCGAGTTTCCTTTTGAAAGTATCTAAGCTATTCGCCTCAACCACTTTCTGTGCTAGCAATTTCCATTTTTCAACCAGAGTAAAGACATTTCTCTCAGTTTGTCTACCAGATTTTTTTTTAGTAATTGTCTTGTATTTATGGCCCCTATTCTTCCACAAGTAGAAACCTTCACTGCACAGGTACCCTGTCAAACCCATTCATAATTTTAAGGACTGCTATCAGATCATTCCAAAGCAAAAAAAAAGCCTCAGAAGGTTCAATCTTTCCTAATAGCTGGGACTTTTAGAAATCTGCCAAGCCAGAGTCTGAGAGTGCGTGTCTGTCTGCGTCTGTGGCTGGAAATGACCAGAACAGTACAAACCAATCTAAAAGCAGCTTGCTCCTTGTTCTGGTGCATGCCCCTGTGGAATTGGCCTTAGGACACGTTCAACCTGAGGCCTCAGAATCTAAACAAGTCCCCGCCCCCTCAAGTGAAGATTTACATCAGTAAATAAATCTTCCAGCCTCAAAATTAATTCTTTTGATCTCAGTCAACCACCATTATGCACTCATGGTTGATCTTAATAAAGCCTTTATAAAGCCAGCCTATTGACAAGCCAAAGGAATTGAAATCGCCTCTTATCCCCACGGTTACAGATCTCAGCAGTTTGCAGGCTGAGTGGAACAGGGCAGCTATCACGAACATCCCCTCCCTCCCCATTGCCCAAGGTCAGATAGTTGAAATGCCAATACCTCACGACTGAACATCCACCCTCCACCGAAAAACAACCTTCAAATGAAGCCTTTTTAACAGGTCTTAGACCTGCTCATACGGCTCACCGACAGTCACTGAGGAACGCTGCATCGCATCCATAGCATTAACAAGTCACAGGTCTCTCTGGCTGTCTGTCACAGAGGCTGCTATTACCTTGCTGTTACATGTTTGACTTTGTACAGAGCAGCCAATGTCTCACTTGTTTAGTCTAGTTTGGAGACACAACTTACTTTCAGAACAAACAGCTCTGCATATTTAGCTGAGTTTATGGACTCTCTCAAATCATAGTCCTAACTGCTCTGTAATTGTGACAGCTATGTATGCGCTAAATGAGAACTATTTGCGTGTGTATTCATCGATGGCACAGTGCGTGGTATATATAAATATCTGCGTACCAGGGCTGTTAATCTATTAATGTGTTAATTCTTGTGGGCCTGTGTAATCAAGTTAATCTGTCTACACTTGTGTGCGGACATGCATGTGCTTGTTCAAGTTCGGCAAGTACAGAGGGTATGCACAAGGTCTGTGGTGTGTGTGTATACACGCAGGCTGAGAGTAAAATGGTGTCTGGATAATTGTGTGTGTTGTATTTGGATCGAAATGTAATCATGTACTAAAGGTCCTACCTGGCTTGCCATAGTCAAGTGATCTCTGCCATGAGACACAGGCTGGAAACAGCGTTGTTACATTCATTCCTAATAAAGATAGAGTACGAGAAGCACTGTACTCATTTAAGTTCATAGCATTGTGTGTGCGTTAAGTGGCCAGGAACAGTACAAGTATATAAGGGAACTACACAATCTCTACAATTTTTTTTCATTTTCTATGCCATTGCATGGTTATTATTGGAAATATACAAACTAAAAATGCCAGCTTCTTTATCAGGAAGACTGCGCACTTTCAAAATTACATCCAGAACCGAGAGTCAATATATTCCTTCTCACGAATAAAGACAGTGGGCAATTTGATGGGTTTACTACGGATGGAGGATGCAATCTATTTGGGATTAGACTGGATTTAGGAACAGGATTAGGCCATTCAGCCCCTTGAGCCTGTTTCACCATTCAGTGAGATCATGGATGACCTGTTTCCTTATTCCATCCATCCACCTTGGCACCATATCCCTATTCCCCTTGGTTAGCAAACGTCTATCAACGCAAGAGCTAAAATTAATTGAGCCCCAGTATCAACTGTTCTAGTGTGTGAGAGTCCCACATTTCCACCAGCCTTTGCATGATGAAGTGTTTCTTAACTCCTCTCCTGGTTTTGATTTTAATATTATATCTTCCAGTCCAGCAGAAAAATTCTCTCCATCTAGCCCATCAGCTCCTTTTAAAAATCCAAAATGCCTCAATCAAATCACCCCTCATACATCTATATTCCGGGGGGTACAAGTCTGGTTTCTGTAATTTTTCTTCATAACCTAACCCTCAAAACCCTGGTGAATCTGTGTTGTTTCAATGTCACTATTTCCTTTCTAAGCTACAAGATACTGTGCTCCAGATGTGACCTATCCAGAGTAGTGTAGAGCTGTTTCAAAACTTCCCTTTATATTCCATCCCACTAGTTTAAAATCCCATTAGCCTTTTTCATTATTTTTTATACCAAAACTATTATATTTTAATGACCTTTATCCGTGGGCCCCTAAATCTCTTTGCACCTTCACAGTCTAGTTTTCCACCATTGTGAATCTATCCATTTTTGGTCCAAACTGGATCACACTTACCCTACTTTGAAATCCATCTGCTGCAATTTCATCCGCTCACCTGATCTATCAACGTCTCTTTTGTAATTTTCATCTTCTGCCTGCAGGACTTATACAAAGCCACCGATCTTTGTCATCAGCAAACTTGTATATATGGCTCTCTATTGAGTTATTCAAGTCACTAATAAACATTGTGAATAATTGAGGCCCCAGCTTAGATGCTTCCTTATGGGCAATCACTAGTTACTTCTTCCCAATTTGAGTGCATACACATTATCCCTGCTCTGTCTTTTACCACCTAGCCAATCTCCTAACGAGGTCAATAATTTGCCTTCAAATCCACCAGCTTTAACTTTAGCCAACAGTCTCTTGCTTCTGGTGAATCTGCACTGCATCTCGTCCGAGGTATTCTAACAAATGTCTTCTGGAAGTCCATATAAACTGCTTCCGCAGACATTCCCCCGTCATTACTTCAGTAACTTCCTCAGAATATTCAAATAGGTTCAGGAGGTACAACCTACTCTTCACAAGTCCATTAACTGAAACTTCTCCAGCTGCTCAATCGCTGTGTCCTTTACAGATTCCAAAAACTTGCCCAAAGCAATAGTCCAGATATATTTATATCATGAGTCTAACACTGGGAGTCCAACTTTACAAAGAATTATTTTAGCTTTTTAGGCTTTTCAAGTAAAAAAAAAACACCATCCAGAACTCGAGACTTCCAAACTATGCCAATCCCACTCCTGTCACTGAATTAAACCATATACACCATTCCCACTTTTTTGGATAGTTGGTGCTGATCATGATTCCACTGTGACCAGTTATACATTCTCTGGACCCATCTTTTGTTTCCTTACTTGTCCAATTCGCATCCACATTTGTCATCCCGCCCTCCATACTTTTCCCATTGTTACTCCCCCTGCCACCATCCCCTCAATATTCCACTTCCTAAATCCCAGCTTTTCCCTGATTCCACACTTGCTTAACAGCTGGATAATCACTAACCTTCTTCCAGTTCGGATTTTGTCTGGTTATGCTCTTGTGAATCACTTGACGATGTTATTACTAATTTAAAAAGTACAAGCTGCGCTTACTGAAAGGTCACCGACAGAAATATGAACTCTATTTCTACCTACATGGATGCTGCATGGGCCTACTCAGCATTTCCAGTTCTTATTTCACTCTGAACAATGCTGTGTGACACAGAGTAACCATTCCAGAGAAATATGGTGGGCCTGGGAAATTTTTAGATGGTATCCAATTGAAATGTGAGAAAAACCCAGCAATACAGCGAGAGAATCCATCCTTCTAAACCCAACTTGTGTTTGGAGGTGGCATTTTGAGAGGTGTTACATTGGGTTAAAGTACTGGTGGGTACAAGTCTGTCACTGTATAACACTGGGGTACAGTACTGGTGGGGACGGGTCTGTCACTGGATAACACTGGGGTACAGCACTGGTGGGGACAGGTCTGTCACTGTATATCACTGGGGTACAGTACTGGTGGGGACAGGTCTGTCACTGTTTAGCACTGGGGTACAGTACTGGTGGGACAGGTCTGTAATTGTACAACACTGGGGTGCAGTACTGGTGGGGACTGGTCGTTCAGTGGTGATGGATTAATTTGAGGTGAGGAATTCAAATTAGTTGAGATAGTACTGATCACACAACATTTTGAGAGTGATGAGATTTCAAAAATATTTCATTCCTGCAAGGCTCTTTGTGACCTGAAATTAAATATAAATGCAAGTTGACCTTAAATTTTTCACCAGCCAATTGGATGAGCCTGGATATTTTCTGTGCTGGATGCTGTTCCATCAGGAAGGAATGGCAGGAAGGGGGTAAAAACAAGGGAGAGGAGTAGCAAAATTTAAGAGAGCTCATGAAATTGCACACCCCAGCCCCCCTCAGCACACATTCCTAATACACAGCCTGGCACAATAGCTCAATGGCTGATTTCATCACTCGACTGTGAGCTCCAGGAATGTGTACACGATCCAGTCTAATCCCCTTTCACATCACCAGCCCTGACATTCCTGTGTCAATGAGCAGAACAAAAACCATCTTATACCAGAGACTATGAACAAAAACCTGTCCTTTATCTGGCACCCGATTCACATCTCTCAGGGCTGCACTAAAATGCATCACATATAATGAATGACTTTTTTTTTTAAATCATTGTTGGCATGTGTTCAAAGAGAGCAGCAAAATCCAAAACAGCAAATAAAACTGCAGTCACTCTGCCAGATTACTGGACTAGTAATCCAGAGAATGAGAACTTGAATCGAGTTTTAAAATAAAGAACCTGCATTTCTACAGCCTCGATTCATGACCTCCGTTTCCAAAGTGCGGCGTGGTTAAAAAAGTACTTTGGAAGTGTGGTCGCTGTATGCAGAATACAAGCAGCCAATTTTGCACACAGCAAACTCCCACAAAATGATAATAATCAGTTGTTTTCAGTGCTATTGTTTGAAGGATAAATATTCACCCAGAACACCAGAGATAATTGCAAAATACTGCGGATGCTGGAAATCTAGAACAAAAGCAAAAATACCTGGAAAAACTCAGCAGGTCTGACAGCGTCTGCGGAGAGAAATACAGTTGACATTTTGAGTCCGTATCACCACCGTCAACACCCCTTTGTCCTTTTGTCTATGACATCTTTGGCAGTCTCTTCTTGGTCTCCACGTATCACTGGCCCCCTATCGAGCTCTCCTGTCCCACCCCCTTCTACCAGCTTATATTTCAGCTCATTTCTACATGTCTTTGTTCTGATGAAGAGTCATACGGACTCGAAACGTCAACTGTATCCCCCTCCGCAGATGCTGTCAGACCTGCTGAGTTTTTCCAGGTATTTTTGTTACACCAGAGATAATATCCTGCTCTTCTTCAAAATAGAATTCGTGGAATCTTTTATAGCTATCCGAGGGAGCAGTCAGGGCCTCTGTTTTTAACATCTCATCCAAAACACAGCATGACAGACAGACAGAGCAGCACTCCCTCAGTACTGCACTGGGAATGTCAGTCTGGATGACAAATTCCACCCACAATGGTTGACAGTGCCCTCAACTGTGTCTGGCCCATCTCCCGCGCATCCGCCCTCACACCTTCCTCTCCCTCCCAGAAACACGATAGGATCCCCCTTGTCTTCACTTATCACCCCACTAGCCTCCGCATTCAAAGGATCATCCTCTGCCATTTCTGCCAACTCCTGCATGATGCCACCACCAAACACATCTTCCCCTCACCCCTCACCCCCCCCCCCCCCCCACCCCCCACCCGACGGCATTCCACAGGGATCGTTCCCTCCGGGACACCCTGGTCCACTCCTCCATCACCCCCTACACCTCAACCCCCTCCTATGGCACCTTCCCATGTAACTGCAGAAGGTGCAATACCTGCCCCTTTACTTCCCCCCTCCTCACCGTCCAAGGGCCCAAATACTCCTTTCAAGTGAAGCAGCATTTCACTTGCACTTCCCACAATTTCGTCTACTGCATTCGTTGCTCTCAATGCGGTTTCCTCTACATTGGAGAGACCAAACACAGACTGGGTGACCGCTTTGCAGAACACCTTCAGTCTGTCCGCAAGCATGACCCAGACCTCCCTGTCGCTTGCCATTTCAACACTCCACCCTGCTCTCATGTCCACATGTCCGTCCTTGGCCTGCTGCATTGTTCCAGTGAAGCTCAACGCAAACTGGAGGAACAGCACCTCATCTTCCAACTAGGCACTTTACAGCCTTCTGGACTGAATATTGAGTTCAACAATTTTAGATCATGAACTCTCTCCTCCATCCCCAACCCCCTTTCCGATTCTCCCCTTCCTTTTTGTTTTTTCCAATAATTTCTATAGATTTTTCTTTTCCCACCTATTTCCATTATTTTTAAATGTATTTCCATCCATTGTTTTATCTCTACCTATTAGCCTTTCTCGATTCCTTCACCCCACCCCACCCCCAATAGGGCTATCTGTACCTTGCTTGTCCTGCTTTCTACCCTTAATTAGCACATTCCTTAGATAATATCACCACCTTCAACACCTCTTTGTCCTTTTGTCTGTGTCATCTTTTGGTTATCTCCACCTATCTCTGGCCCTCTATCCAGCTCTACCTGTCCCAACCCCCCCTTAAACCAGCATATATTTCACCCCCTTTTCTATTTTTCCTTAGTTCTGTTGAAGAGTCATTCAGACTCGAAATGTTAACCGTGTTCCTCTCCCCAGATGCTGCCAGACCTGCTGAGTTTTTCCAGGTTTAATTATCCATAAAGTCAGGGGGCTAAGACCTCACACTCTAATTTTTTTATAAAATATATATATATATAGGGCTAATTTCTAAAATTTTAAAAATTGGACAAAGACCCTTTAAGATGGCTGAAGCTATGTCTGCCTGTGACCCTCAGACAATGCGAACACATAAATTAGGAGCAGGAACAGGCCACTCGGCCCCTCGAGCTTGCTCCATCATTTAATGAGATCATGGCTGATCCAATTGTAACCTCAACTCCACATTCCTGCCTACCCCCGATAATCTTTCACTCCCTTGCTTATCAAAAATCTATCTACCTCTGCCTTAAAAATATTCAAAGGCTCTGCCTCCATTGCCTTTTGGAAGAGAGTTCCAAAGACTCGCTACCCTCAAAGAAAACATTTCTCACTTCTGTCTTAAATGTGTGATCCCTCATTTTTAAACAGTGACCCCTAGTTCTAGATTCTCCCACAAGAGGAAACATTCTCTCCACATCCACCCTGTTCTGTCCCCTCAGGACCTTGTATGTTTCAATCAAGTTGCTTCTTACTCTTCTAACCTCCAGTGGATACACGCCTAACCTGTCCAACCTTTCCTCATAAGACAACCCATCCATTCCAGGTATTAGTCGAATAAACTTTCTCTGAACTGCTCCCAATGCATTTACATCCTTCCTTAAATAAGGAGGCCAATACTGTACACAGTATTCCAGATGTGGTCTCACCAATGCCCTGTGTAACTGAAGCATCACCTCCCTAATTCAATTCCCCTTGCAATAAAAAATAACATTCTATTAGCTTTGCTCATTATTTTCTGTACCTGCATATTGACCTTTGCCAATTCGTGCACTAGGACATCTAGGTCCCTCTGCATCCTCTCACTATTTAGATAATAAGCTTCTCTTTTATTCTTCCTGCCAAAATGGACAATTTCACATTTTTCCATGTTATGCTCCATTTGCCAGATCTTTGCCCACTCACCTAACCTATCTATATTCCTTTGCTGCCTCCTTAGGTCCTCTCCACAACTTACTTTACTAGACGTCTTTACGTCATCAGCAAATTTAGCAACCATACCTTTGGTGCCTTCATCCAAATCCTTTAAATGAATTGAAAACAATTGAGGCCCCAGCACTGATCCCTGCGGCACACAGCTCATTACATCTTGCCAACCAGATAATGATTCATTCATGTCTACTCCGTTTCCTGTTAGCTAGCCAATCTCTCTTATCCATGCCAATACATTACCCCCTACACCATGAGCTTTAATTTTCTGCAATAACCTTTGATGAAGCACCTTTTCTAAGTGCACCGCCATAATGTCTTTAATAATAGCTTCTAACGTTTTCCCTATGACAGACGTTAAGCTAACTGGCCTATAGTTTCCTGTTTTCTGTCTCCCTCCCTTTTTGAATAAAGGAGTTATATTCGCTATTTTCCAATCTAATGGAACCTTCCCCAAACCTAGTGAAATTTTGGAAAATTAAAACCAATGCACCAATTATCTCACTAGCCATTTCTTTTAGCACCTTAGGATGAAGTCCATCAGGACCCGGGGTTTTGTCAGCCCGCAGCTCCAACAATTTACACAGAACCACTTTCCTGGTGATTGTAATTTTCTTGAGTTCCTCCTTCCCTTCCAATTCCTGATTTACAGCTATTTCTGGGATGTTACTTGTATCCTCTATAACGAAGACCAATGCAAAATACCTGTTCAATTCATCCGTCATCTCCTTATTTTCCATGATTAAAGATTCACTTTCTGTAGGACTTCTATAGTTCATTTTACTAACTCTCTTTTTTAAATATCTGTAGAACCTCTTACTATCTGTCTTTATGTTTCTAGCTAGCCTTCTCTTGTATTCTAATTTTTCCATCCTTAATAATCTTTTTGTCATTCTTTGCTTTATATCCTTTCCAACTTCTGACCAGCCACCCATCTTTGCGTAATTATATGCTTTTTAAGTTTGATACTGTCTTTAACTTTTTTAGATAACCACAGATGGTGGGCCCTCCTCTTGGAATATTTCTTTCTCATTAGAATTTATATATCCTGTGTATTCTGAAATATCCCTTGAAATATCTGCCACCTACCCTCTATTGAGATATCCCATAGCCTACATTGCCAGTTCACTTTTGCTAGCTCTGCTTTCATGCCCTCATAATTGTCCTTATTTAAGTTTAAAATATTAGTCTTAAACCCACTCTTCTCTCTCTCTAAGTGAATGTAAAATTCAATCATATTGTGATCACTACTACCTAGGGGAGCATTCTCTGTGAGATCATTAATTAATCCTATCTTGTTGCTCAACACCAGGTCTCGTACAGCCTGGTCCCTGTTGGCTCCAGAATATGCTGTTCTAAGAAACTATCCCAAAACATTCTATGAACTCCTCATCTACCTTTACCCATATGATTTTTCCAGTCTATATGGAGATTAAATCCCCCATGATAATCGCTATACCTTTCTGATAAACTCCTATTATTTCTTCTTTGATACCATCCTACTGTGTGATTACTGTTGGGTGGCCTGTAACCACTCCCAAAAGTAACTTCTTGCCTTTATCATTTCTCATCTACCCAAGCCGCTTCTTCATCCTGGTTTCCTGAACGCAGGTCATCCCTCCCTATTGTGCTAATATCATTTTTAATTAACAGAGTCACCCCTCCACTTTCTCCTAACCTCCTGTCCTTTCTAAATGTCACATTGCCTTCAATAATCAGGTCCAAATCTATGCCATCCACAGCCATGTCTCTGTAATAAAAACAGAATTACCTGGAAAAACTCAGCAGGTCTGGCAGCATCGGCGGAGAAGAAAAGAGTTGACGTTTCGAGTCCTCATGACCCTTCGACAGAACTTGAGTTCGAGTCCAAGAAAGAGTTGAAATATAAGCTGGTTTAAGGTGTGTGTGTGGGGGACGGAGAGATAGAGAGAGAGAGAGGTGGAGGTTGTAGGGACAAACAAGCAGTGATAGAAGCAGATCATCAAAAGATGTCAACAACAATAGTACAATAGAACACATAGGTGTTAAAGTTAAAGTTGGTGATATTATCTAAACGAATGTGCTAATTAAGAATGGATGGTAGGGCACTCAAGGTATAGCTCTAGTGGGTTTTTTTTATATAATGGAAATAGGTGGGAAAAGGAAAATCTTTATAACTTATTGGAAAAAAAAGGGAAGGGGGAAACAGAAAGGGGGTGGGGATGGGGGAGGGAGCTTACGACCTAAAGTTGTTGAATTCAATATTCAGTCCGGAAGGCTGTAAAGTCCCTAGTCGGAAGATGAGGTGTTGTTCCTCCAGTTTGCGTTGGGCTTCACTGGAACAATGCAGCAAGCCAAGGACAGACATGTGGGCAAGAGAGCAGGGTGGAGTGTTGAAATGGCAAGCGACAGGGAGGTTTGGGTCATTCTTGCGGACAGACCGCAGGTGTTCTGCAAAGCGGTCGCCCAGTTTACGTTTGGTCTCTCCAATGTAGAGGAGACCACATTGGGAGCAACGAATGCAGTAGACTAAGTTGGGGGAAATGCAAGTGAAATGCTGCTTCACTTGAAAGGAGTGTTTGGGTCCTTGGACGGTGAGGAGAGAGGAAGTGAAGGGGCAGGTGTTGCATCTTTTGCGTGGGCATGGGGTGGTGCCATAGGAGGGGGTTGAGGAGTAGGGGGTGATGGAGGAGTGGACCAGGGTGTCCCGGAGGGAGCGATCCCCATGGAATGTCGATAAGGGGGGTGAAGGGAAAATGTGTTTGGTGGTGGCATCATGCTGGAGTTGGCGGAAATGGCGGAGGATGATCCTTTGAATGCGGAGGCTGGTGGGGTGATAAGTGAGGACAAGGGGGACCCTATCATGTTTCTGGGAGGGAGGAGAAGGTGTGAGGGCGGATGCGCGGGAGATGGGCCGGACACGATTGAGGGCCCTGTCAACGACCGTGGGTGGAAAACCTCGGTTAAGGAAGAAGGAGGACATGTCAGAGGAACTGTTTTTGAAGGTAGGAGGTGAAGGAACTGAGAGAACGGGATGGAGTCCTTACAGGAAGCGGGGTGTGAGGAGCTGTAGTTGAGGTAGCTGTGGGAGTCGGTGGGTTTGTAATGGATATTGGTGGACAGTCTATCACCAGAGATTGAGACAGAGAGGTCAAGGAAGGGAAGGGAAAGTGTCAGAGATGGACCACGTGAAAATGATGGAGGGGTGGAAATTGGAAGCAAAATTAATAAATTTTTCCAAGTCCCGACGAGAGCATGAAGCGGCACCGAAGTAATCATCGATGTACCGGAGAAATAGTTGTGGAAGGGGGCCGGAGTAGGACTGCAACAAGGAATGTTCCACATACCCCATAAAGAGACAGGCATAGCTGGGGCTCATGCGGGTACCCATAGCCACACCTTTTATTTCGAGGAAGTGAGAGGAGTTGAAGGAGAAATTGTTCAGCGTGAGAACAAGTTCAGCCAGACGGAGGAGAGTAGTGGTGGATGGGGATTGTTCGGGCCTCTGTTCGAGGAAGAAGCTAAGGGCCCTCAGACCATCCTG
Organism: Carcharodon carcharias; assembly: GCF_017639515.1. Taxonomy (NCBI): domain Eukaryota; kingdom Metazoa; phylum Chordata; class Chondrichthyes; order Lamniformes; family Lamnidae; genus Carcharodon; species Carcharodon carcharias. Next base: position 10,953,588 of record NC_054468.1, on the reverse strand, counting down.
GTGGGGGATGGAGGTGTAGAGGGATTGAACGTCCATGGTGAAGAGGAAGCGGTTGGGGCCAGGGAACTGGAAATTGTTGATGTGACGTAAGGTGTCAGAGGAATCACGGATGTAGGTGGGAAGGGACTGGACAAGGGGAGAGAGAAGGGAGTCAAGATAACGAGAAATGAACTCTGTGGGGCAGGAGCAAACTGAGACGATCGGTCTACCGGGGCAGTTCTGTTTGTGGATTTTGGGTAGGAGATAGAAGCGGGCCGTCCGAGGTTGGGCGACTATCAGGTTGGAAGCTGTGGGAGGGAGATCCCCAGAGGAGCTGAGGTCAGTGACAGTCCTGGAAACAATGGCTTGATGTTCAGTGGTGGGGTCATGGTCCAGGAAGAGGTAGGAGGAAGTGTCCGCGAGTTGACGCTCAGCCTCAGCGAGGTAGAGGTCAGTGCGCCAGACAACAACACCACCACCCTTGTCAGCGGGTTTGATGACAATGTCAGGGTTGGACCTGAGAGAATGGAGTGCAGTAAGTTCAGAGAGAGACAGGTTAGAATGGGTGAGAGGAGCAGAGAAATTGAGACGACTAATGTCGTGCCGACAGTTCTCAATGAAAAGATCGAGAGAAGGTAAGAATCCAGAGGGAGGGGTCCAGGTGGAGGGAGAATATTGGAGATGGGTAAAAGGATCCGTTGAACTGGGAGAGGACACCTGCCCAAAGAAGTGAGCCTGGAGACGAAGACGGCGGAAGAAGAGTTCAGCATCGTGCCGAGCCCGAAATTCATTGAGGTGAGGGCGTAAGGGTATGAAACTAATTCCTTTGCTGAGCACTGAACGTTCAGCATCGGAGAGGGGAAGGTCAGGGAGTATAGTGAATACACGGCTGGGGCTGGGATTGGAAGATGGGGTGGGGACGGAGGGACAGGCAGGGGTGGAGGGTCCTAGATGGGTGTTGGTGTCAATGAGTTGTTGCAGCTTGCGTTCCTTAGCACTTGAGAGAAAGAGAAAAAGTTTCTTGTTGAGGCGTCGGATGAGCCGAAGGATAAAATGAAACTGGGGGCACGCGCAGCTTTGGAAAAGGGTGAGGCGGTGCTGCTGGAGGGAGAGGTCGAGTGTGTTCATATGGCGGCGCATGGCACTGAGTGTGGATTTCAGAATGTGACGGGAACAGCAGTCCGAGAAACGTTTTATGTCCCGGAGATACCTGTAATCCTGGGTGGGTTCGAAACATGAGGGGTGGAATTTCAGTTGAAATCCACGTGGGGTAAGTCGGAGACGGAGACAGTCACTGAAAAAGGAGATATGGCTGTGAAAGCGGGTTTTAGTAAACACCTTGTCAAACACAAGGAAGGAAATGGAAAGCAAGGAAGGTGAGCAAGACAACAGAGAGATAGGGAAATCTTGTCGCAGAGAGGAACAGAACTTCTTCAAGGAGGTAGGCATTTCTTGAAGAGCAGTGGCAGTCAATTAAACACAGAGATAAAAACAAAAAAACTGCGGATGCTGGAAATCCAAAACAAAAACAGAGTTACCTGGAAAAACTCAGCAGGTCTGGCAGCATCGGCGGAGAAGAAAAGAGTTGACGTTTCGAGTCCTCATGACCCTTCGACAGAACTTGAGTTCGAGTCCAAGAAAGAGTTGAAATATAAGCTGGTTTAAGGTGTGTATGTGGGGGGCGGAGAGAGAGAGAGAGAGAGAGAGAGAGAGAGAGAGAGGTGGGGGGGTGTGGTTGTAGGGACAAACAAGCAGTGATAGAAGCAGATCATCAAAAGATGTCAACGACAATAGTACAATAGAACACATAGGTGTTAAAGTTAAAGTTGGTGATATTATCTAAACGAATGTGCTAATTAAGAATGGATGGTAGGGCACTCAAGGTATAGCTCTAGTGGGGTTTTTTTTTATTTTTTTTTATTTTTTAAATAATGGAAATAGGTGGGAAAAGGAAAATCTTTATAATTTGTTGGGAAAAAAAGTAAGGGGGAAATAGAAAGGGGGTGGGGATGGGGGAGGGAGCTCACGACCTAAAGTTGTTGAATTCAATATTCAGTCCGGAAGATTGTAAAGTGCCTAGTCGGAAGATGAGGTGTTGTTCCTCCAGTTTGCGTTGGGCTTCACTCGAACAATGCAGCAAGCCAAGGACAGACATGTGGGCAAGAGAGCAGGGTGGAGTGTTAAAATGGCAAGCGACAGGGAGGTTTGGGTCATTCTTGCGGACAGACCGCAGGTGTTCTGCAAAGCGGTCGCCCAGTTTACGTTTGGTCTCTCCAATGTAGAGGAGACCACATTGGGAGCAACGAATGCAGTAGACTAAGTTGGGGGAAATGCAAGTGAAATGCTGCTTCACTTGAAAGGAGTGTTTGGGTCCTTGGACGGTGAGGAGAGAGGAAGTGAAGGGGCAGGTGTTGCATCTTTTGCGTGGGCATGGGGTGGTGCCATAGGAGGGGGTTGAGGAGTAGGGGGTGATGGAGGAGTGGACCAGGGTGTCCCGGAGGGAGCGATCCCTATGGAATGCCGATAAGGGGATGAAGGGAAGATGTGTTTGGTGGTGGCATCATGCTGGAGTTGGTGGAAATGGTGGAGGATGATCCTTTGAATGCGGAGGCTGGTGGGGTGATAAGTGAGGACAAGGGGGACCCTATCATGTTTCTGGGAGGGAGGAGAAGGTGTGAGGGCGGATGCGCGGGAGATGGGCCAGACACGGTTGAGGGCCCTGTCAACGACCGTGGGTGGAAAACCTCGGTTAAGGAAGAAGGAGGACATGTCAGAGGAATTGTTTTTGAAGGTAGCATCATTGGAACAGATGCGACGGAGGCGAAGGAACTGAGAGAATGGGATGGAGTCCTTACAGGAAGCGGGGTGTGAGGAGCTGTAGTCGAGATAGCTGTGGGAGTCGGTGGGTTTGTAATGGATATTGGTGGACAGTCTATCACCAGAGATTGAGACAGAGAGGTCAAGGAAGGGAAGGGAAGTGTCAGAGATGGGCCACGTGAAAATGATGGAGGGGTGGAGATTGGAAGCAAAATTAATAAATTTTTCCAAGTCCCGACGAGAGCATGAAGCGGCACCGAAGTAATCATCGATGTACCGGAGAAAGAGTTGTGGAAGGGGGCCGGAGTAGGACCAGAAGAAGGAATGTTCCACATACCCCATAAAGAGACAGGCATAGCTGGGGCCCATGCGGGTACCCATAGTGTAATGTCTATTAGGTCATAATTATGCATTTCTATTTGTATTATCAGTTCATCTGTTTTGTTTCGAATGCTTCATGCATTTGGAACCAGAGCCTTAAATTTTGTCCTTTTATTATTTTTGTAACCTCTATTCTTACCTGCTGATTTACTCTTAGATTTGTACTCTCTGCCTGCGCCCCCCCCCACCCCCCCACCCCTGTCATGGTCTGTTTATCATTTCCCAGATTAATACCTTCCTCTCTTGTCTTGTCTCTACTCTTTAATGTATCACATCTTTCCAAATTTGATCCCTTACGCCCACTATTTAGTTTAAAGCCTCTCTACTTCCCTAGTTACGTGACTCACAATAACACTGGTCCCAGCATGGATCAGGTGTAGACCATCCCAACGGTACAGCCCCCACTTTCCCCAATATTGGTGTTAGTGCCCCACAAACCAGAACCCACTTCTCCCACACCAGTCTTTGAACCATGCATTCATTTCTCTAATATTATTTGCTCTATGTCAGTTTGCATATGGCTCAGGTAATAATCCAGAGCTTGCCCCCTTTGAGGTTGTTTCTTAATTTAGTGCCTAGCTCCTCATACTGACTAAGCAGAACCTCTTTTTGCCTATGTTGTTGGTACCTACTGGGTCCTCCCCCTTTCACTGCAGGTTCCTCTCTAGCCCTGAGCGGATGGCCCCGAACCCAGACACTGGGCAGGCAACACATTCTTCTGGACTCTCGCTCTTTGCTGCAGAGAACCTTGTTCAATCCCTTTCAATATACTGTTGCCTACTCCTACGTTCCTTTTTGCTCCTCCCACTTGAACAGCTTCTGTACCATGGCACCATGGCCAGTCTGCACATCCTCCTTGCAAACCTCGCTTTCGTCCACACAAGTTGCGAGTACCTCAAACTTGTTTGACAACTGCAAAGTTTAAGGTTCCTGTACTATTGTCTGCTTGGTCCCTTTACCTGCCTCACCCACAGTCACATCCTCCTGTCATAAGGGTTAATATGGCAGCTTCGCAGAAACCAACACCTCATTATCTGTGAAGAGGCCTTAATGGCACCCCCCCAACCCCCTTATGGGCTGTAGAAACCAAATTCAAAGGGAACTATACAAAGGTCATCTACATTTCATTAGCCAGGCCTGGTCAACCAGAGTTGATTCATCTGCAAGGACAAAGGACCCCACAACCTCCCATTCAAGACTTAATGGTTGGAAAATTAACAACCTCAGGAACACAGACAAAGGGATACACACCCTTTGTCAAAACCAGAGTGGAGAGGTGCAAGTCATGTGACATGAATCCCTAGCTGGTGGAGCCAGTAATATTGCCTTGTGGTACTAAAAACATCAGTCTGCTACTTTTCCATCTATATAGCAGCAGCACAGAAAAAGGGGCTCTGCCAGGCTGAATACCTGGATAAAAGCAAAATACTGCAGATGCTGGAAATCTGGAACAAAAGCAGAAAATGCTGGAAAACGTCAGCAAGTCTAGTAGCATCTGTGAAGAGTGAAACAGAGTTAATTTTTCAAGTCAGTATAACCCTTCTTTAGAATGCCTGGCCCCATCAATATTGTTTTTATTAGATCTTTTGTACCATTGCTGAAAATACTGATTCATCTCTGCATGCTTCTCTCATCCTGGAAGTCATCTCCACTGGAAAAGTGAAATATCCAGTATCAGTTTTCAACCTGCTGACCTCTGTGAAGGAATACACCATTAGGCTTTGATTCTGGACTCTGGATACACTTGAAACAATAATTCCTTTCTCTGTGGTCTTTGCCTTATAAATCTTTCTTTCTCTATCCCTCTTATACTGTATGAGTGCACAGGGGGCTATGTTTACAAATAAACTAACCCCCTGAGTTCATCTTACCTTGAGTTTGCTGTGGGGTTACTGTTAGAGAATTGGATCACACCAAAACTGAGGGGTTGGGAAATATGCCACCACTTATAAAGGGGGAAGCAAATCAAAAACACCTTTCTGTTTATGGATGGATGGTGAGGGGAGAAATCAGGGCTGTTTAAATTGACGCCCCTTCAGTGATAACAATAAGAACTAGACAGTGCATCGAATGTTTAGGAAAATGAGTGCAGTTCAGAAGGCTGAGAAGTGATCTAACTGAGCTGCTTAAAATGACAAAGTGATTTGGTAGCTATAGAGGCAGGGAGAGAGAGAAACTATTTCCTCAGGAGCAGGAGGTCCAGAACAAGAGGGCACGATCATAAATTAAGAGCTAAGTTGCTCAGGGGTGATGCCAGAAAGCACATTGACAGGTCAGTAAATAAAACCGGACACTGGGATCAATGATGCCACATAGGAACACAAGAGAAGACAATTCTGCCCCTTCGAGCTGTCCTGCCATGCAAGTAGATAATAGCTGATTGCACAACGACTAGGGGACACAGATTTAAGCTTCTGGGCAAAAGATTTAGGGGGAAGGTGAGGAAGAACTTCTTTTATGAAGTGAATGGCAATGACCTATCAAACGGCAATATCCTGCTCTCTGATGCCCAGTTTGGGTTCAGCCAGAATCACTCAGCTCCTGACCTCATTACGGCCTTGGTTCAAACATGGACAAAAGAGCTGAACTCCTGAGGTGAGGTAAGAGTGACTGCTCATGGCATCAAGGGAGCATTTGACAGTGTGCCATCAAGAAGCCCCAGTAAAACTAGAGTCAATGGGAATCGATGGAATCATACCCAGCACAAAGGAAGATGGTTGTGGCTGTTGGAGGTCAATCATCTCAGCTCCAGAACATCACTGCAGGAGTTCCTCAAGGTAGTGTCCTCAACCCAACCACCTTCAGCTGCTTCATCAATGACATTCCTTCCAGCATAAGGAAGGGGAGGCGGTGGTGTAGTGGTAATGTCTCTAGACTAGTAATCCAGAGGCCCAAGCTAATGTTCCTGGGGAGAGGGTCCTGCAGTCAGCCTCAGGGTGAAACAGTCTGGGAAGACTGTCCTGCAGTCAGCCTCGGGGTGAAACAGTCTGGGAAGACTGTCCTGCAGTCAGCCTCGGGGTGAAACAGTCTGGGAAGACTGTCCGGCAGTCAGCCTCGGGGTGAAACAGTCTGGGAAGACTGTCCGGCAGTCAGCCTCGGGGTGAAACAGTCTGGGAAGACTGTCCGGCAGTCAGCCTCGGGGTGAAACAGTCTGGGAAGACTGTCCGGCAGTCAGCCTCGGGGTGAAACAGTCTGGGAAGACTGTCCGGCAGTCAGCCTCGGGGTGAAACAGTCTGGGAAGACTGTCCGGCAGTCAGCCTCGGGGTGAAACAGTCTGGGAAGACTGTCCGGCAGTCAGCCTCGGGGTGAAACAGTCTGGGAAGACTGTCCGGCAGTCAGCCTCGGGGTGAAACAGTCTGGGAAGACTGTCCTGCAGTCAGCCTCGGGGTGAAACAGTCTGGGAAGACTGTCCGGCAGTCAGCCTCGGGGTGAAACAGTCTGGGAAGACTGTCCGGCAGTCAGCCTCGGGGTGAAACAGTCTGGGAAGACTGTCCGGCAGTCAGCCTCGGGGTGAAACAGTCTGGGAAGACTGTCCGGCAGTCAGCCTCGGGGTGAAACAGTCTGGGAAGACTGTCCTGCAGTCAGCCTCGGGGTGAAACAGTCTGGGAAGACTGTCCTGCAGTCAGCCTCGGGGTGAAACAGTCTGGGAAGACTGTCCTGCAGTCAGCCTCGGGGTGAAACAGTCTGGGAAGACTGTCCTGCAGTCAGCCTCGGGGTGAAACAGTCTGGGAAGACTGTCCTGCAGTCAGCCTCGGGGTGAAACAGTCTGGGAAGACTGTCCTGCAGTCAGCCTCGGGGTGAAACAGTCTGGGAAGACTGTCCTGCAGTCAGCCTCGGGGTGAAACAGTCTGGGAAGACTGTCCTGCAGTCAGCCTCGGGGTGAAACAGTCTGGGAAGACTGTCCTGCAGTCAGCCTCGGGGTGAAACAGTCTGGGAAGACTGTCCTGCAGTCAGCCTCGGGGTGAAACAGTCTGGGAAGACTGTCCTGCAGTCAGCCTCGGGGTGAAACAGTCTGGGAAGACTGTCCTGCAGTCAGCCTCGGGGTGAAACAGTCTGGGAAGACTGTCCTGCAGTCAGCCTCGGGGTGAAACAGTCTGGGAAGACTGTCCTGCAGTCAGCCTCGGGGTGAAACAGTCTGGGAAGACTGTCCTGCAGTCAGCCTCGGGGTGAAACAGTCTGGGAAGACTGTCCTGCAGTCAGCCTCGGGGTGAAACAGTCTGGGAAGACTGTCCTGCAGTCAGCCTCGGGGTGAAACAGTCTGGGAAGACTGTCCTGCAGTCAGCCTCGGGGTGAAACAGTCTGGGAAGACTGTCCTGCAGTCAGCCTCGGGGTGAAACAGTCTGGGAAGACTGTCCTGCAGTCAGCCTCGGGGTGAAACAGTCTGGGAAGACTGTCCTGCAGTCAGCCTCGGGGTGAAACAGTCTGGGAAGACTGTCCTGCAGTCAGCCTCGGGGTGAAACAGTCTGGGAAGACTGTCCTGCAGTCAGCCTCGGGGTGAAACAGTCTGGGAAGACTGTCCTGCAGTCAGCCTCGGGGTGAAACAGTCTGGGAAGACTGTCCTGCAGTCAGCCTCGGGGTGAAACAGTCTGGGAAGACTGTCCTGCAGTCAGCCTCGGGGTGAAACAGTCTGGGAAGACTGTCCTGCAGTCAGCCTCGGGGTGAAACAGTCTGGGAAGACTGTCCTGCAGTCAGCCTCGGGGTGAAACAGTCTGGGAAGACTGTCCTGCAGTCAGCCTCGGGGTGAAACAGTCTGGGAAGACTGTCCTGCAGTCAGCCTCGGGGTGAAACAGTCTGGGAAGACTGTCCTGCAGTCAGCCTCGGGGTGAAACAGTCTGGGAAGACTGTCCTGCAGTCAGCCTCGGGGTGAAACAGTCTGGGAAGACTGTCCTGCAGTCAGCCTCGGGGTGAAACAGTCTGGGAAGACTGTCCTGCAGTCAGCCTCGGGGTGAAACAGTCTGGGAAGACTGTCCTGCAGTCAGCCTCGGGGTGAAACAGTCTGGGAAGACTGTCCTGCAGTCAGCCTCGGGGTGAAACAGTCTGGGAAGAGTGTCCTGCAGTCAGCCTCGGGGTGAAACAGTCTGGGAAGAGTGTCCTGCAGTCAGCCTCGGGGTGAAACAGTCTGGGAAGAGTGTCCTGCAGTCAGCCTCGGGGTGAAACAGTCTGGGAAGAGTGTCCTGCAGTCAGCCTCGGGGTGAAACAGTCTGGGAAGAGTGTCCTGCAGTCAGCCTCGGGGCGAAACAGTCTGGGAAGACTGTCCTGCAGTCAGCCTCGGGGCGAAACAGTCTGGGAAGACTGTCCTGCAGTCAGCCTCGGGGCGAAACAGTCTGGGAAGACTGTCCTGCAGTCAGCCTCGGGGCGAAACAGTCTGGGAAGACTGTCCTGCAGTCAGCCTCGGGGCGAAACAGTCTGGGAAGACTGTCCTGCAGTCAGCCTCGGGGTGAAACAGTCTGGGAAGAGTGTCCTGCAGCCAGTTCTTGTTGAAAATAATAAGAGTGACATCACAAGACAGCGTGAGAGAGCAGCAGAGAGATCAGAACCAGCGCGAATGCGGGGAAGCTTCAAAAAGTGACATCAGCACAAAGGTGGAAGCTGATTGGTGAGTAGGGGTAAGTGTTTTTCTCCAGTTTTTTCTCCACTTTAAAATAGATTAAGTTAAGGAAAGGTAAGAGTTTTCATTTTTATTTAAATACATAAATAATATAACTTTTTTTTTTACTGTATTTTAAGTAGGTTTTTTTTCAACTAGAGGCATGGCAGGGCAGCTCAATCCCATGTTATGTACTGCCTGCAACACGTGGGAAGTCCTAGCTACTCCTTGCGCCCTGACCAACCATGTGTGCAGGAAGAGCCACCAGCTGCAGCTACTTGAGCCCCGGGTTTAAGAGCTTGAGCAGCAGCTGGAGGCATTGAGGTGCATCCGCGAGGCTGAGAATTTCATGGATAGTACATGTTTAGACGTGGTCACCCCACAGCTTACGGAAGTGCAGACAGAGGGAATGGGTGACCATCAGTCAGAAGAAAGGTGTCAGGCAGGTAGTCAGGAAATCCCCAGGGTGCATCTCGCTCGAGAACCGTTTCTCTGTGTTGGAAAACGGTGAGAGTGACGGTTCCTCTGGGGAGTGCAGCCACGCTCACGGCACTGTGAGTGGCTCAGCTGCACTGGGTGGGGAGGAAGAAGAGGGGAAGAGCAATAGTGGTAGGAGACTCGATAGTAAGGGGAACAGACAGGTGTTTCTGCGGCCGTAGACGTGACTCCAGGATGGTATGTTGCCTCCCTAGTGCCAGGGTCAATGATGTCTCTGAACGGCTGCAGGGCATTCTAAAGAGGGAGGGCAAACAGACAGAGATCGTGGTGCATATTAATACCAATGACATAGGTAGAAAGAGGGATGAGGTCCTGCAAGCAGAATTTAGGGAGCAGATTTAAAAACAGGACCTGAAAATGTAGTAATCTCTGGATTACTTCCAGAGCTATGTGCTGGTGAGTATAGAAATAGGTTAGCCCAGATGAATGTGCAGCTGGAGAGATGGTGCAGAAGGGAGGGCTTTAGATTTCTGGGACATTGGGACTGTTTCTGGGGATGGTGGGACCTGTACAAGGTGGACGGATTGCATCTGAACTGGAATGGGACCAACATCCTTGTGGGGAGGTTTTGCTAATGCTGTTGGGTAGGGTTTAAACTAACTTGGCAGGGGGATGGGATCCTGTGAAGAGGCTCAGCAGGGGGAGATGCACAACCAAAATTAGAAGAGAGAGCAAGCGAGTCTGGAAGGCATAGAAATTATAGGCCAGTTTAGGCACAAGGGAGTTTGGCAAGGTTGGATGGTATTTATTTTAATGCAAGGAGTCTGATGAATAAGGCAGATGAGTTGAGGGCACAAATTAACACATGGGAGGATGTCATTGCTGTCACAGAGACATGGTTGAGGGAGGGGCAGGATTGGCAGCTCAATATTCCAGGATATAGGGTCTTCAGGCAAGACAGGGAAGGCGGTAAAAGAGGAGGAGGTATTGCAATATTGATCAAGGAATCAATTACAGCAGTAAGGAGGGATGACATCTTAGAAGGCTCCTCAAATGAAGCCATATGGATAGAATTTAAAAACAAAAAAAGAGCAATCACTTTGCTGGGAGTGTATTTTGTCCCCCAAACAGTCAGAGAAAATTAGAAGAGCAGATATGTAGGCAAATTTCAGAGAAGTGTAAAAATAATAGGGGGGATTTCAACTTCCACAACATTAACTGGGTCAGTCACAGTGTGATAGGTTTAGAGGGAGTGGAATTCTTAAAATGCACCCAGGAATGCTTTTTAACCCAGTACGTAGAAGGTCCTACAAGAGAAGGGGCAGTCCTGGACTTAATTTTAGGGAACGAAGCCGGGCAAGTGGTAGAGGTATCAGTGGGGGAGCATTTTGCAGATGGTGATCATAACTCAAGCTTGTTATGGAAAAGGACAAGGCTGGGCCTGAAATCTGAGTTCTAAATTGGGGTAAGGCCGATTTTAATAAGATCAGATATGGCCAGAGTGGACTGGGAGCAGCTACTTTTAGGTAAATCTGCGTCAGAGCAGTGGGACTCATTCAAGAAGGAAATAAGGAGTGTGCAGGGCCAACATATTCCAGTAAAGACAAAGGGTGGGACCAACAAATCTAGGGAACCCTGGATGTCGAGGGATATACAGGATTGGATAAAGAGAAAAAGGGAGGCTTATGGCAGATACCGAGGGCTCAAAACAGCGGGAGCCCTAGAGGAGTATAGAATGTGTAGGGGGGGGACTTAAAAAGGAAATTGGGAAAGCAATAGAAGGGCATGAAAAAACATTAGATTTTCCTTTATTTTACTTGTCAAAGTTATTTTACAAGTACATTAAGAGTAAGAGGATAACTAGGGAAAGAGTAGGGCCCATTAAGGACCATAGCGGTAATTTGTGTGTGAAGCCGGAAGACGTAGGTAGGGTTCTAAATGAATACTTTTTGTCAGTGTTCACAAGTAAGATGGACTACATAGCTATGGAAATCAGGCAGAAAGACTGTGATACGATATAATTAAAGAAATTAGCATAGGAAGGGAAGAGGTCCTAAGTGGTCTGGCAGGCTTAAAAGTAGATAAATCTCCAGGCCTGGATGAAATATATCCCAGGCTGTTGAGTGAGGCAAGGGAAGAGATAGCAGGGGTGCTGGCGATAATTTTCAATACCTCTCTGGCCACAGGAGAGGTGCCAGAGGACTGGAGGACAGCCAATGTGGTACCGTTATTCAAGAAGGGAGGAAGGGGTAAACCAGGGAACTACAGGCCAATCAGTCTAACCTCAGTGATGGGGAAACTATTGGAAGCAATTCTGAGGGACAGAATGAATCTACACTTGGAGGGGCAAGAATTAAGAATAGTCAGCATGGCTTTGTTAAGGGGAGGTCATGTCTGACCAATTTGATTGAATTTTTTGAAGAGGTGACCAGGTGTGTAGATGAGACCAATGCATTTGACGTAGTCTACTTGGGCTTCAGCAAGGCTTTTGATAAGGTCCCGCATGGGAGACTGATAACGAAGATAAGAACCCATGATATCCAAGGCAAATTGGATCCGGAATTGGCTGAGTGGCAGGAAGCAGAGGGAGATGGTCAAGGGGTGTTTTTGTGACTGGATGCCTGTGTCCAGTGGGGTTCCACAGGGATCGGTTTTGGGTCCTTTGCCATTTGTTGTATCTATATAAACAATTTAGACTTGAACGTAGGAGGGTTGATCAGTAAGTTCGCAGATGGCACGAAAATTGGTGGGGTGGTAGTGAGGAGGATAGCCTTAGATGACAGGAGGATATAGATGGGCTGGTCAGATGGGCTGATCAGTGGCAAATGGAATTTAATCCAGATAAGTGTGAGGTGATGCACTTGGGCAGGACAAACACGATGAATGGTAGGACCCTGGCAAGTACCATGGAAACAGAGGGACCTTGGTGTGCATGTCCACCGGTCCCTTAAGGTAGCGGGACAGGTAGATAAGGTAGTTAAGAAGGAAAATGGGATACTTGCCTTTATTAGCCAAGGCATAGAATATAAGAACAGGCAGGTTATGCTGGAACTGTATAAAATGCTGGCTAGGCCACAGCTAGAGTATTACGTGCAGTTCTGGAATCTGGATTATAGGAAGAACGTGATTGCACTAGGGAGAGTGCAGAGGAGATTTACCAGGATGTTGCTTGGGCTGGAGAGTTTTAGTTATGAGGAGAGATTGGATAGACTGGGGTTATTTTCCTTGGAGCAGAGGAGATTGAGGGGGGGACATGATTGAAGTGTATAAAATTATGAGGGGCATAGATAGGGTAGACAGGAAGGAACTTTTCCCCTTGGTGGAGGGATCAATAACCAGGGGACAGAGATTTAAGGAAAGGGGCAGAAGGTTTAGAGGGGATGTGAGGAAGAATTTTTTCACCCAGAGTTGGTGGGAATCTGGAACTCACTGCCTGAAAGGGTGGTGGAGGCAGAAACCCTCATAATATTTAAGAAGTATTTGGATGTGCACTTGCGATGCCATGGCATACAAGACTAGGGGCCTAGTGCTGGAAAATGGGATTAGAATAGTTAGGTACTTGTTTGACCGGTGCAGGCTCAATGGGCCAAAGGGCTTTTTTCTGTGCTGTAGACCTTTATGACTCAATGAGTCTACGACTCTTATAAGGTCAGAAGTGGGGCTGCTGGCTGATGATTGCACAATGTTCAGCACCATTTGTGACTCCTCAGATACTGAAGCAGTCCATGTCCAAATGCAGCAAGACCTGGACAATATCCAGGCTTGGGCTGACAAATGGCAAGTAACATTCACACCACACAAGTGCTGGTCAATAACTATCTCCAACAAGAGAGAATCTGACCATCACTCCTTAAAGTTCAATGGCATTAGCTGGGGGTTACCATTGACCAGGAACTGAACTGAACTGGACTAGCCATATAAATACTGTGGCCAGAGGCTCGGAATCATGCGACGAGTAACTCACTTCCTGACTCCCAAAGCCTATCCATCTTCTACAAGGCACAAGTCAGGAGTGTGACGGAATACTGTCCACTTGCCTGGATGAGTGCAGCTCCCACAACACTCAAGAAGCTTGACACTGTCCAGGACAAAGTAGCCTCGATTGGCACCACATCCACGAACATTCAGTCCCTCTGCCACCGACACAGAGTAGCAGCAGCAGTGTGTGCCATCTACAAGATGTACTGCAGGAATTCACCAAGGCTCCTTAGACAGCACCTTCCAGACCCACGACCACTACCATGTTGAAGGACAAGGGCAGCAGACAGATGGGAACACCACCACCACCTGGAAGTCCCCCTCCAAGTCACTCACCATTCTGACTTGGAAATATATCACTGTTCCTTCACCATTGCTGGGTCAAAATCCTGGAACTCCCTTCCTAACAGCACTGTGGGTGTACCTACACCACATGGACTGCAACGGCTCAAGAAGGCAGCTCACCACCACCTTCTCAAGGGCAACTAGGGTTGGGCAATAAATACAGTTGACATTTCGAGTCCATATGACTTTTCATCAGAACTAAGGAAATAGAGAAATGAGGTGAAATATAAGCTGGTTGAGGGGGGTGGGACAGGTAGAGCTGGATAGAAGGCAAGTGAGAGGTGGAGGCAAAGAAGAGATTGCCAAAGATGTCATAGCAGGGGTAGGGGAATAGGACTAACTGGATTGTGCTACAAAGAGCCGGCATGCACTTAATGGGTGAAACGGTCTCCTCCTGTGCTGTAATGGCTATGTCTGATCTCAACCCCTCAATTCCATTCACCCAGCTTTGCTCCTCTAATTCTCTCCTCCCCCACCCCCACTCTACCCTGTAGTCCTGAAAGTTTATTTCCCTAAAACGCCAATCCAATTTCCTTTTCAAATCATTCATCACCTCTGCTTCCACCAGCCTCGTAGGCAGTGAGTTCCAGATCTTTTTTTTTAATTCATTCATGGGATGTGGGTGTCACTGGCTGGACCAGCTTTTATTGCCCATCCCGAGTTGCCCTTGAGAAAGTGGTGATGAGCTGCCTTCTTGAGCCGCTGCAGTCCATGTGGTGTAGGTACACCCACAGTGCTGTTAGGGAGGGAGTTCCAGGATTTTGACCCAGCAATTCAGTAACTCAGAGTGGCAAATAACTGTAAATCAATTTGGCAGAATTCCAGAGTTTGCAAGCAGACATGTGATGCAAATTGAATCAAATCTTTTGAAGTAACAGCACAATTCTGGGATTAAAGCAAAAAAACTGCGGATGCTGGAAATCGAAAACAAAAACAAAAATACCTGGAAAAACTCAACCTATCTGACAGCATCTGCGGAGAGGAACACAGTTAACGTTTTGAGTCCATGTGATGCTTCAGCAGAACTAAGGAAAAATAGAAAAGGGGTGAAATATAAGCTGGTTTAAGGAGGGGGTGGGACAAGAAGAGCTGGGTAGAGGGCCAGTGATAGATGGAGATAACAGACAAAAGGACAAAGAGGTGTTGAAGGTGGTGATATTAGTGAAAGGAATGTGCTAATTAAGGGTAGAAAGCAGGACGAGCAAGGTACAGATAGACCTAGTGGGGGTGGGGTGAAGGAATCGAAAAAGGCTAAAAGGTAGAGATAAAACAATGGATGGAAATACATTTAAAAATAATGGAAATAGGTGGGAAAAGAAAAATCTATATAAATTATTAGAAAAAACAAAAAGGGGGTGGGGATGGAGGAGAGAGCTCATGATCTAAAATTGTTGAATGCAATATTCAGTCCGGAAGGCTGTAAAATGCCTAGTCGGAAGATGAGGTGCTGTTCCTCTAGTTAGTGTTGAGCTTCACTGGAACAATGCAGCAGGCCAAGAACAAACATGTGGACATGAGAGCAGGGTGGAGTGTTGAAATGGCAAGCGACAGGGAGGTCTGGGTCATGCTTGCGGACAGACTGAAGGTGTTCTGCAAAGCGGTCACCCAGTTCTGCAAAGCGGTCACCCAGTCTGCGTTTGGTCTCTCAAATATAGAGGAAACCACATTGAAAGCAACGAATGCAGTAGACTAAATTGAGGAAAGTGCAAGTAAAATGCTGCTTCACTTGAAAGGAGTGTTAGGGCCCTTGGACGGTGAGGAGAGGGGAAGTGAAGGGGCAGGTGTTGCACCTTCTGCGGTTGCATGGGAAGGTGCTGTGGGAAGGGGTTGAGGCATAGGAGGTGATGGAGGAGTGGACCAGGATGTCCCAGAGGGAACGATCCCTGCGGAATGCCACCGGGGGAGGTGAAGGGAAGATGTGTTTGGTGGTGGCATCATGCTGGAGTTGGCGGAAGTGACGGAGGATGATCCTTTGAATGCGGAGGCTGGTGGGGTGATAAGTGAGGACAAGGGGGACCCTATCATGTTTCTGGGAGGGAGGAGAAGGCGTGAGGGCGGATGCGTGGGAGATGGGCCGGACACGGTTGAGGGCCCTGTCAACGACCGTGGGTGGAAAACCTCGGTTAAGGAAGAAGGAGGACATGTCAGAGGAACTGTTTTTGAAGGTAGCATCATCAGAACAGATGCGACGGAGGCGAAGGAACTGAGAGAATGGGATGGAGTCCTTACAGGAAGCGGGGTGTGAGGAGCTGTAGTCGAGATAGCTGTGGGAGTCGGTGGGTTTGTAATGGATATTGGTGGACAGTCTATCACCAGAGATTGAGACAGAGAGGTCAAGGAAGGGAAGGGAAAGTGTCAGAGATGGACCATGTGAAAATGATGGAGGGGTGGAAATTGGAAGCAAAATTAATAAAAATTTTCCAGCTCCAGACGAGAGCATGAAGCGGCACCAAAGTATTCATCGATGTAGCAGAGAAATAGTTGTGAGAGGGGGTCGGAGTAGGACTGGAACAAGGAATGTTCCACATACCCCATAAAGAGACAGGCATAGCTGGAGCCCATGCGGGTACCCATAGCCACACCTTTTATTTGGAGGAAGTGAGAGGAGTTGAAGGAGAAATTGTTCAGCGTGAGAACAAGTTCAGCCAGACGGAGGAGAGTAGTGGTGGATGGGTATGACTCGATAATGTAACCAAGGCCAAGTAGAGACAACAGACTTTGAAGGGAGGGGGGCTTTGGGGAAAAAGATTCACCATTATTCACAAAAAAAAGAATGATGCTCAGGGCTCCTACTCTTTGGCTGTTCTCAGTTATTCTTTTGGCAGCAGCAAATCCAGCATTGGAGGAATGACAAGCCCACACAGCATGACAGATTCTGATTGGATGCATTCTGTGTAGTCTCATCCAACGACCTGCCATCTCCTATCAACGTCTCTCTCCTCCCCCCACACCACCCCCCCCCCAATTTTCGTATTTTTATAATTGATAAAAACGTGTCCAATGGAAATGGAGGATGTCACTTATTGTTAATGCTCCCTTTGATTTTTCTCCCAGGGATTGTCTGAACAGCGTCCAGGGGGTTAATCTTTAGGTTAATGTAAAGGAGTTGACACCCGCAGCCAGAGCTGAATTAGCACCCAGGGCAGGAATGAGAGAGTTACTGCAGCACTCAGTTTGCAGCTGGAACAGCTCAATAACATCTCCCACTCACTGACCCACTGCTGCTGCATGCAGTCCCCACCACCTCCAAAAGGTGCCAGAATGATCATTCACATGAGATATCAATTCATATTTACAATTCCCTTTCCAGCGTTTCCCTCTCTCAAGGGAGCCGAGTGATGCCGGGGCTCAGTTCCACCTGCACTGCCTCCTGTCCAATAATCACCTTGGGTGGTATTTAGGGGAGGGAACGTCAAGAAAATTTCGGGATATTTGGAGCAGGGACCAAGGAAGACATTCCAGGAAAAGTGTGTGCGTGTTTGGGGGATGGGAAATAATGTACTCCCCTTTCTTAAAGCTCAAGTCTACGGACTGCAATTTAAGTAACAGTTCAACTGTGGGTGAGACTTTTGGTTCAACATTTGGTGAGACTTTAAACTGAAGCCCCATCTTCCCTCAAATGGATGTGATAGATCCCACAGTCACTACTTTGCAGAACAGCAGGGGAGTTCTCCCCAGCATCCTGGGTCACTACCTATCTCTTATGCAACATCACTGAAACAGATTATCTGCTCATTATCACATTGCTGTTTGTGGGAGCTTGCTGTGCATAAATTGGCTGCCACATTTCCTACATTAGGACAGCATCTACATTTCAACAAAAGCACTTTGGTAAGCCCTTCATCTGCTCTTTCCTAGTGACAAGAGCCTCAGTCTGTTCAATCTTTCTTGACTTTACCTTTAGACAGTGCTTTTCATAACCTAAGGACTTACCAAAGGGTTGATCTAATACATGTTTTTAAAATTAAGAGTTCGATCACATAAGGATAGAGAAGCTGTTGCCTCCTGTGGGCAAAAGCAGAACTAGGGGGCCATAAATATGACGCAGTTACTAGTAAATCCAATAGGGAATTCACAATAAGCCTCTTTGCCCAGAATGCAGAACTCACTACCACAGCAAATTATTGAGGTGAATAGTAATGGTACATTTACAGCGTAACTCTGGACACCAAATGGGAACTCAGCACCTACTCCATTATCTAATGGTGGATGTCCATTTGCTGAATCAGGCAGGAGAAGACATTCTGTGAATCACAGCTGTTTTATTGTTGAACTACAGTTCAGTACAAATACCAGGTTCCACTCTTCCCTTCAGGATCCTTTCCCTACCCAGAAGCAAACCCCCAAGCAAATTCCCCCCAATGGGGAAAAAACCCAGCTCTTACGTACAGGCTTCAATGAGCATCACCTGCTCTCAATTCACTCTGAAGCTTGTGCTGGTTTACTCTTAAAGGGACCTGCATTTCTAACATTGTCACTGTCCACTGGTGACATCACCGTTGCAATTTAAGGGGAAGCTGGGTACACATGAGGGTGAAAGGAATAGAAGGGTTTGCTGATAGGGCCAGATGAAGAAGGGTAGGAGGAGGAGGCTTGTGTGGAGCATAAACACCAGCATGGACTGGGCTGAATGGCCTGTATCTGTGCAATTCTATGTAACTGTACTTTTTTTTTAAAAAAGCACCTTGGGGGTTTTTTGTTGTTCACTATACTAAAAGCACTATTTATAATCAAAGTTGCTGTTGGATCAGGTGGTGGGGATGGGAGTTGAGAGCTCCTGCCTGTATGGCACAGTGTTATCTTGCCAGATGTGACTGTCACCCACTGAGCCATTAGCGCTGTGTTAATTCTGATGCAACACTGTCAGGAAATACAGTGACAATTTTGAGTTAAATTCAGCTTTCAACATAGAAAAATATGTTGAGCCACTTCAGGGGATGGATTCAATCAAACGGATACCTGGCCAAAGGTGAGAAACTGTTAAGATTTTACACAGTTGAAATCAAATTTATGTCTCACAGTTTACAAACTGCAGCTAGCAGACTGACTGACTTCTCTAACTTGCCTAATTTTGCACTGATACCGGTGTCAAGGAAACAGCTCAAATTCTTATGCTTAAACTATATTCCGCATCAAAGGCAGCAGCTTGATTTACTGGTACAAGACCCTGCACAAAGCAGAGGAGATAGGGGATGTCAGAATCACTCAACTTATAAGATGCATTCTGCATCCCCAAGGCACTTTGCAGAGACTAAATTAGGAAGTTACAACCAGCTGAGAGAAAGTTAAGTTTTTAAAAACCCAAAGACTGCAAGTGGAGTGCAAGACAGGGATTTGGGGGATTCTGTGCAGTAATGTCAGGAAATTAGAGAGTTCCAAGGATAGGAGATGAAGGAGTGGGACTTGAGGGAATGTCATTAGGAGGTAGAACCCGTGCAGGGTGTAACAGGATCTTAAGAGGGATGAGGAATAGTTACCCAATAGGATAATGCAATACAATCTTCCTTGGAGTGGGAATTTCTAAGTGGATGCATTAGTGAGACTCATCACTGATTTGTAAATCTAGATTATTGCCCTCCAGTCAATGTGGTGCCAGTGTGAACTGATTGGAAAGATAATCCTAGACTTAAAAAAAAAGAACACTTGGGAGCACAGACCCGGACACCAGTTTAAAACGTTAAGACGACAGCTTGGAGAGGAACAGGCACAATGAATTGAGAATTATTTTCTAGCACGCTGTCCATTGAAATTTAACTGTACAAGGTGGAATGAAATTTTGCAAAGTCTACGTTGCCGTTTTAAATAAAAACCGCTTCAGTTCTCAATCTCAACTGAGGTGGGTTTCTGAAGCTCCCGAGAGAAAAAAAAGATGCTGGAAAATTATCCACACACACACACACACACACACAGAGAGAGACGCCAATATAAAAATCGCAATTTGCAAAAAGAAAAAAAAAAAGTGACCTTTAAATATCACAGGCAGCGCTCGCTCGGCTCCGATCAGTTGCAGTACCAGTCGGAGCTGTACTTTGGGCTAAAGCTATGATACAGAATTACTTACCCAGCATGGAGAAAATGAAATCCTTGGCGGTGTGGATTTCCAGGGCTCTGTGATCGTCGTATTCCCGCTGATCCTGCTTGCTAAATTCCTGGATCAGCTTATTCAAGTCCTCGATCCTAGCCCCAGACCTGAAGTCCAGTTCCACCAGCGCTTTAGCCACACAAGGCTTGGTGCCTGTTCCGTTCATAGCCGCCATCTTCCAGCAATTTTTATGCAAACGGAGTGGGGGTGGGGGGCGGGGGGGGGGTGGGTGGTTGGAAGGAGAGAGAGAGAGAGAGAGAAAATATATATAAAAAAGCCAGGGGTGATTTCACAGACTGCCCTTTCTCTCTCTCTCTCTCTCTCTCTCTTTACCTCCTTCCTTTTTGATGTTGAGCTATTTCAGGTAGCAGTCAACCAGCCCTAGAGTGTGAAAAGCCTCCAGCCTGCGGGTCCTGTCCTGACCATGGTCTCTCTTCCGATGAATTAAATCGACCTGGGTATTGACAATTGAAACTGACCTCGAATCAACAAGCGTGTTACATTGTTGCGCCCGCTACTCTTAAAGCGACCCACCACCCCCTGAAATTCAACGCTTCCATTCGGTCTCACGTCTTGCCGTTCAGTTTGGGTGGGTTTTTTCTTCTCTCTCTCTCTCTAAAAGAAAAGGAGAAATCCCTCGGTTATGGAAGTTGTGTGTCTTTTTTTTTGTTGTTAAAACGTCTGGCGGGCGACATTGCAACAAGTGCTTCTCAATGAACTGCAACCCCATTTCTCTGGCAACATTGCAGCCTTTAAGTTTTTTTTTAAAAAGTTTTTTTTTTAAAAAAAAAGAACAGGACCAAGGGAAGTGGGGTTCGCGTGTATGAAATAATTGGGGTGCGGGGTATATTTCAGCCCCCATTCTCAAGCAGAACATATTGCATCATTCTCTTGCAAATTCTGGTTAATCGTTCTCAGGAGGTGGGTATCACTGCAAGACCAGCATTTATTGTCCAATCTCCAGTCAGTCTTACTGAATGGTTGTTCGCCGGCCTCTTCAGGAGTGGGGACTGGAGTCCTATACAGACCCAGATGCAGGGCCAAGGACAGCAGGTTGATAACGGGTGTTTGTTGTACAAAGCAAAGGGAATTTCTGTACAGGGTTGCCAACCCTCCAGGACTGGCCTGGAGTCCCCAGGAATTGGAAGATCAACCTCCAGGACACTGCTGTGTGCAACCCTGGAGAAAAATCATCGGCATGGTAGAAAATATTTCTTTTTGTGCCATTTTCTCTTTACCAGATATAAAAATGTTGAAAATGGGGAGAAAAGGCTGTTTGGCTGACAGTCAAGCATCATCCAATTGGGCAATGAGTCTTTTTGCTTTCCAATTGGTGTAGGAGGGCAGAAGGTCAGGAGGATGGATGTGTTAGGCCGACTAATGGCTGGAGCATGGAGGCAAGTCATGTGATGAAACCTCCAGAAATACATTTAATCACAGTTGGCAACCCTATTTCTATAGCACCTTTCACCACCTGAGACACTGTAAAGAGCTTTACAGGTAGTGAAGTACTTTTAAAGTGTTATAATGCAGGAAACACAGTATCTGATTTGCGCACAGCAAGCTCCCACAAACATCAGTGTGATAATGACCTGATCATTTGTTTAATTATAGTGATGTTGGTTCAGGGATAAATATTGGTCCTGGACACCAGGGAGAACTTCCCTGTTTTGTTTTTAAATGGGTCCATGGGATCTTTTATGTCCACTTTTAAAAATAAAGTTCATGGGATGTGGGAGTCGCTGGCTGGGTCAGCATTTATTGCCCATCCCTAATTGCCCTTGGGAAAGTGGTGGTGAGCTGCTTTCTTGAACCGCTGCAGTCCCTGTGGTGTAGGTACACCCACAGTGCTGTTAGGGGGGGAGTTCCAGGATTTTGACCCAATGATGAAGAAGGAATGGAGATACATTTCCAGGTCAAGGTGACAAATGGGGCCTCAGTTTAAACAGCTCATCAGAAATACTTGTCCCGCTGGAACTGAGCCCTCTCACCAGCAATGGTTCTATTGTGTTGAAACCTGAATAATGTCACATTTAAAACACAATGGGGTTGAAATCGATCTTGGGCACTGTGCAAAATGGACAATAACCAAACCGCAGCCTGTTTAACTCCCCAAAATCCAGCAATCTAAAAGGAGCAGCCCATTTATTCTCACCCAATTTACACTCTTATACCCTACGTGTTGTCAGGAAAGGCTCAGGGAATGTCGGTGACCTTCTCCAGCTCCTATTTCTCGTACAGAGTTAGTTTGGGGAAGAATGGACAAAGAAAAGCTGTTGCCATTAGTTGATGGGTACAAGGTCTGGGGGACACAGATTTAAGGTTTTGGGCAAGAGTGACAGGGCAAGTGAGAGGAAAAACCTCTTTTAAGCAGCGAGTTGTAATGACTTGGAACTCACTGCCTAGGAGGGTGGTGGAAGTAGAGACAATCAATGATTTTAAAAGAAATCAGGCAGGCACTTCCGGGAAATGAACTTACAGGGCTACAGGGATAGAGTGGGGGAAGGAAGTAGAGAGGGTTTTAAACTGAATAGTGGGGGTAAAGG
This sequence comes from Carcharodon carcharias, assembly GCF_017639515.1. Taxonomy (NCBI): domain Eukaryota; kingdom Metazoa; phylum Chordata; class Chondrichthyes; order Lamniformes; family Lamnidae; genus Carcharodon; species Carcharodon carcharias. The sequence goes on along the minus strand of NC_054468.1, from coordinate 10,931,435 downwards.
ATCAAGCTTGGGAAGACATGGTAAACCAAAGAGTAGAGACAAGGGCAAGAGAGACAGGTATTAATATGGAAAATGATAAACAGACCGTGACAGGAACAGACAGAGAGTACAAATCTAGAGTAAATCAGATCAGGCTAGGCACTACAAAAATAATAAAAGGACAAAACTAAAGGCTCTGTATCTAAATGCACATAGCATTCAAAACAAAAACAGATGAACTGATAACACAAATAGAAATAAATAAGTACAATCTGATAGCCATTACAGAGACATGGCTACAGGATGATAAAGATTGAGACCTGAATATTAAAGGGTATGTGACATTTAGAAAGGAAGTAAGTTAGGAAAAGTTAATTAATGATGGCATTAGCACATGGGAGAAGGATGATCTAAGTTCAGGAAACCGGATGTAGAAATGATTTGGGTTGAGATGGGAAATAATAAAGGCAGGAGTCACTTGTGGGAGTGGTGTAAAGGTCCTTTAATTGTAACTACAGAGTAGGACAGAGTATAAAAGAAGAGATAATGGGAGCTTGCCAGAAAGGTACAGCAGTAATCATCGGGGATTTTAACCCATCTATAGACTGACAAAATCAGATGGGTAAAGGTAGCATAGAGGAGGGGTTCATTTTGGGGTAGTTTCTTAGAATGTCCTGGAGCCAAGCAGAATGCAGGCTATACTAGACCTGGTAATGAGCAACGCGATAGGGTTAATAGATAGCCTCCTAGTGAATGCACCCTTAGGTAGCAGCGATCATAATATGATTGAATTTTGCATTCATTTTGAGGGAGAAATGAATGCACCCAAGACTAGTATTTTAAACTTAAATAAGGACAATTATGAGGGCATGAAAGCAGAGCTAGCTGAAGTGAACTGGCAAATGAGGCTAAGGGATAGGTCAATAGAGATTCAGTGGCGGACATTTCAAGGGATATTCCAGAATACACAGAATATATATAATCCAATGAGAAAGAAAAATCCCATGGGGAGGGCCCACTATCCGTGGTTAACTAAAAAAGTTAACAATAGTATCAAACTTAAAGAAAAAGTGTTTAATTCCACAAAGATGAGTGGCAGGTCAGAAGGTTGGAAAGAATATAAAGAACTGCAAAGGGTGACAAAAAGATTGATGATAGGGAAAAATTAGAGTATGAGAAAGCTACCTAGTAATATAAAGATGGATAGTAAGAGTTTCTATAGATATTTAAATAAGAAAAGCGTTGGTCCTATAAAGACGGCGTCTGGGGACTTGATAATGGAAAGTAGGAAGATGGCAGATGAATTAAACAGATGTTTTGCTTCAGCCTTCACTATAGAGGACACAAGTAACATCCTGGAAATAGCTGTAAATCAGGAAATGGAAGGGGGAAGGAACTCAGGAAAATTACAATCACCAGGGAAGTGGCATTGAGCAAATAGTTGGAGCTGCGGGGCTGACAAATCCCCAGGTCCAGATGGACTTCACCCTAAGGCCTTGAAAGAAGTGGCCAGTGAGATAGTTGATGCACTGGTTTTAATTTTTCCAAAATTCCCTAGGATAGGATGTTCAGCTCAGCATGCAGGCACACGCCCAACACACACACAAGTGTGAAATAGCACACGATGACATCGGGCGAGCATCCCAACCTCATTGCGCACTCGTACGAGAGTCAGCAGCGTGCCCACCCACATTTAAGAGGACTATTAAGCAACTGATCAATTAATCAAATTGGCTTTTTCGCTGCCCATCTAACCTTACAGCTGGTGGGTGGGCAAATAGTCCAGGCGGCCTTTGCATTTTTTGTGAAACCTCATCCATGGGCGGGATGAGATTTCCAACAGCGAGTAAAGATTCAATAAAAAATTTTAAAACTCATTTTCTATATGGGTCACATGTGGGGACATTTTCCTTATTTTTGAAATCTTTATTTTTCAGGTTAAAAATCTTCAGCTCCCTGAGGCAACACTGTGCCTTCAGGGAGCTTTCACTAAGCGCACCCCCATGCATGCGCACACTTCCCACGCTCGCCCTCCTCCCCCCCCACAATTCCAGCAGCACTGAGGTTATCTGCATGCATTTCACGCTGGCTGGCCGCTAATTGGCTAGCCAGCAAGAAATCATAGTCGGGTCCCGATCGCAGGCAGTGGATCTTTGTGTGGCCGCTCCTGGGCCCGTCTGCCTGACAAGGGGAAAATCCTGCCCCTAGATTCGGGGAAGGTTCCATTAGATTGGAAAATAGCAAATGGAACTCCTTTATTCAAAAAGGGAGGGAGACAGAAAGCAGGAAAGTATAGGCCAGTTAGCCTAACATCTGTCATAAGGAAAATGTTGGAAGCTATTATTAAAGATGTTATGGCAGGGTACGTAGAAAAATTCATGGTAATCAGGCAGAGTCTACATGGTTTTGTGAAAGGGAAATCATGTTTAACCAACGTATTGGAGTTCTTTGAGGAGCTAACGTGCTGTGGATAAAGAGGAACTGGGTGGATGTACTGCACTTAGATTTCCAGAAGGTATTTCATAAAGTGCCACATCAAAGTTCATAACTGCGGAAAATAAAAGATCATAGTATAAGGGGATAACATATTGGCATGGATAGAAGATTGGTGGGCTAACAGGAAGCAGAGTTGGCATAAATATATCTTTTTCAGGTTGGCAGGATGTGACAAGTGGTGTTTAGTTCTGGGGCCTCAACGTTTTACAATTTATATAAATGGCTTGGATGAAGGGACTGAACGAATGGTTGCTAAATTTGCTGATGACACAAAGATAGGTTGGGGAGTGAATTGTGAAGAGGACATAAGGATGCTACAAAGTGAGTAGATAGGTCAGGTAAGTGAGCAAAGATCTGCCAAATAGAGTATAATGTGGGCAAGTGTGAAATTATTCATTTTGGCAGGAAGAATAAAAAAGAAGCTTATTATCTAAACGGTGAGAGATTGCAGAGTTCAGAGATTCAGAGGGATCTGGGTGTCCTAGTGCATGAATCATAAAAGGCTAGTATGCAGATACAGCAGGTAATTAGCAAAGCTAATGGAAGGTTATCATTTATTGTGAGGGGAATTGAAAAATAGTAGGGAGGTCATGTTTCAGTTGTACAGGGAATTGGTGAGACCACATCTGGAGTATTGTGTACAGTACTGGTCTCCTTATTTAAAAAAAAGATGTAATTGCATTAGAAACAGTTCAGAGAAGGTTTACCAGACTAATACCAGGAATGGTCGGGTTGTCTTATTAGGAAAGGTTGGACAGGTTAGGCTTGTATCCGCCGGAGTTTAGAAAAGTAAGAGGTGACTTGATTGAAACAAGAAAGATCCTGAGGGGTCTTGACAGGGTGGATGTGGAGAGGGTGTTTCCTCTTGTGGGAAAATCTGGAACTAGGAATCACGGCTTAAAAATAAGGGGTCGCGCATTTAAGACAGAGATGAGAAGAATTTTTTTCTCTCAGAGGGATGAGAGTCTTTGGAACTCTCTTCCTCAAAAGGCAGTGGAGGCAGAGTCTTTGAATATTTTTAAGGCAGAGCTAGATAGATTCTTGTTTAACAAGGGGGCTGAAAGGTTACCTGGGGTAGGAAGGAGTGTGGAGTTGAGGTTACGTTCAGATCAGTCATGATCTTATTGAACAGGAGAGCAGGCTCAAGGGGCCGAGTGGCCTACTCCTGCTTCTAATTCATATGCCCATTGTCACCATTATTGAGACTAGCTTTCAATTCCAATTTCAATTCTTTAAATTAGATTTAAGTTCCACCAGCTGCCATGGTGGGATTTGAACCCATGTCCCCAGCGTATTAGCCTGTGGCTCTGGATCAATGGTCCAGTTACATTAGCATTGCACCACCATCTCCCCCAGATCTTGCTATGCACAAAATGGCTGCTGCGATTCCTACATCACCACAGTGACCAACACTTCAAAAGATTAAAAACAAAAACAGAATTACCTGGAAAAACTCAGCAGGTCTGGCAGCATCGGCGGAGGAGAAAAGAGTTGACGTTTCGAGTCCTCATGACCCTTCAACAGAGTTGAGTGAATATTAGGAGAGGGGTGAAATATAAACTGGTTTAAGGTCGGGGGGTGGGGGGGGGGGGGTTCGGGGGGGAGAGAGAAGTGGGGTGGTGCTGTGATTGTAGGGACAAGCAAGCTGTGATAGGAGCAGATAATCAAAAGATGTCACAGACAAAAGAACAAAGAGGTGTTGAAGGTGGTGATATTATCTAAACAAATGTGCTAATTAAGAATGGATGGCAGGACACACAAGGTACAACTCTAGGGGATGGGGTGGAAAGGCTAACAGGGCATAAAAGATATAGATCTAAAAATAATGGAAAAATGTTGGAAAAGAAAAATCTATATAAATTATTGGAAAAAACAAAAGGAAGGGGGAAGAAACGGAAAGGGGGTGGGGATGGAGGAGGGAGTTCAAGATCTAAAGTTGTTGAATTCAATATTCAGTCCGGAAGGCTGTAAAGGCTTCAAAAGATTAGTTCATTGGATGTAAAGCACTTTGGCATGTCCTGAGACTGTGAAAGGTGCTGAAGAAATATTTTACCTCCCAGCTTTAACCAGTCATAGAAGGATATTAGTGAGAAAGCAGTCAATGATTGTTTGATTGAGGGGCATGGGGATATAGTTAATAAGATTGGAATCATTCCATATCTACCTTTACCATAAGATCCAGCAGAAGACACATAGCTAAGTGGATTCTAAGGTAACCCACAATTTTATGGCATTTATTGATGAAAAGATATGTCCTAGCAAACACTTTGGATTCCTTTTGAGTTAAATTGATGGGTAGAATTAGAGTATCTGTCCTCTATAAAATGTTAATGACTAATTTATTTTTCATGAACAAATTAGTCCCAAGGCAGGTCATGCAAATATAGATCAGAAATAAAAGCTGCTTTGTAAACGGTCCCAACCGATTGCTGTATGCTGATGTAATGAGTCAATTCCAGTGCTACAGCACGTGACCCAAAGATGCTGGAGCTGTATTTTGGACATAGTTTCATGATCCTGTCCATTTAATCATGTGAACTATAAACTTGTAATGCCCTTTATCCAGAGGAAGTCAACAATTAACGACCCTTCTGTTCTGAGTCTCTTCCTATGTCGGCTTCTGCCTGCTTTCTTTCTGGTTTTTTTTGGGCAGGAAAAACAAGAAATCGCATTCTCCTTGGAAAATTAGAGTTTGAATGGGTTAGAGGAGCCAAGGGACGTAGCAGTAGAGATTCACAAATCATTAAAAATGGTGATGCAGGTTAGTAATGTGTCATGGCCAGTACAGGCATGACATGTTATAAACTTTCAGTCAATGCCTTTAAAAATTGGACACAAACAAGCTGTTTGGATGGCTGCCACAAATCATGTGACTTTTGTCATTTGGACACAGACATTATCAAGTCTCCAGTGAACACCTAATCAAAGACGGACATAGGTGAGGGTACCTCAAAGACATTTGCGGAATTCATGCATCTCATTGTTTAAGAAAGAACCAATATGAAAAGACTATGTAGTTTCTACACTGGTAGTCTCCATGTTTCATATTAGACTAAAGAAAAGATTGAAACTCAATGGCCACTATCAGCTTCCCATTGTATCACAATGGCCTCCTCCATCTGAACCAGACTGGGTGAGCCTCAGAAGTTTTAACCAAGTGATCATGTGATTGAAACTGGTTTCAGGAACTGCACCCTTATTAACCCAGGACCCAGCAGATCCATCAGAACCATCAGTCGTCAGCCAGTCTGAGAACCAGACTCTGAAGTTATCTGCAAGTCATCAAGCAGTAAAAGTACTTAACCTGTTCCACTTTCAAAGTTCACCTGAGAACCAACCTCCTAGATATTCAATTACACGAGCCCTTCGCTTTACAAGACCTTCACTTCAACTTTAAATCATCGAATCCAGTCAAGAAACAATAAGTTTTGCACATGGGAAACTGGAAATCATAAATTAGGGACTGAATTAACTGTATACTGTAAATATGTATCCAATCTTTGTGTGTCTGTGAGAGACTGAGTGTGTAACATTGAATTAATTTGGGGTAAGTGTGTGAGAATAAAAACCTTATTTATTTTAAAACTCATGAAAGCTTGCTGCTGAATTATTTAATTGGAATACACATTCCATACAAAACATACTGATTACAGGCAGTAAGGGAGCAGATACATTCTGCCCATGACAAAGGCCGTAGAAGTGCAGACAAAGCATTCGGGTTCATTTCTAGAGGAACAAAGAAATTATGTTAAACTTCTATCAAAGCTCTGTTAGATCACACTTAGAGTGCTGAGTACAGTTCTGGTCCCCACATTATAAAAAAGGATACAGCAGAACTGGAGTGGGTTCAAAAAAGGTGAAGAAGGGCTATACCAGAACTCAATGGTTATAACTATCTGTAAAGATTGAACAGGCTGGGGTGCTTTTCTCTAGAAAGGAGAAGGCTGAGGAGTGTTCTACCAGAGGCCTTTGCATTATGAAGTGGTTTGATAATGTAGATGTAGAGAAGATGTTTCCCCTGGGGGACAGTCCATAACTAGTAATAACCTGTAATAAATAAAAGATAGTCACTAATAAATCCAGGAGGGAATTCAGGAGAAACCTTGTTACCCAGACTGTGGTTGGAAAGTGGAACTCACTACCACAAGTAGGACAAGCACTGATATGGACCAATTGAGCCAAATGGTTTATGACAGTGCTGGAAAGATTATGTAACGCTATGTAATAGTTTGATTATTTCCCCTTCATCTCTTGAAGATGCTGATTCGTGCTGGGGTAGTTTGCCTTGCTGAATCTTGCTGACTCACCATGAAGGACCATGCCCACATGCAGCAAGACCTGGACAATGTTTAGGTTTGTGCTGATAGGTGGCAAGTAACATTCGCACCACACAAGTACCAGACAATATCCTTCTTCCTTTAGGTTCAAAGGCATTATCATTGCTAAATCCACATCACCCCTCCATCACCCCCCAACCACACCAACAACACCAGGCTGGGGATTGTCATTGACCAGAAACTTAATTGGGCCAGCCGTGTAGATACTGTGGCTACAAGTGCAGGTGACTCCTCCTGGCTCCCAAAGCCTCACCATCACCTACAGGGCATAAAAAGGAGTGTGAAGGAATACTCTCCATTTGCCTAGATAAGTGCAACTCCAACAGCACTCAAGGAGCTCAACACCATCCAGGACAAAGTTCAATTAGCAACCCATTCACTCCCTCCACCACTGACGCACAGTGCCATCAGCATGTACCATCTACAAGATGCACTGCAGCAATTCACCAAGGTTCCTTCAACAGCACCTTCCAGACGTATGACCACTGCCACCTAGAAGGTCAAGGGCAGCAGAGAGATGGGACCACCACAACCTGGAAGTTCCCCTCCAAGCCATTCACCATCCTGACTTGGAAATATATTGCCGTTCCTTCACTGTCGCTGGGTCAAAATCCTGGAACTTCCTCCCTAACAGCACTGTGGGTGCACCTACACTGCATGGACTGCAGCGGCTCAAGAAGGCAGCTCACCACCACCTTCTCAAGGGCAATTAAAGACGAGCAATAAATGTTGGCCTAGTCTATGATGCTAACATCCCATAAATTAATATTTAAAAAAAGCAGACACTTGGGAGCACCATCACCTGCAAGTTCCCCTCCAAGCCACACTCCATCCTACCTTAAAAATATACATTGTTGTCCATCGCTGTCACTGGGTCAAAATCCTGGAAGTTTTCCACCACATGGACTGCTGTGGCTCACCACCATCTACTCAGGGACAATAAGGGATGGGTAAAAAATGCCAGCCTTGCCAGCAACACCTACACCCTGAGAGTAATTAAATATTTTTTAAAAGATTTTTAATTTCCAGCCAAATTATATAGTACTGTGCCTCCAATGGCATTACTCACAGATAGTATGGTATCTTGAGCACCCTTGGTTTTAATCACTCCACCATTGATGGCTGTGCCTCCAGTTGCCTGGGCCCTAAGCTCTTGAATTCCCTCCTTAAATCTCTCTACTTCTCTCTGCACCTTTAAGACGCTCTTTAAAACCGACATCTTTGACCAAGCTTTTGGTCATTTATCTAAATATATTTAGGTGGCTTCGAAATCAAATTTTGTCCGATAGATCTCCTATGAAGCATTTTGGGATGTTTTATTACATTGAAGCGGCTATATAAACGAAACTTTTGGTTGTGATGTTTAGCTAGCTGCCTGGTCTGTATCCTTAAGGTGATTACTGCTCCAAATAAGGTATAGGGGATTGTGACCCTAGTGATCTGCTGATGTTACTCCAAGTGTAGTTGTGAGGAGCTTCAGGTTGATAACTGGCTGTTTTCCTTCTTGAATTGTCCTCGGTCTGAACATAGGAATTTTTGGATGAAGATCGGACTTTCGCAAAACATTGGTTCAGCCTCAAACGGAGTATTGTGTCCCATTCTGGGCACCGTACTTTTGGGAGGATGTGAAGGCATCAGAGAGGGTGCAGAAAAGAATTATGAAAATGGCTCCAGTATGAAGGACTTCAGTTGAAAGGATAGATTGGAGAAGCTGGGACTGTTCTCCATGGAGCAGAGAAGGTTGAGAAGGGATTTGATAGAGATGTTCAAAATCATGAGCAGTCTGGTCAGAGTAGATAGAGAGAAACTGTTCCCATGGGTGGAAGAGTTAAGAACGAGAAGCCAACAATTTAAGCTGATTGGCTAAAGGTGACATGAGGAAAATTTTTGCATAGAGAAAGTGTTTAGGATCTGGAATGCGTTGCCTGATAGTGGGTCAACTGAGACTTTCAAAAAAGAATTGGATCATTATCTGAAAAGAAGATAAAAGCAGGGCCATAGGGAAAGGGTGGGGAAGGGAGATACACTGAGTTACTCTAGCAGAGAACAGGTATGGACACGAAGGACTGAATGGCCTGCTCCTGTGCTGGAGCCATTCCACAATTCTAAGAAAGGCCAAGGTTCACTGAGTTCCTTTTCTACTGAAGTATAATAATAATGGAGTTATTGATTAATCGCAGCAATCAGTCTCCATCATTGAGTCTACAACAGCCAGGCACGAGGTGAGAAAATCCCCCAGTGGGAGAGAGCTTTAGAAAACACAGGTCCAAAGTTCCTCCCAATCCACATTCCACTCAGCACACATCCTGTCTCAAATTACTCAGATATAGGATGCCAAAGTGTTATTTTCTGGTCTGCACTGGAATAAATCTTTACTAACAGAGTGCAATGCCTGCTAAGTGTAATTGACAGGTCTGTGTTTGGCTCAAAACTTTTATTCATCAAACATGCCAATTGCTCAGTGTGTCAGCTGCGTCTCAGTGGGAGCTCTCTCATCACTGATGCAGAGGGTCCTGGGTTCAAGTCCCACTCCCATTTGAGGCTGCTACTGCCAGTGAAGTACTGGTGGACAGCTGCTTTGTCAGGGGTGACATTTTTCGGATGCGATATTAAACCAGAGGCACCTCTGCTCTCTCAGGTGAATGTGAAAGGTCCCATGGCACTATTTTGAAGAAGAGCAGAGAGTTATCCCTGGTGTCCTGGCCAATATATATCCCTCAATCTACATCATTAAAGCAGATCAGCTGTTCGTATTTTTCTATCATGGGATATAGGCGTCGCTGGCAAGGCCAGCATTTGTTGCCCATCCCTAACTGCCCTTGAACTGAATGGCTTGCTCGGCCATTTCAGAGGGCAGATAAGAGTCAATCACACTGGAGCCAGACCAGATAAGGGTGGCAAATTTCCTCCCCTAAAGGACATTAGTGAACCAGATGGGTTTTCAAGGTAACCACAATAGTTTCATGGTCACCATTACTGAGACTAGCTTTATATTCCAGATTATTAATTGGACTCAAATTCCACCAGCTGCTATGGTGGAATTTGAACCCATGACCCCAGAGCATTAGCTTGGACCTCTCACCATCTCCCCTCACCAGATGATAATGTGTTCATTATTGCATTGATGTTCGGGGGAGCTTGCTGTGCACAAATTGGATAAACAACGGGCTCCAGCCTGGAGGTTTTCCGAAGCAATTTCTATTTTTTGATCATATCTGTACTATCTGTACTCTCACTAATTCGATCTTCAAACATAAAATAATCATTAGTACTTAAAGATCAGACGTTTTGATTCTATCCACCAGTTTAATTCAATAGAAATTTGGAAGAGTCTGAATGCCTTGTTCCATCAGCAAATGCCAGAACATTGCTGGATTAACACAATTATTCCCAGACAGTCTCTTAGTGTGATTTGTCAGATGTAAGATGTCAGTTCTTTAGGTCTGTATTGCTTCGGCCAGTGTGTGTTCCAGACTATAAATGGTTCACGAAAATTCGGTACTTATAGTAAGATTGTAGATGTGGTCTCTCGGACAGCATTTACAAATTCGCTACAAATACCGACTAGAAGTGTCACGGATCCATGTAAGAAAATGTCCATTCAGGTGCATAATTCCTTTCGCAGCTTCTCCAAGAGAGATTCAATCGTGGCTTTCAAAAGGGAATTGGCTAATTATCTGACGACAAAATAATTGCATGTTTACAGGGAAAAGGCAGGGCACTGAAAGGACACTTTACCAATCTCACTAAGACTATCCATTGTAAATCTCACCACATCTCATCGTTGCACTTTTATAAAATAATTGAAAGGCTCAGATTTATATACACCTACTTTCATGATCTCAGGATATCCTCAAGCGCACTTCAAGATCTTTTACATCCACCTGAGAGGACGGAGACTTGTTTTAATGAATTAACCACAAGATGGTACCTCTGACAACACAACACTCCCTCAGCCCTCGCACTGGGGACGGTGGGTCATGTTTATGTGCTCAATTCTCTGGAGTGGGGGCTTGAACCCACAACCTGCTGACTCAGCAGGTGACAGAGTGCTAGCCACTGAGCTACGTCTCACAAAGGAAAGAATGAGGGTAAATCAAAGAGTATTTCAATTTTCTTTATTGCATAGAAACACAAAAGGCTCCACATTCTCATATCTTCTGATTTTTACAATCTCCTAGAAATTTCCGCTTCTGCTGTCCCCCCACCTCGATTTCTTTGTTGGTGGTGGATGGGGTTGGGGTTTTAATATCATTGCTTTAGATGAAATGGGTTCTCTTGTAGCCGCAAAATGGCAATCGCAGCTTGGGTCTCACCTTGAGTCTATTTTCAAAGCTGGCTATGCTAGCTGATCTCAAGCCCTGCTCTCTACCTGACTGTACATACCTGTAGTCAGACTTGCTATACCTGGACTTCCACACGTTCACAAAGTTGAAGTCCCCATACTGAAAGGTGTCCATCGAGGCCTCCTTGGCGTATGGATATGACAGCATTTTGCGTGGCAAGTAACACAGGATTTCACCACTGGATGAATGGATGTGTTGGGCCTGGTGCCTCTTGTAATGCCTGCCTGGCCTCATGTGCTTCACTTGCTTCTTGGCCAGGGGCATCATCCGCTCCAGCGAGTAGCGGACCCTTCTGTGTGCCTTGGCATCGTTCCCTTGTCCGAAGACTGCTCCCAGCATGCCTCCAACCGTCCTCTTCAGTGCTGCCACCAGGCAGAGCAGCGAGAAGCCGTTTGGACCACTCGACTTGCATTCTGGGGAAAACAGAGAAAAGGAAGAGGCTCTTATTGAGTTCAATTTACTTTGGCTCCCAGTCCAGCAACTCTTCAATTTTAAAATTCTCTTTCTCATTTTCAAGTTACTCCAAAGCCTTGCGCCCCCCCCCCACCTTCCTATCTTTGCAATCTCCTCCATCCCCATAACTCTCAGATCTCTGAGCTCCTCCAATTCTGGCCACTTAGCCATCCCCAGCCTTTATTGCTCCACCAATAGAGGCTGCGTCTTCTGTTGCCCGGGTCCTAAGCACTGGAATTCCCTCCCTACACCTCTCCGCCTCTCTACCCCTTTCAAGTGCTCCTTAAAACCTACCTATCTGACCAAACATTTTATTCCTTGTCCTAATATCTCCTTATGTGGCCTGGTGTCTTTGCTTGATAATGCTCCTGTGAAGTGTGTTTGGTATGTTTTATTACATTAAAGATGCTTTATAACTGCAAGTTGCTGCCATAATTCTTTTATTTAAAAAGAAAGACTTGCATTTATATAGCGACTTTCACAACTTCAGGACATCTCAAAGTGCTTCACAGCCAATGAAGGATATTGAAACGCAGTCACTGGAAATTCAGCAGCCAGTTTGCACACAGCAAGATCCCACAAACAGCAATAAATGACCAGATCATATCTCTTAAGTGGTGTTTATTTTGGGATAAAAATTGACCCAGGAAACCAGGGTGATCTCCCCTGCTTTTCTTCAAACTATTGCCATGGGCTCTTTCACCTCCACATGAGGGGGAAGATGGGGGCCACATTTTAATGTCTCACCCATAAGACAGCACCTCCAACAGAGCACTCGAGTGGATTATCTGCTCAAGTATTCAAGTGGAGGGTTTGAACCCACAACCTTCTGACTCAGACCAAGTCCTGTCTGGCAAGTATAAGATGCTCCCTGTTAAAAAGTTAGTTTTTTTATTCTAAACACTTCCATCCATCCTTCATCATCCACAGGTGCAGCTTCTATACACGTTTTAGTTAGAGGACAAAACCAACCCACAAAATAATGCTTTGTTCAATTTTTTGTGCATGGCATTGTATAGGTAATGATGTGTTTGCCTTTGTCTGTATGTGGCCTGTGTGTTTGTGTGTTTTGATTATTTTATTATTATTAAATAGCAGAGCAGGCTCGAGGGGCCAAATGGCTTACCCCTGCTCCTTGTTCGTATGTTCATAAGTACAAGTAAATTGCTATTTTGTCTGGAAGGAACGTCTGGTTCCTTGGATGGTGAGAAGAGGAGAGGTGAAAGGGCAGGTATTGCAGCTCCTGCACTTGCATGGAAAGGTGGTACAGGTGAGGGATTGTTCGGGGTAATTGAGGAGTGCATCAGCGTATTGCAGAGGGAACAGTACCTTTGGAATATGGAAAGGGGAGGGGAAGGTGTGTTTGGTGGTGGCATCACGCTGGAGGTGGCAGAAATGGCGGAGGATGATCCTTGAACATGGAGGCCAGTGGAGTGAAAGCTGAGGACAAGCGAAGCCCTGTCATGTGCGTGTGTTTAACGTGTAGTGTGTGGCGTGTGTAGCAGGGTAAATCTGTCACCTTCCCTAACAGTCTCGTGCAACACGGCATGCTATGAACTACCTTTCAGGAAGACTTTATTCCCAATGTGTAACCCCATGTTTAATAAGAATAAATTCTGTGATTCACCCATGAGAATGGCTCGTGAGACAGAAAACACTGCGGACACTTACCCACTGACTGAATCTTCCTGCAACTCTTCACAAGTGTGCGAACAGCATTGTAAATCTACACAAAGGACACATGCTCAATCTTATGTTTCACTGTAGAATTTAAAATATCAAACCAGTCAGATGAAATAAGAACAACTGGAAATACACACCAGAAGTATCACCATCTATAAAGGGGAGAAGACAGGTTTATGTTTTGGTGTAGACCCTTTAAAAGATATTAAGCATGAATCTGTTATTTCTTTGATGCTGATTTGTATTTCCAGCAAGTACAATTTTCTCTTTAGCTTTATAATATTTCATATATCATCCTTATTGTACACGGCCAAAGGGTCATGCTTTTCTGTTCACATTTTCCATTGTAAATTGTTGTGTCAACTTTTCCAGTTAACTTTGCCATGTTAACATGTCACGGCCTCTGGCCACCAGGTGGCATTTTGGAATTAACTAGCCTTCCAACCACACAGCTGTCCTACATGGAAAATATATGGGATTGTATTGGAGGAGTGCAGCTAACTGCAAAGACAGTGCTTTCCCAGTGACTGGTATATACAGTAAGGCCAAGACAGAAGCAATGGCAGCACATAACATGCAATTGCACAACTAGGTGCTGGACAGTTCTTATTTCCCCAGACAATATTGAGCCTCTGGAATGTGTTGCCAGCTGATGCATTCAGTGCTGACTCTATCCATCGCCTTCAATAGGGAGCTGGACCAGTTCCTGAGGCAGGGATCGCACGAGATAGAAGGTAAGGCAAGGTCTTGGTAGATAACACTTCTGCCATGTAAATTCATATAGGATTACATAGGAAACAGGCCATTCAGCCCAACCAGTCCATTCCAGCATCTATGCTCTACACAAGCCTCCTCCCATCTTTCCTCATCATAATCTATAATTGTAACCCTCTATTCCCTCTCCCTCATATGCTTGTCTAGTTTCCCCTTAATGTAATGTATCAGTGCTATTCATTTCCACCACTCATTGTGGTAGTATGTTCCACATTCTCATGACTCTGACTGAAGAGGTTTCTTCTGAATTTCCTATTGGATTTCTTGCTGACTATATTATATTGACGGCCTCTAGTTACACTCTTCCCAAAAGAGGAAACAGACTGTATATTCACACTATCAAAAACCTTTCTGAATTTTAAAGACCTCTATTAGGTCACCCACATAACCTCCTTTTGTTAGGAGAAAAGAGACCCAGCCCGTCAATCCTTTCCTGATATGTGTACCCACTCAATTCTGGTATTATTCTTATACATCTTCTCCGCATCCTCTGCAGTGCCCCGAGATCCTTTTTATAATATGGTGACTAGAACTGTACGCAGTTTTCTAAATCTGGTCAAGGTTCGATACAGGTTTAGCATAACTTCCCTATCCGCCTAGTAGTAAAACGTATTGCTTGGTTTGCTCTTCTTATGGTCTTGCTAACCCGTGGTGCAACTTTTAGTGATTGATGTATTTGTACTCTGAGATCCCTTTGCTCCTCCATCCCACCCAGACTCTCACGTTCCAAGTAATAAGAGACCTCCCCATTCTTCCTACCAGAATGTGCCTTCCTCACCTTTATCTGTGTTGAACTTCATTTGTCCATCCTGTAAGATTATTAGTGTCCTCCTGGTATTTGTTGCAGTCCACCTCAGTATTGACTATTCCTCAAACTTGGTGTCATCCCTGGATTTGGAGATTGTGGGCTGAACAATTTCAGCCAGATTCTCTGTGTCCCCCGCTGAAACATTTGGTGGTTGGGGGGGGGGGGGGGGGGGGGGGGGGGGGGGGGGGGGAGGTGGGAAGTGGGGGGGGTGGGGGGTGGGGGGTGGGGTGTTGGAGCCCACCCAGGGGAGGAATGGCTGCCCCACAGTTATTTAATGACAAACAGGCAGTTATTAGGCTGGAGGTGGGTTCTACCCTTCTGGCTCAGGATGTTCCACCTCAGAGAGCTGCTGGCCAATCAAAGCATGCAGCACTGAATCATTTAGGTATGGTTGGGGGTGTCGCCAGGTACCAACCTGACAGGCCCAATCAAGGTGGGATGAAGCGGCTGAGGGGGATAGGCAGGGTGGGGTTTGAGAGGCCATGGGAGGAGGACAACCGGGGTGGGAGGCCCTCCAATGAGCCCAGGGGCCCCTTTAAGGAGGCCCTGCCCTGTCTGCCACCAGTCCGTGCAGGGGAACCTGCCTGGCTAGAGGGTTTAGTATGGTTCTCTCCCACCAATAGTTAAATCCCAGTGGGCATTAATTGCCCATGTAAGGGCATCAATTGTCTCACTGGTAAACAAGTCACCCAGTGCCACCCCCACCATTGGTACAATCACAATTGGGGAGGGCAGGAAGATGCCCACTGGCTTTAATGAGACCCCTCACCACCACCACTCAGTTTTCAAATCTGTCAACAGGGGAATATTAAATCCAACCCTGTGTATTTGATACCAAAGTTCAAATCATTAACTTCATTTGTAAGCAGTAATGATCCCAGCACTGATCCATGTGGTAAACCACTACTGCTTCTGCCACTCTGAATAACTACCCTTTCCTCCCACTCTCTGCTTTCTGTCTTGAAGCCAGATAGCAATCCATTCTGCCACTTGTCCCCTGACTCCACATTCCCTGACCTTGTTCACTTGTCCACTATGGGACACCTTATCGAAGGCCTTTTGAAAATCCAGATAAATTACACCTAGTACATGGCCATTACTTTTCCTATCACCGATGTTAAGCTAAAGCAAAGAGAAGGGGATATTGCAGGTGGAAAATGATTAATCATGGCGGTCTAGTCATCATGAGGTTGGGGCAGGCTTTCTGTATTGAAAAAGAGTGCAATACAGGGTGTTATAAGCAGGTAAGCTCTTGCACTCAAGTACAAGAGGGGTAGACACAAGAAGAACATGCTATCTTAACTGGAACAAAAATGTCAATTAGATGTAACATATGTCAAAAGTATGTTAATGACATTTTAGGACTCCAAGTCTGTTGGGATCATGAGACTTGCATGCAGCAAGTCTGAGTTCATAGATAACAATTGTATTAAAGATTGATGTGAAAGAAGAAATGCCAGAGTGGGGAATGTCAGAGAAGGAATATCGGAGAGGGGAATGTGGGAATGGGAATGTCAGAGAGTCAACATCAGACAGCGAATATTGGAGGGGAATGCTTAAAATAAATTTTAGAAGAGAATATTTAGGAGCTGGTATGTCACAAGACCATACATATGCAATGGACAGTGTTTAAAGAATTATTGCATAGTTTATTGAAGTCATACATTCCTTTAAGGCACAAAATCCCAAAAAGAAAAGTCAGTCCACTGTGGCTAACAAAGGCAATTAAGGATTGTATAAGATTAGAAGGAAAGACTTATAAAGTTGCCAGAATTGGGAGGATTTTAGAATACAGCAAAGGAAGATCAAGAAACTGATAAAGAAAAGGAGAATAGAATATAAATGTAAACTAGCAAAAAAACATAAAACGGACTGTAAATGCTTTTATAGGTATGTAAAAAGGAAATATTTGGTTGAGGCAAAGTGGATCCCATTACAGGCAGAGTCAGGAGAATTTATAATGGAGAATAGGGAAATAGCAGAGAAGCTGAATGATGACTTCGTGTCTGTCTTCACTGAGGAAAATACAAGAAATGTCTCAGAATTAGAGATCCAAGGGGCTAGGGACAATGAGGAATTGAAGTAAATTAATATTAGTAAGAAGGTTGTATTGGAGAGATTAATGGGATTGAAGGTTGATAAGTTCCTGGGACCTGATATTCCAAATCCCAGGGTGTTGGAAGAAGTGGCTGTGTAGATAATGGATGCATTGGTGATCATCTTCCAAAATTCTATAGATACTGGAATCGTTCCTGCAAATTGGAAGGTAGCAAATGTCACCCCACTATTTAAGAAGGGAGGGAGAGAGAAAACAGGGGAACTACAGGCCTGTTAACCTGACATCGGTAGTAGGGAAAATGCTAGAATCTATTCTAAAGGATGTGATAAATGGACACTTGGATAAGGATGATCTGATTGGGCACAGTCAGCATGGATTTGTGAATGGGAAATTATGTCTGATGAAGCTATGGGGCTTTTTTTGAGGGTGTTACCACCAGAACTGATAAAGGGGAGTTGGTGGACGTTATATACTTGGGGGAGAATTTTCTCCCTGTCGGGCGGGCAGTTCAGGAGTGGGCGGGCACAGCCACCCGCAATCAGCTGCGCACCGCCATTTTGTGTGGCGTGACACGCACCCAGAAGTGCTTAGCGCTACTGTGCGGGCGGGGGGGAGAAGGGAGAGTCAGGGCCTGTGCTCTTTCATGCATGTGTGCAAAAGAGCGCAGAAATCTCCCTGAGGCATGGGGCTGCCTCAGGGAGATCACTTTGATTATGAAAAGTTGAATAAAAAAAATTTCAAACAATGACGCCTCATGTGACAGTGTCACATGAGCTGGGACATTTCAATGAATTTTAATAAAATTTTTTATTAGGCTTATAAACCCTTCATGAAACCTCATCCCGCCCCGCCGACAACCTTAACGTTGGATGAGCAGCCCAGACAAGTACCTCAATTAGTTTAATAATGGCCTTAATAGGTCTTTGGCAGTTTGGCAGGTGTGCAGCTGAATCCGCTGCGTGCCCACTGAACTGAGGATCAGGATGACATTGGGACCCACGCCCAACATCACCGTGCATCATTTTACGCATCGGCGAACAGGGCCCAGCCCCCATACACTGACCAGGAGTTTCAGGCCTTGGATTTTCTGAAGGCTTTTGATAAAGTCCCTCACAGGAGGTTGGTTAACAAAATTAAAGCACTTGGGATAGCTCAGTCATTGAGCGTGTTTAAAGTAGATCTTGACAGATTTCCAAACACCAACGATGTAAAGGGATGTGGGAATAGTGCAGAAAAAATGGCACTGAAGAGGATGATCAGCCATGATCGTATTGAATGGGGGAGCAGGCTCGATGGGCTGAATGGCCTTCTCCTGCTCCTATGTTCCTGAGGTCCATCTAGTTCACCGTCTAGCATCCTTCTAGTCACATGGTACAATGGTAGTGGAGATATTGACTAAACACAGCAATCAATCTCTATCATTGAGTCTACAACAGAACCAGATACAAGCTGAGGGAATCCCCCACTGGGGGAGAGCTTTAGAAACCATAGGTCCAAAGGCACCTGTTCCTCTCAGGCCACGCTCCACTCAGCCCACGTCACGTCTCAAATTACTCAGATAAAAATGTGCAGTGGTTGGCATGTGAATATGATGGTAGAGTACCAGATTGAAGTGTAGCTCGCTGAATTGTATTCCTGGACTTTCTGTTCAATTACCTTTGGAAATCAATGGCGAAACCTCACTGTGTTTTTGATGATTGACTTACCCATTCATCTCCTTCAGGACATGAACCATGTCTGGGAGAGGTACAGCCAGAGGGTGCATGGAGCTGCCATGTTCTGGTGGACTGTGTTTAAATGAATGTAACATCCATTCCATATCCATCCACCCTGTCCATAAGACATAAGACATAGGAGCAGAAATTAGGCCATAAGGCCCATCGAGTCTGCTCTGCCATTCAATCATGGCTGATAAGTTTCTCAACCCCATTCTCCAGTCTTCTTCCCGTAACCTTTGATCTCCTTACCAATCAAGAACCTATTCTGGCCAGCTCCTCCCTCGTGTCCAATGGAAGCCAACTAAAGCAGTACAGAGTAGTACACATCCTGGTAGCTCAAGTTCAGTTTCTCACTGGTCATTAGTGATGAGCTGTGGTTTGTACTTTGATCAATTCTAATTAAAACAGATCATCTGGTCATTTATGACATTGGGATCTTGCTGTGCACAAATAGTGTGCCATGTTTCCTGACATTACAGCTGTGACTCCAATTCTTAAGTAATTCAGTAGATGCAAAGTGTTCCTGTATATGCTGAGGCTGCAAAATATTTTACATAAATATATGTTCTATCTTTCTTTTTACTCTCTGGTCCAGTAAATTAACCAGGTAGACAGACTCACATTTATATAAGTACCCATCACAACCTCACGTTGCTGTTTGTAGGGTCCTGCCAGGTGCAAATTGACTGCCGTGTTTCGCTACATTACAACAGTGACCACACTTCAAAAAGTACTTCATTGGCTGTAAAGCGAGGGGAAGCCGCTTAGGACTGAGATGAGGAGAAATTTCTTTACTCAAGAGGGTTGTGAATTTCGGAATTCTCTACCCCAGGGGGCCGTGGAAGCCCAGTCATTCAGTATGGTTAAAGCTGGAGATTGATAGATTTCTACTTAACAATAACGTAAAGGGTCATGGGGATAGTGTGGGTAAAGGGCATTGAAGTGTTCGATCAGCCATGATCATATTGAATGGTGGGGCAGGCTCGATCGGCTGAATGGCCTTCTCCTCTTCCTATGGGTGGCGCCCTGAGGTTGTAAGAGGTGCTACATCAGTGTGAGTACTTTTGAGGTGTCGTCATTGTTGTAATGTAGAAAGTGCGGCAGCCAATTTGCACACGGCACAATCCTGAGAGCAGCAATGTGATAATGACCAGATAATCAGTTTTAGTAATATTTATCACCATGGGAGAGTGACGGTTACAGTATGGGAAAAGCAAGCGAAAATAAATAGGAGTCCAGAACTTAACAGCAAGCTCTACACTTAACAAATTTGTCCGCTCTCTTTCCACAGATACTAACCAACCTGACCAGTATTTCCACTCGTTTTTATTTTAAAAGTGGAGAAAGGAACAGCTATGAGGAAAGTGATGGGGCATGGGAATAAACAAGCAACTCTTTTAGAGGGCTAGCACAGGGCGATGGGCTGAACAGCCTCCTACTGCTTTTTTTTTAAACTCCAACAGGATTCTAAATCATTGGTGTTAAGATTGAGGAATCAATCCACTTTCATCACCGTCACTACCTCTGAGTGACTGTTTCCCTACATGTCTGTACAGTCAGCGAGTAATGGGTTAAAGATGGAGAAGACAAGATAAGAGTTTGTTTACAATCTCTGCTCAGAAACTCGAAATTCCTTCCTGGTGCACCTCTCCAGTAAGACCAGGTTCAGATGTGCTCACGAAAATGCATTTACAAACCAGCCGCCCCAATGTGGCGCATGGAGGCTTCTGTGAGAAGGAGATTTTACCAGCTCCATCCCCTCCTTTCAGGTGGTTTCGAATATTCCTCACTCTCCAGCCTCAGGGTTGCCAACTTTGGCTGGGCGTATTCCTGGAGATTTCATCACTTGGACCTCTCAATCCACGACCTGGCCCAATCAAACAGCTTTCCCCTAACACCCATCTACAATGTTTCATACGATAAGCAAAAGGTATTTGAAGGAAAACATGTTTCTTTTTGGGGGGGGGGGGGGGTGGTGGTGGAATTGAAAAAAAAGAAAAGAGCAATTTCTTTAAATGACCCTGGAGCTTTCTCCCAGGGTCGTTCACAGCAGCCTCCAGGAATATTCAACACCTGGAGACTCCAGGGAGATCCTTGGGAATGTTTCCCAATTTTTATACGCATGAGGAGTGATTTCCCAACTCTATCCCGAACGCAGAGCCCTCACCTGTAAGAAGGAGCTGTAAGAGGCCAGGACAATCACCATGCAGCTAAAGTAGAAGAGGACAAAGACAGCTACATGTTGGCAGAAGTAACCCCCCTCCCAGTCGGTAGGAGGCAGTGGTTCCGGCTCTTCCCGGGACACCTTGCTCAGGAAATGCATCCAGCCCCAAAGGTGAAACGAAAGCAACCCGCTAACTTCGTAATAACCCCACGGTCAGGAAACCAGCAAACGTGCCTGTGTTAAAAGCGGGAGGTCCAGCTGCTTCCTGCTGTCCACCTGCCGTCTCGCAATGTGCGGGTTGGGTTGGGTTGGGTTGAGTTGGGGGTGGGGGGTGGGGGAAGACATAGCGCCCAGTCTGCCGCTTTGCTGACACATGTCATTGCTTCACAGACCCCTGGTTAATGACATAAGAGCAAGTTCCAGTTACCCTGAGGGCAACATCTGACCAGCAAATTGTGACGTCCGGCAGCTCAAACATGCCTCCCTTACCAATCAGAAATGTTCAGAGTTGGTGGTGAGGGGAGGGGGTGGGGGGGGGGGGGTGCGCAACTAGGAATGGATTGCAGCAGGTGGGAACTGGGTGGAAAACAATGAGCTATGGGCAGCTAGGAATGGTTTGGGACAATTGGGATGAGCAGAGAAATGCTTGCATTTATCCATCATCTTCATATGCAACGTTACCGTCTTAAGTGGGGTTAACCACCCTCCAGAAATGGTTTGGAGTCTCCAGGAATTGAAGACCAGTCTCCAGGACACTGCTCTGTGGAACCCTGGAGAAAAATCACCGGGAGATTTGAAAAGTTTTTTGTTTGGTCATTTTCTTTGAACATTTTCTCTTTACCAGGTATAAAAATGTTGAAAATGGAGGGGGGAGGAGGGGGAAAGGCTGTTCAGCTGACAGTCAAGCATCATCCAATTGGATAATGAGTCTTCTTGCTTTCCAACTGGCGTAGGAAGGCAGAGCGTCACAAGGATGGATGTGTTGGCTGACTAATGGCTGGAGCGTGGGGGCAGGTCATGTGATGGCAACCCTAGTATTAAGATGTGGTACAAGGATCACTGTTGCCTCCTTAATGTTGCAAAAGGGCTGTTCTGAGATTCGGAACCTGTACGTTCCCTGAACGACAATGTGAGATGCTGATGCAGTGCTGCTAATGTCACTGGGCTAGCAATTGAGCAGCCCAGGCTAATGTCTCTGGTGGTGGTGGTGGGGGTGGGGGGCGGTGGTGGGGGTGTGGGTACAGGTTCATATCTCACCATAGCAGCTGGTGGGATTTGAATTCAATTAATGTACTCTGGAATTGAAGGCTAGTGTCAGTAATGACGACCATGAGAGCAATTGTTGTGAAAACCCATCTGGCTCACCGATATCATTTTTTTTAGTAAAGGAAATCTGCCATCCTTACCTGGTCTAGCCTACATGTGACTCCAGGTCCACAGAGATGGATCACACCAGTAATGTCGGGGTGGGGGTGGGGGGGGGGGAGGTGGGTAGGGCTGGGGGTCTTCATGATCTGCTTTGTTTAGCAGGTTTGATGAAACCGAGTGTTCTAACACTGCTCCACACAGTTTCAGAAGGTGGGGACCAGCGCCTCGGGTTCAGAATTCGAGTTCACATCCATTGGGATATTCAGGTTCAGTGGCTGTGGGTGGACCATCTCTCATTGTATGGTTGTGGGAGTCCATAAAATCCTCCCATTGCAGAGGACTAACCTTTCCTATAGTTATAGTTATGGCCATGAGAGAAGCATTCACCTCACAACCTTTCAGACTGCTCGGACCTGAGAATCTCCCCAGCACTTCACACTGTTCTCCAAAGATGGTGAGTGAAGATAATCATAGTGACAAGTTAAGGACCCAGTACAGATCCCCGGGGTGAACACCACTAGTCAATTGGAATACATAGCCATTATCCTTCCATTCTCTCACTGCCTCCAGATGGATCTCAAGATCTGCACCAGTAAAGCCCTGGGTTCCAGCCTACTGCCTTTCCTGCCCCGTTAGTATTACAACTGACTGTCACCACAGTAATGGCCCCACTGTGTATCTGCATCCCTGCACTTAGTCTGTCCCTCCAGCATGTGCAAGCCATGCACCCCCACCAAAATCTCAATATGCTGCTCAACCAGCTCTCAATGAGCTCTTTAACAATCTTACTTACACTCATTAGTAGATCAGGCAGGGTTCCAGGGCTGGACCCCCAGCCAGCGCCCTGACAAAATCCATTGACGGCAGGAATGCTGGCCAGTGCCAGTATTTTCATCTCCCGCTCAGCTCCGTTCGGTACTCCAGAGGGACCTAAAAGTCCTGCCCCTTGTCTCTGGGTAGGAGGTTGTTGCTTTAAATCCCAGTCCAGAGACTTGAGTACATCATCAAGGCTGGCATTCCCAGTGCAGTATTGAGGGAGTACTGCGCTGTTGGAGGTGCTGTTTTTCAGATAAGATTTTAAACTAAGGTCCCATCTGATCCCTCTGATCCCATAGTATCATTTTGAAGAAGAGTAGAGAAGCCCTCCGTGGTAGTTTGGCCAATATTTATCCCTTAATCAACTGCCGATCAGCTGTTTCAATGATGGTTGTGGAACTTGCAAATTGGCTGCTGCATTTCCTACATTATTAACACCAACTGCAATTCAAAAGGCTATGGGGTGCTCTAAGGCTAAAAAGGGCACATATTTCTTCATCTGCTGAACATTTCATCCAAAGGAGGGCATCTCCAACAATACAACATTCCCTCGGTGTTGCACTGAATGACATGCTCAGTTCCTGTAGTGGGGCTTAAACCCATAACTCTTTGACACAGAGGCAAGAATGCTACCCACTGAACAGAAGGAAACACTCTATACTGGGAAGGAGTATTTGATTGTAGAGTATTTGCGTTTCTTACCCCAAAGTGAAGAAACATAGGAAAAGAAAAACGTAATTAAAATATTGTGCTAGGACACTTATAATTCAACTTTCTGTTCGATTGGTTAGAAATAACTTCATTAACAAAGGAAAAAATGCTCCAAATTAAAAGACCCAAAGATTGGAAATACTAGCAGGCCGAGCAGCAGCTGCACTGCAATGCAAGTCAATCATTCTGCATTTAAAGTCTAAGAGTTTTATTATTGGTAGAGTCCAGTTGATATATAATTTTTGTGTGCAAGCAGATAAGAATAATTTTATGTATGCTCTATTGCAAGCAACTGGTAACGTCATTGGAGGTTACCAGGAGAGAGGACTGGCTGCCATTAGACAGGCAGCTATATCTTTAATAGGCTAAAGGCACTGGTTTGCACGCTTTTTGTCTACGTGTCGAAAACTATGCGTGAATGTTTGCAGACGTTACTGCAGTTCCCAGGTCTCCTCTCTCCAGGGGCGTATCCTTGTAAGTTTATCGTCCATTCTGCCCTGCTGAACTTGTGAGGGTCATAGTTGCAGCACAGGTGGCTCAGGATCTCTTGCTCATCAGGCTCCAGGTAGCGTATCCGCCTCCTCTTGCAATGGGCGTAGGATTTCTTGTGCCTCTTGTACCCCGTGGTGCAAGGGAGGGGCTCCCGTGAGCAGGTGGGCCGTGCATGTGGCATGCAGCAGCTGGGACCTCCCTTCTCGCTTTTCAGTTTCTGCAGCAGCAAGGTCCACAAATGTTTGAACTCATTGATGATTTGGTGGTGGATGCTGTCACAATTGTAGTCTTGCGAAGAAGGACCATAGAAAGAAGAAAAACAGATCAGTAATCAACTACCCGGTACACATTGCAAGCTCCTCGATACACCTGCCTTTCCCTTCAACACACTGAGCACCAATTTTTATTACCTTGTCCCTGAATTTGTGTGATACTAACACGGTCAGTCCCCCATCAGTGGGTATCTTGCTAGACCACTTTACAGGGTTTGTTTAAATCTCCCCGTGACTTTGCTCACTCCCTCCCTCCATCATCTCATACAGCCCTGCAGTGTTCCGGGATCTCTGCATTCCTCCAACTCTGGCCTCTTGCCCGTCCCCAACTTTCATTACTCTCTCACTGGTGGCTATGTCTTCAGCTGCCTGGGCCCTAAGCTCCCGAATTCCCTCCCTATCCCAGTATCACAGTATCGTCACAGTGCAGAAGGAAGCCATTCAGCCCATTGAGTCTGCACTGGCTCTCTGAAAGAGCCTTCCACCTAGTCCCACCACCCCCCTGCCTTATCCCCGTAACCTTGCACATTCTCTCTATTCAGGGAGCAATCCAATTCCCTTTTGAATACCTCGATCGAACCTGCCTCCACCACCCCTTCAGGAAGTTTGTTCCTGGCACCAACCACCCTCTGGGTGAAAATTTTTTTTCCTGACATGACATTTACTTTTAAACCTCTCTCTCCTCCTTTAAGACACTCCTTAAAACCTACACCTTTCACCTTGGGATGTTCACTAAATAAAAGGCACCATACATAAATGGAACTTCTTGTTGTCATATTACCTGTGGACTGGAGTCACATATATTAACTGTAGACTGGAGTCACATATATGCCAGATCAGCTAGGGCTCAGCAGGTTCACTTTCCAGAGAACTGTTCATGTGTAGTCAGGTTTTTATAACAATTGGATATTTATAAAGTCCAGTGTTAGACTGGGATCAGTGGATAGCCCACTCACCTCAGAGTCAGAAAGATGTGAGTTCTAGTTCCAGTCCCAAGGTTTGAGTCTATAATATAAGCCGACATTCCCAGTACATTACTGAGGGAGTGCTGCACTGTCAGAGGCCATCTTTTGAATGGGATGCCCTCTCACGCCACTGTTTGGAAGCAGAGCTGGGGAGTTCTCCTTGGTGCCCTGACCAATATTTATCCCTCAACCAACATCACAAAACCAGATAAAGTAGTCATTAGTGCATTTTTGCTTGTGGAAGCTTGCTATGCATCATTTTTGGCTGCATCGTTTTCCTACATTACAACAGTGACTGCACTGCCAAAATAGAGCACTTTGGAACACCCTAACATTGTGAAAAGCACCATATATATGCAAGTTCTTTCTATTAATATTCTACAAAAGAAATGGACAACTGACAAAAGGAACTGAAAGCAACCTTTGAAACTGGATAGAATGGAGTGGTTAGTCAATATATAAATTGGAACCAAACAAGGATATCTATATATATACACAAAGATAAGAAGATGATGGACAGGAGAAAATCTACTAGTCCACCTAGCGTGACCCGAGCAGTTGTGAAATGCTGTCCATCACTGACATTCCTCATGACCTAGGAGGCAGGAAGTTCTGCTGAGAGAGATGAAAACCCAGTTAAAAACCCCAGGCTAATTAGTGAAAATAAAACCTGGGTACATTACTCCCCGGCCACCTTAGCTGATCGGATTTCATTCAGGAGATCACATTGGTCTGGATTTACATTAGGGGATATTTACCTCTTGTACAAGGTGATCTCCCCCCCAACAAATCAGAAACAGAAACTCACAAATCAGCATTTGCCAGACCAGCCATCAGGCTGCTCCACAGCTTCTCTAACCTCTGGGAAAAGGACTTCGTCCCCTCAATATCCCCCAAATCAGGAGACCAGGATGGGACATGGTAATATTGTAAATGAAATCTAATCAAGATCTTGTACAAAGGGTATGCTTTTACTTTACTTCATAGAGAATTGTCCTTGTGAATACATTTCAGGACCCTGTTTAAAAAAAAGAAAGACTTGCATTTCTATAGCACCTTTTATGTCCACTGACCATCCCAAAATGTTCCACACATAGTTTAAAAGTGAAGTCACTATTGTTATCTAGGATTCGGGGGCAGCCAATTTACACACAGCAAGCTCCAACAAACTGCAATGTGATAATGATCAGATAATCTATTTTTATGATGTTGATTGAGGGATAAATATTGACCCAGGACGCTGGGGAGAACTCTTCCGCTCATCTTCCAAATAGTGGGCAGAGTTTAATGCCTCGTTGCAGCGGGGGGGCGGGGCCATAAAATACGGTGAGCTGTTTAAATGCCCATTGACTTCAGCGGGACCGTAAAATCGTACCAGCGTAAAATTCCACCCGGTGCACGGGATCCTTTACGCCCGTCTGAGAGGGCAAACAGGAACTGGGTTAATATCTCGTCCAAAAGGCAGTGCCTCCAACTGTGCAGCACTCTCTCAGTACTGCTGCCCGTTGTGTCAGCCCTGATTTTTGCACTCTAATCTCTGGGGTGGAACTTGAACCCGGAAGCAAGTGAGCTGGCACACATGATTCATTTCAATGGTTTCTTCACAGCATTATCCAGTTTTATATGTGGGCAGCAGGTTAAAAATCTGCCCCTTATTATCTAAGTTTAGAGTTGCCGCTATAAGTGTATGAGAAATAGAAACCGAAGTAGGACTTAAGGCCCCTTGAGACTACTCCACCATTCAGTAACATCGTGGCTGATCTCCTACCTCAACTTCAATTTCCCATTCGATCCCCATGATCCCTTGATTCCTTTCGTGCTAAGGAATCTATTGATCTCCAACTCAATGACTGAGCCTCCACAGCCCTCTGAGGTAGAGAATTCTAAAGATTCACAACCCTCTGGGTGAAGAAATTTCTCCTCATCTCAGCTCTATATGCCTGATTACTTTTCCTGAGACTGTGCTCCATGGACAAGGGAAACAGTCTCAGCTTCAACCCTGTCAAGCCCTCATTTCAATGAGATCACTTCACATTCCTCTAAACTCCAGAGACTCAGCTATGTTAATCTTGGCTTGCCTCCCACCTTGCATCCTCTGTAAATTTCAGCCCATCCAAAACTCTGCTGCCTGTGTCCTAATTCACAGCAAGTCCTGTTCACCCATCACCCACTAGGCTCCCTGCTGGCTCCCTGTATTGCAACGCCTGGATTTTAAAATGCATCCTTGTCTTCTCACATGTTGGTGCAGACTCGATGGGCCGAAGGGCCTCTTCTGCACTGTGTGATTCTGTGATTCTTCAATTCCCTCCATGACCTCACCCCTCCATACCTCTGTAACATCTTCCAGCCACACAACCTTCTGAGATCTCTGAGTTCCTCCAAGTCTGTCACCCACCACTGGTGACAGTGCTCCCCCTCTATAATTATTATCCACTTTATGGCTGGGATCTTTCAGTCCTGCTGAAGGGCAGTGGAATTTTGGCTAGCCTGCCGCATCCCCCAGGACAGAGCCGGCAAATCCTGGCTTATTATATCAGGGCTCAGTCATATAGTTCATATTTCGGATCCATGCAGAGATGACACTAGTTCCTATGTGTATAACAAATTTATTCACAGCGCTTTAAAATATCTACTCCATGTTACAGCTGTAGCTTCCAGCTCTTTCTACAGCTTTGTTTACTTTCCTGAGTCCAGAACCAGGCTTAACCAATCAAGCATGGTGAGCATCAATAGTAAACAAACTCACAATCAAAATTCAGAATAATTGAACGTGACAGGCTCCAAGTCGAGATACTTACAGTTACAATACATTTGGTAGTGGTGGTAAGAAAAATTCAGTAATCTCCTGAAAATCTGTGCAAACAAGAGCAGATTGAGAGTTAGTTTTCCTTTATCAACTGCAGAGGAAACTCAAATGGGGGCATTTTAACTTTGCATGATGGTGTAAGCCCAGTGATAATTAATGTAGTTACCTGATATGCATCAACCCTGATTTCTCTCTCCCTTAAGTGTCATATACCAGTCAAAAAATTTGATATTTCCATCTTAAACCATTGGCAGAAGTTAAATTTACCCCCAACCAGTTTATTTAAGAAGTCGCAGGGGTGAAGTGGGTGTTGGACGTTACGTAAAATGGGGCTCTTGATTCTGTAGCACCTGTTCAGTGCCACTGCCAATATCGCTGTCCATCCAGGCCTCCAGCGCTGACCCCCTGAACCCCCCATGCTCAAGGACATTTGCTGATAGGTGGGAATGTGATAATAGGTGAGGGAGGTAAAGAATATTTTGGGCTGGCATGTGTAGCCACATTGAAATGAGTCTCCTGAAGAGGTTAGTGTGACCTCGGAAAACTGACCCTCAAGTCTCTGTACCTTAGGATTTGGGTGGTAGCTGCCTTTAGTTTCCCCATCTAGTTAACTTTAATAGATGTCAGATCCAGTGTTTACACTTGAAGGGAAGCCCTAAACTAGGGGTCATAAATATAAGAAGGTCACCAGTAAATCCAATAGACAATTCAGGAGAAACCTCTTTACCCAGAGAATGGTGAAAATGTGGAACTTACTCCCACAGGGAGCGGCTGAGTGAATTAAACTGATGCATTTAAGCAGGAGCTAGAGATAAACACGTTAGGGAGAAAGGTTTAGAAGATATGTTGATGAGATGAGATGAAGTATAAGAGGAGCATTAGCACCAGCAGGGACCAGTCGGGCTGAATGGCCTGTTTCTGTGTTGTTGGTTCTATTTAAATTCAAGCCTAACTTTCTCACAATCTCTCACTGTGTTCTCCTGGCAGATAAGACCTGTCACCTTCAGGTGCGAGATTGAAAATGTGGTGCTGTTATTTGTTCATAAGCATGTTCTAAGAAAGAAAAACCTTGCATTTCTATAGCACCTTTCACAACCCAAGGCCATCCCAAAGGACTTTACAGCCATTGTGGTTGGCTAGGACACCCTTGGAATAGTGCTGTGGAATCTTTTTCCATGCATGTGAAAGGGCAGACAGAGCCTAGATTTAACATCTCATCCAAAGAACAGCATTTCTGGCACTTTGTCAGTAATGGCACTAGGAGCGCCAGCCTAGATTTTTGTCCTCAGGTCTCTGAAGTTTGATTTGAACCACATTCTTTGACCCAAATGGAAGTGACCGAGCTACGACTGATGCCTTGTTCTTCGGAACATTAATATCTTTGTGAGGTTGACATGTTGCCTTGTGTTTCATGGGTTGTCTCCCAGGCTGTCATGTCAGAGTGGAGCTCCTGAGCCACACACAGTGAGGTTTAACACAGAGTTGAACCTCAAGGTGAGAACCGTTGCCTCACGAGTTGAAAGGCTGGGGAAGAGAAACCCAAAGGTGGGTTGTTGTGGTGTTGTTGCCAACTTACATTTGCTTCATATATGGAGACAGATTTCTACCACAGTATTGTGGCAACTGCATTGGTGAAGATTCCCATCAGTTTGTGCTTTAAGTATGTGAGGATGTGGGACTAGCACTAACAAAAGCTGTTTTTTTTTGTCCATTGTACGCATTTCTGGATGAGAGACTTCAGTTATGATGAGAGAAATTGGGATTGTTCGCCTTAGAGCAGAGAAGGTTAAAGGAAGATTTAATAAAGGCATTCAAAATTAATTAATTCGTAAAGTAAGTTAGAGAGTAACTAGGGGACACAGTTTAAAAATAAGAGAGCTCCCTTTTAAGATGAAGAGGAAGAGAATGTTTTTCTCTCAGAGGGTCGTTAGTTTGTGGATTTCCCTTCTCCAGCGAGCAGTGGAGGCTGGGTCATTGAATATATTCAAAGTTGATAAAAACAAAAAAACTGCGGATGCTGGAAATCCAAAACAAAACAGAATTACCTGGAAAAACTCAGCAGGACTGACAGCATCGGTGGAGAAGAAAAGAGTTGACGTTTCGAATCCTCATGACCCGGGAAAACGTCGGGACACCCCGCCTCATTTCAATTTTCAGGTCAGCGGAGGCACAGCCGATTCAGCTGTGCACCCGCCGACCTGTCAATGGCCAACTGAGGCAATTGACAAAGTAATTAGGGTTATTAATGGACCTGTCCATACAACCTTAAGGTTGGTGGACAGGCCAGGAGCCCTGGCGGGCAATAGAAAAAGCATCAAACCTCATCCAGGGCAGGATGAGGTTTCATATAGGTTTGTAAATATTTGATAAAGGTTTCACTAAAAGTGAGGAACATGTCCCAACTCATGTGACAGTGTCACATGAGGGGACATGTCAGTGAAATTTTTTTTTCTATTTTTAGCATTTTTTAATGTGGAGCCGATCTCCCTGAGGCTGCACTTAGCCTCAGGGAGACGTGCGCGCTCTTTCATGAGCATGTCCGAATAGTGCACTTTCAGCTCAGGGAATCCCGCCCCCCCGCCTGCACAGGGAACGCATAGCTCTTCCTGGCGGCTGTCACGCTGGGTGGGCCTTAATTGGCCCACCTACGTAAAATGGCGGCACGCCCATGATCGGGGATGCTGATCGGAGGCGCACCTCCACGTGCCCGCTCCTGAACTCCCCCGCCAATGGGGGGAAAATTCTGCCCTATATTTCCATGTTCCTGTGTTCCTGTTCCTATCTTCCCATGTTCTTGTGTTCCTATGTTCTTGTGTTCCTATGTTCCTGTGTTCCTATGTTCTCATGTTCATGTTCCTATGTTCCCATGTTCACATGTTCCTATGTTCCTGTGTTCCTGTGTTCCAATGTTCCCATGTTCCTGTGTTCCTGAGTTCCAATATTCATCTGTTCCAGTATTCTCATGTTCTTGTGTTCCTAAGTTCCCATGTCCCTGTGTTGCTATGTGAAACTGTTTCTAGTGGCTGTCAGTAACCAGAGGACACAGATTTAAAGTTGATTGGTAGAAGGACCAGCAGCCACATTAAGAAAAGTACTTTTACAAAGTGAGTTGTTACGACCTGGAATCCATGACCTGAGAGTTTGGGTGAAGCTGGGTCAGTAATTATTCAATAATAACCTTCAGGTAGGAATTGTATAAATACTGCGCTGTAGATTTCTGTGATTTTTCTTGTAGCGAAGCAACAATTGCAGGAGAAAGAGCAGGGAGAATGGAACTAATTGGACAGCTCTTTCAAAGAGCTGGCACAGATATGATGGGCCGAATGGTCTCATTCTGTGCTGTATCCTTCTATGACAGTGTTGGTTTTCTTGCACAGTCTCAATCATGGGTGAGTGAGGAGCTAGCTCTCGAGCCTCTGATTCGGAAGATTGTGGATTCAAGTTTCACTGCAGAGACTTGAGCACAGAAACTGGGCTGAGAGAGTGTCACGAATGTGATGGTGCTATCTAAAAGGTGAAATGTTAAGTCGAGGCCCAGTGTGTCCCCTCAGGGTCAAGTAGAAGGTCATAAGACATTATTTTGAAGAGCAGGGGAGTTCCACCCAGTGTCCTGGTAAATATTTACCCCATGACTCCATCAACAGATGATCTGATCATTACTGTTTCTGGGATCTTCTGTGCTCAAGTTGGCTGCCACCATGACTGAGATTTTACAATAAAACTATCTTGAGCACTGGGCACAAAGCCAGCTCGAGTGAATCAGCTGCCTGCGGTTATACCCTGTCTATTTTTCTCCCTTATTCTCAACAGTTTCCCAAAATAATTAATAAAATATTCAAGAGATTTTCAGTAAAATAAAAAATAATGCGCTGGAAATGCACAGCAGATCAGTCAGCATCTGGGAAAAGGGGAGAGTTTACTGACGCTTTTCGTATTTATCAGAACAGAGCTGGTTAGGTTAAGAAGAGATTTCATGGCGATGTTGGGAGGACTGTTTCCAGTGGCAGGAGGGTTGGTGTAGAGGGGTGGGGAGGGGGATGTGGGGTGGCTGGATGGGCAGATGGTGGAATTTGAATTCAATAAAAATCTGGAATTAAAAGTCTAATGATGACCACCGATTGTTGTAAAAACCCATCTGGTTCACTAATGTCCTCTAGGGAAGGAAATCTGCTGTCCTTATCTGGTCTGGCCCACATGTGACTCCAGATCCACAGCAATGTCCTCTGAAATGGCCTAGTAAGACACTCAGTTGTATCAAACCACTAAAAAGTCTCGAAAAAGGAATGAAACCAGACGGACCACCTGGCATCGACCTAGGCACTGGAAACGATATCGGCAAACTCAGCACTGCGGACCCTGCAAAGCCCTCCTTACTAACATCTGAGGTCTAGTGCCAAAATTGGGAGAGCTGTCTCACAGACTAGTCAAGTGACAGCCTGACATAGTCATCCTCACCGAATCATACCTTAGAGATAATGTCCCAGCCTCCACCATCACCATCCCTGGGTATGTCCTGTCCCACTGGCAGGACAGACTCAGCAGAGGTGGTGGCACAGTGCTATACAGTTGGGAGGGAGTTGCCCTTGCAATCCTCAACATCCACTCCGGATCCCATGAGGTTTCATGGCATCAGGTCAAACATGGGCATGGAAACCTCCTGCTGATTACCACGTACCACCCTCCCTCAGCTGATGAATCAGTGCTCCTCCATGTTGAACATCACTTGGAGGAAGCATTGAGGATGGTAAGGGCACAGAATGTACTCTGGGTGGGGGACTTCAATGTCCATCACCAAGAGTGGCTCGGTAGCACAACTACTGACCAAGCTGGCCAAGTCCTAAATGACAAAGCTGCTAGACTGGGTCTGCGACAGGTGCTGAGGGAACCAACAAGAGGGAAAAACATACTTGACCTGATCCTCACCAACCTGCCTGCTGCAGATGCATCTGTCCATGACAGTATTGGTAGGAGTGACCACCACACAGTCATTGTGGAGATGAAGTTCCACCTTCACATTGAGGGATACCCTCCATCGTGTTGTGTGGCACTACCACCGTGCTAAATGGGATAGATTTCAAACAGATCTAGCAACTCAAGACTGGGCATCCATGAGGCACTGTGGGCCATCAGCAGCAGCAGAATTGTACTCGAACACAATCTGTAACCTCATGGCCCGGCATATCCGCCACTCTACCATTACTACCAAGCTAGGGGTTCAACCCTGGTTCAGTGAAGAGTGCAGGAGGGCATGTCAGGAGCAGCACCAGGCATACCTAAAAATGAGGTGTCAACCTGGAGAAGCTACAACACAGGACTACTTGCAAACAGCATAAGCAGCAAGTGATAGACAGAGGTAAGCGATCCCACAACCAATGGATCAGATCTAAGCTCTGCAGTCCTGCCACATCCAGTTGTGAATGGTGGTGGACAATTAAACAACTCACTGGAGGAGGAGGCTCCACAAATATCCCCATCCTCAATAATGGAGGAGCCCAGCACATCAGTGCAAAAGATAAGACTGAAGCATTTGCTACAACCTTCATCAGAAGTGCCGAGTGGATGATCCATCTCAGCCTCCTCCGGAGGTCCCCAGCATCACAGATGCCAGTCTTCAACCAACTCGATTCACTCCACGTGAAATCAAGAAACAGCTGAAGGCACTGGATACTGCAAAGGCTATGGGCCCTGACAATATTCCAGCAATAGTATTGAAGACTTGTGCTCCAAAACTTGCCGCTCTCCTACCCAAACTTTTCCAGTACAGCTACAACACTGGCATCTACCTGGCTATGTAGGAAGTTGTCCAGTTATGTTCTGTACACAAAAAGCAGGACAAATCCAATCTGCCCCATCAGCCTACTCTTGCTCATCAATAAAATAATGGAAGGGGTCATCAACAGTGCTATTAAATGGCACTTGCTTAGCAATAACATGCTCACTGATGCCCAGTTTGGGTTCTGCCAGAGTCACTCAGCTCCTGACCTCATTACAGCCTTGGTTCAAAAATGGACAAAAGAACTGAACCCCTGAGGTGAGGTGAGAGTGACTGCCCTTGACATGAAGGACGCATTTGACTTGAGTGTGGCATCAAGGAGCCCGAGCAAAACTGGATTCAATGGGAATCGGGGGGAAAGCTCTCCGCTGCTTGGAGTCATACCCAGCACAAAGGAAGATGGTTATGGTTGTTGGAGATCAGTCATCTCAGCTCCAGGACATCACTGCAGGAGTTCCTCAGGGTAGTGTCCTCGGCACAACCACCTTCAGCTGCTTCATCAATGACCTTCCTTCCATCATAAGGTCAGAAGTGGGGATGTTTGCTGATGATTGCACAATTTACAACATCATTCAAAACTCCTCAGATACTGAAGCAGCCATGTCCAAATGCAGCAAGACCTGGGCTGGCAAGTGACAAGTAACATTCATGCCACACAAATGTCAGGCAATGACCATCTCCAACAATAGAGAATCTAACCTTCGCCCCTTGATGTTCAATGGCATTACTATCACTGAATCCCCCACTAACAATATCCTGGGGGTTACCATTGACCAGAAACTGAACTGAACTAGCCATAAAAATACTGTGGTTACAAGGGCAGGTCAGAGACTAGGAGTCTTGCAGTGAGTAACTCACCTCCTGACTCCCCAAAGCCTGTCCACCATCTACAAGGCACAAATCAGGAGTGTGATGGAATACTCCCCACTTGCCTGGATGAGTGCAGATCTCACAACACTCAAGAAGCTTGATACCATCCAGGACAAAGCAGCCCGCTTGATTGGCACCACATCCACAAACATTCACTCCCTCCACCACCAACGCACAGTAACAGCAGTGTGTAAAAACAAAAAACTGCGGATGCTGGAAATCCAAAACAAAAACAGAATTACCTGGAAAAACTCAGCAGGTCTGGCAGCATCGGTGGAGAAGAAAAGAGTTGACGTTTCGAGTCCTCATGACCCTGCAGCAGTGTGCACCATCTACAAGATGCACTGCAGGAATTCACCAAGGCTGCTTAGACAGTACCTTCCAAACCCACGACCACTACCATCTAGAAGGACAAGGGCAGCAGATAGATGGGAACACCACCACCTAGAAGTTTCCCTCCAAGCCACTCACCATCCTGACTTGGAAATATATCGCCGTTCCTTCACTGTCACTGGGTCAAAATCCTGGAACTCCCTCCCTAACAGCACTGTGGGTGTACCTACACCACATGGACTGCAGCAGTTCAAGAAGGCAGCTCACCACAACCTTTCTTAAGGGCAACTAGGGGTGGCGTATAAATGCTGGCCCAGCCAGCAAAGCCCACACCCCATGAATGAATAAATAAATGTACAGACATAAAGTGAATGCAAAAGAACCAGGGGGAGATGGGAAGAACTACTTTTCACACAGCGAGTTGATGTGACCTGGAACGCGCTCTCTGAAAGGGCGGTGGAAGCAGATTCAGTAGTAACTTTCAAAAGCGCATTGGATAAACACAATACATGAAAGGGTAAAAAAAATGCAGGACCATGGGAATTGGAGCTGCTTCAAGAGCCGGCACAAACATAATGGGCTGAACGGCTTGCTTCCGTAATGTTTCGTTCTACCTTTCTGTGAACAGTTAAAGAGAATTAATTATAATTTGTATTCTCTCCTTACAGATGCTGTATGGCCCATCGTGTATTTCCAGTGCTGTTTGGCAAATATTCTTTGAAGGCATGAGATTATAGGGTCTGAATTCACTCATGAATGCTGAGTATTCAAAATCTTAGATCCATTTTTTTTGCTATCTTTCAGTGAGTTCCGCTGCACTTTCTCTGCACACTCAAATGTTTGGATTGCCAAGGTGATATTACACTATCAGCTGTTTCCGTACCTTAGGTAAAATATAGAAGGTCACCACAGCCAAGAAAACGCACCCAAAATAGCCAACCAGAAAGATGCAGACTTGCCGGCAGAACCCATGCTGGAAGGGTGGTGGTGGGGGGGGATCCCAGTATCTCCTAATTCTTCGAAACAAATCCGTCTTTCAGGAGGCAAAAGGAAAAGTGTATCTGAGAGGAATGAGAAAAGTGTGCATCAGGGAGGCCACTCTCCAGGTGGGTGACCCCCGGCCCCTGAGACATTGTGACGTCCACACAGCTGGACATTGTGACATCTGCAAGCTCAGGGCGCATTGTTACACCTGAAACCACGTCCATTGTGACATCTGCACAATGTGGGGGGGAAAGTATGACCCGTGCAACTTGGGACACATGGGCCCCGTGATCTTCAACTGCTCAAAACTTGGCAAGAACTGGAGGGTTACAATAACTAACACCAGTCAGTTACCCCTTCTGACCTCATTTCCCTTCCAGCTGCATCTTGATATTAACCGGCTGAAGGCATGGATACCAATGCCAGCGTGATTAAAATCGGGGAGAAGCACAAATCCAAAACGGAAGGAGCACAGAGACCTTGGGTGGTTGTGGAGCTGGTTACAGAGATGTTATAGAGAGAGGGAGGAGCAAGTCCATGGAGATGTTTGAAAACCAGCAGAATAAATTGCAAGGATATAGGGAAAGAGCAGATGAATGGGATGGAACTGATTATTCTTAAGAGGACTGCCATTGATGGGCTGAATGGCTACCTTCCGTGATGTACTGTTTCATGGTCCTATAAGGATGAGAATTTTAAAATTCAGACATAGCCAGACTGCTGACCACAGGAATACATCTCAGGCAGAGCTGAATTTCTCACCATCGGGTTACTGAGCTGGTGAAGTGAAACGCAGTTAAACAAAATGGCAATTTAAATGGAGGAGATTTGCAAGTATAATGAAGAAAGCAATCCGAATGATTGAGGGGATGGAGAGCTTAGATTATGAGAATGATTGTGGAAAATGGCCTTGTTCTCACTGGAAGAGAGGCTGAGGGATGATGTCACTGCCGTGTTTAAGATTCTAAAAGGGACTTGATGATTGTTGACCAATCCGAGTTTCTTCACCTTGTTTAGAACAGTGGACCTAACACAGGGCCTGTGCTTGAAAAATGGTAAAAATTCAATTTGTGGAATTTGTGGAAACTTGCTGCCAAAGTTTATGGTATTCGCTGGGATTAATGTGCAAATAAACCAGCAACTTGTGGTGATGAAGATACATCCAATGAGTTTTAAGTTGCCAGATACTGGATGATTTTTTTAAATTCATTCATGGAATGTGAGCATTGCTGGCAAGGTTTCCATTTATTGCCCATCCCTAACTGCCCTTGAGAAGGTGGTGGTGAGCTGCCTTCTTGAACTGTGGCGTAGGTACACCGACAGTGCTGTTAGGGAGGGAGTTCCAGGATTTTGACCCAGCGACAGTGAAGGAATGGCGATACATTTCCAAGTCAGGGTGGTGAGTGGTTTGGAGGGGAACTTGCAGGGGGTGGTTTTCCCATGTGTCTGCTGCCCTTGGCCTTCTAGATGGTAGAGGTCACAGGTTTGGAAGGTGCTGTTGAAGGAGCCTTGGTGAGTTACTGGACTGCATCTTGTAGGTGGCAAACACTGCTGTTACTGTGCATTGCTGGTAGATGGGGTGTCAATCAAGTGGGCAGCTTTGTGCTGAATAATATCCAGTGTTGTTGGAGCTTCACTCATCCAGGCAAGTGGAGAGTATTCTATTACAACTCTGAAGAAGAGTCATGTGAACTCGAAACGTTAACTCTGTTTTCTTTATCACAGATGCTGACAGACCTGCTGAGATTTTCATGCATTTTCTGTTCTTGTTTCAGGTTTCCAGCAACCACAGTATTTTGCATTTATCTTAGTATTCCATTACATTCCTGGCTTGGGCCTTGTAGATGGTGAACAGACTTTGGGGAGTTAGGAGGTGAGTTACTCGCCACAGAATTCCCAGCCTCTGACCTGCTCTTGTAGCCGCAATGTTTATATGGTTAGCCCAGTTCAGTTCCTGGTCAAAGGTATTCCCCACAATGTTCATGGGTGTTGATTCATTGATGGTAATGTCATTGAATTTCAAGGGGAGTTTCTTAGATTCTGTCATATTGGAGATAGTCTGCCTAGCACTTGTATGGCATGATTATTAGTTGCAACTTATCAGCCCAGCACTCAGTGTTGTCCAAGTCTTGCTGCATGCAGGCCAGACTGCTTCAGTACCTGAGGAGTCGTGAATGGTGCACAACATTTTGCAAACATCATCGAACATCCCCACTTCTGAATTTTTGATGGAGGGAAAGTCATTGATGAAGCAGCTGAAAATGTTTGGGTCAAGGATACTTCCCTGAGGAACTCCTGCGATGCTGTCCTGGGACTGAGATGATTGACTCCAACAACCACAACCATCTTCCTTTGTGCTAGGTATGACTCCAACCATTGGAGAGACTTCAATTTTGCTCGGACTTCTTGATGCCATTTTTGGTCAAATGCTGCCTTGATGTCAAGGGCAGTCATGCTCACCTCACCTCTGGATGTCATCACTTTTGTCCATGTTTGGATCAAGGTTGTAATGAGGTCAGAAGCCAGGCTGCCCTGGCAGAAGCCAAACTGAGCGCTAGGTTATTGCTGGGTAAGTCTTCCTTGGTAACTTAGTTGATGACACCTTCCATCAATTTGCTGATGATCAAGAGTAGACTGATGGGACAGTAATTGACTGCATTAGATTTGTCTTGATTTTTGTGTACAGGACATACCTGGGCAATTTTCCACATTGTCAGGTAGATGCCAGTGTTGTAGCTGTACTGGAACAGCTTAGTTAGTTCTGGAACACAAGTCTTCAGCAGTACATCTAGGAAGTTGTCAGGGCCCAAAGCCTTTGCAGTATCCAGTGCCTTCAGTCTTTTCTTGATAGTATAAAGGGCAGAAAGGGGCAAGAGTTTCTCAAATGTGTTTAGAAGGATTTTCTACAGGAATATATTTCCAGTCCAATGAGAAAGGAGGCGTTGCTGGATCTGGCTCTAGGGAATAAGATGGGCCAAGTAGATCAAGTGACAGTAGAGGAACAATTTAGTGGAACTTGATAATCGTCCCATAATGTTTAAGTTGGCTTTTGAAAAGGAGAAGGAGAAATCCAGAGTAAGTATAATTAACTGAGGGAAAGCTAACTTCGATGGAATAAGAATGAATCTGGCCCAGATAAATTGGAATCAATTTAAAAGATTAGTAAGCAAAACTGTAACTGAACAATGGGCTGCCCTTAAAGAAGAGATAGTTCAACTGCAGAGTACCTTCAAGATATATCCCACAAAGGCAAAAAAATCCAGAGCTCCCTGGATCATGAAAGTAATAGAGATTAGAATGAAGCAGGAGAAGTGTGATAATGACAGATTTCAGGTGGATAATACAAGTGAAAACCAGGCCAAACATTCACTTCCTCCACCACTGGTACACAGTAGCAGCAGAGTGTACCATCTACAAGATGCACTGCAGGAATTCACCAAGGCTCCTTCGACAACACCTTCCAAACCCATGACCAGTACCATCTAGAAGGACAAGGGTAGCAGGTAGATGGGAAAACCACCACCTGGAAGTTCCCCTCGAAGCTACTTACCATCCTGACTTGGAAATATATTGCTGTTACTTCACTGTCGCTGGGTCAAAATCCTGGAATTCACTTCCTAACAACACTGTGGGTGTACCTACACCACATGGACTGCAGCAGTTCAAGAAGGCAGCTCACCACCACCTTCTCAAGGACAACTAAGGATGGGCAATAAATGTTGGCTCAGCCAGTGAAGCCCACATCCTTGAATGCATTTTCTTTAAAAATCACGTTGTCTCTTACTCTTCTGAATTCCAGTGGATACAAGCTTAACCCGTCCAATCTTTCCTCATAAGACAACCCGCCCATTCCTAGTATTATTCTAGTAAACCTTCCCTCCACTGCTTCTAATGCATTTACATCTTTCCTTAAATAAGGAGACTAATACTGCACACAGTTCTTCAGATGTGGTCTGACCAATGCCCTGTATAACTGAAGCATAACCTCCCTACTTTTGTAATCAATTCCCCTCACAATAAATGATAACATTCCATGAACTTTCCTAATTACCTGCTGTGCCTGCAAACTAACCTTTTGTGATTCATGCACTAGGACACCCAGATCCTTCTGAATCTCAGAGCTCTTCAATCTCTCACCATTTAGATAATAAGCTTCCTTTTTATTCTTCCTGCCAAAATGGACAATTTCACATTTGCCACATATTACTCCATTTACCAGATCTTTGCTCACTCACTTAATCTATCTATGTC
Source organism: Carcharodon carcharias (assembly GCF_017639515.1). Lineage (NCBI taxonomy): Eukaryota > Metazoa > Chordata > Chondrichthyes > Lamniformes > Lamnidae > Carcharodon > Carcharodon carcharias. Next base: position 10,890,977 of record NC_054468.1, on the reverse strand, counting down.
CCTTTGTAGACTCCTTATGTCCTCTTCACAATCTACTTTCCTACCTATCTTTGTGTCATTAGAAAATTTAGCAACCGTTCCTTTGGTCCCTTCAGCTAAGTCATTCATATAAATTGTAAAGAGTTAAGGCTCCAGCACTGATTCATGTGGCACACCACTCATCATATCCTGCCAACCAGAAAAAGACCCATTTTTGCCAACTCTCTGCTCCCTGTTAGATAGCCAATCTTCTATCCATGCTGATATGTATCCCCCTTACACCATGAGCTTTTATTTTCAACAGTAAGCTTTGATGTGGCACCATATCAAATGTCTTCTGGAAATCTAAGTAGAGTACATCCACAGGTTCCCCTTTATCCACAGCACATGCGACTCCTTCAAAGAACTCCAATAAATTAGTTAAATATGATTTCCCTTTTACAAAACCATGCTGACTCTGCCTGATTACCTTGAATTTTTCTAGATGCCCTACTATAACATCTTTAATAATAGCTTCTAACGTTTTCCCTATGACAGATGTTAGGCTAACTGACTGGTAATTCCCCGCTTTCTGTCTCCCTCCCTTTTTGAATAAAGGAGGTGCATTTGCTATTTTCCCATCTACTGGAATCTTCCCTGAATCTAGGGAATTTAGGAAAATTAAAACCAGTGCGTCAACTATCTCACTAGTCACCTGTTTGAAGACCTTAGGGTAAAGTCCATCTGGACCTGGGGATTTGTCAGCCGCAGCCCTATTTGCTCAATGCCACTTCCCTGGTGATTGTAATTTTCCTGAGTTTCTCCCCCCACCTTCCATTTCCTGATTTACAGCTATTTCCAGGATGTTACTTGTGTCCTCTATAGTGAAAACCAAAGCAAAATACCTGTTTAATTCATCTGCCATCTCCCTACTTTCCATTATCAATACCCCAGATGCACTTTCTATAGGACCAATGCTCACTTTGTTAACTCCTTTCTTATTTAAATATCTATCGGATCTCTTACTATCCATCTTTATGTAACTAGCTAGCTTTCTCTTCTACTCTATGCTTTCCCTCCTTATTAATCTTTTTGTCATTCTTTGCTGTTCTTTATATTCTTTCCAATCTTCTGTCCTGCCATTCGTTTTTGCGTAATTATAAGTTTTTTCTTTAAGTTTGATACCACCTTTAACTTTTTAGTTAACCACAGATGATGGGCCCTCCCCTTGGAATTTTCCTTTCTCATTCTCATTGGAATGTATCCATTCTGTGAATTCTGGAATATCCCTTTAAATGTCTGCCACTGAACTTCTATTGACCTGTACCTCAACCTCTTTTGCCAGTTCACTTCAGCTAGCTCTGCTTTCATATCCTCATAATTGTCCTTATTTAAGTTTAAAATACTGGTCTTGGACACACTCGTTTCTCCCTCAAAATGAATGCAGCATTCAATCATATTATGATCACTGCTACCTAGGGGTTCCCTCATTACAAGGTTGTTGATAAATCCTACATTGTTGCTCAATACCAGGTCTAGTATAGTCTGCTCTTGGTTGACTCCAGAACATGCTGTTCTAAGAAATTTTCCTGGAAAAATTCTATGAACTCCTCATCTGCACTACCTTTGCCCATTTGATTTTTGCAGTCTATATATAGATTAAAATCCCTCATGATTATTGCTGTACCTTTCTGTACTCAGTCCTACCATGTGGTTACAATTAGGGGGCCTGTCCACCAGTTCCACAAGTGACTTCCTGACTTTATCATTCCTCATCCCAACTCAAACCGTTTCTACATTCTAGTTTCCTGAACTTAGGTTGTCCGCTCTAATGTACTAATGCCATAATTAATTAACAGAGCCAGCCTCCTAACTTCCTGTCCTTCCCAAATGTCACATACCCTTCGATATACAGGTCCCAATCTTTATCATCCTGTAACCATGTCTGTGTAACGACTTTCAGGTTGTACTTATTTATTTCTATTTGCGCTATCAGTTCAACTGTTTTGTTTTGAATGCTACGTGTGTTTAGATACAGAGCCTTTAATTTTGCCCTTTTATTATTTTTGTAGCATCTAGCCTGATCTGCTGATTTACTCTTAGATTTGTACTCTCTGTCTGTTCCTGTCACGGTCTGTTTATCATTTTCCATATTAGTACCTGTCTCTCTTGCCCTTGTCTCTACTCTTTGATTTACCACATCTTCCCAAATTTGATCCCTTGCCCCCACTATTCAGTTTAAAACCCTCTCTACTTCCCTAGTTCTGCGGTTCATGAGGATACCAGCCCCAGCACATAGGCACACATTCCACTTTCCCCAATATTGGTGCCAGTGCCCATGAACTGGAACGCACTTCTCCCAAACCAGTCTTTCAGCCATGCATTTGTTGCTCTAATCTTATTTGTCCTATGCCAATTTGCATGCGGCTCAGGTAATAATCCAGAAATTATTACCTTTGAGGTTCTGCTTCTTAATTTGGTGCCGAGCTCCTCATACTGACTATGCAGTGCCTCTTTCCTCATCCTGCCTATGTCGTTGGTACCTACATGGACCATGACCACTGGATGCTGTTAATACAGTGTGCTGTTGATGCCATATGCTTGTAATATAGTGTACTGTTAATACTGTTTATGGTTAATACAGTGCACAATTAATACGGTATACTGTTAATATAGCATGCTGTTAATAACACGTAATGTTAATACCGTGTACAGTTAATACAGTTTGTGGTTAATAGTGTGTGCTGTTCATAAAGTGAACTGTTAATAGTGTGCTGTTAATAAACTGTGCTGTTAATACAATGTGCTGGTAATACAGTGTGCTGTTAATTCCATGTGCTGGTAACATGGTGTACTTTTAATACAGTGTGCTGGTAGTACAGTGTACTAGCAATACCGCGTGCTGCTTATACAGTGTACTGTTTATACAGTGTACTGGTAATACAGTGTACTGGTAATATTGTGTACTGTTAATAATGTACTGATAATAGTGTACAGTTAATACCATGTACTGTTAATACCTTATGCTGGTAATACAGTGTGCTGTTAATACCATGTGTTGTTAATACTATGTAAAGGTAATACAATGTGCTGTAAATACAGTGTGCTGTTAATAGTGCACTTTTAATACAGTGTACTGGTAAAACAGTGTGCTGTTAATACAGTGTACTGGTAATCCAGTATACAATTAACACATTGTGCTGTTAATACAATGGACAGTTAATACAGTGTGCTGTTAGTACAGTGTACTGGAAATGCTGTGTGGTGGTAAAACAGTTTACTGTTAATACATTGAGCTGTTAATACAGTGTGCTGTTAATACAGTGTGCTGTTAATACCCTCTGCTGTTAATACAATGTACTGTTAATACAGTGTACTGTTAATAGAGTGTGCTGTTAAAAGTGTGTTAGTAATACAGTGTACTGGCAAAATAGTGTATTATTCATACAGTGTAGTTTTAATACAGTGTGCTGTTAATACTGTGTTCTGGTAATGCACTGTACTGTTTATATAGTGTACTGTTTATACTGTGTACTGTTAGTACAATGTACTGATAATACAGTGCACTGGTAGTACCATGTGCTGTTAATACAGTGTACTTTTACTACAGTGTACTGTTTATATAGTGTACTGTTTATACTGTGTACTGGTAATACAATGTACTGGTAGTACCATGTGCTGGTAATACAGTGTATGGCTAATACAGTGTACTGTTATTATAGTGTGCTGTTAATAGAGTGTGCTGGTAATACAGTGTTCTGATAAAATAGTGTACTATTCATACAGTGTAATTTTAATACAGTGTGCTGTTAATACCGTGTTCTGGTAATACACTGTACTGTTTATATAGTGTACTGTTTGTACAGTGTACTGGTAATACAATGTACTGGTAGTACCATGTGCTGGTAATACAGTGTATGGCTAATACAGTGTACTGTTATTATAGTGTGCTGTTAATACCGTATACTGTTAATACCGTGCTGTTAATACAGTGTGCTGTTAACACAGTATACTGTTAATACAGTGTGCTGTTAACACCTTATGCTGTTTGTACAGTGTAATGGTAATACCATATGCTGGTAATACAGTGTGCTGTGAATACAGTGTACTGTTAGTACAGTGTGTTGGTTATACCATTTGCTGTTAATACAGTGTACTGTTAATACCATCTGCTGTTATACAGTGTACGTGAAATTCAGTGTGCTGTTACTACATTGTACTGGTTATACTGTGTACATTTAATATTGTCTACTGTTAATACAGTGTACTGTTTACACAGTAAAGTGTTAATACAGTGAATTGTTAATACAGTGTGCTGTTAATGCCATGTGCTTGTAATTGTGTACTGTTAATACCGCATGCTGGTAATATAGTGCACTGTTAATACAGTGTGCTGTTAATAGAGTTACTGTTAATACAATGTGCTGTTAATACCTTGTGCTGTTAGTACAATTTACTGGTAGTACCATGTACTGGTAACACAGTGTGCTGTGAATATAGTGTACTGTTAGTACAGTGTGTTGGTAATACAATTTGCTGTTAATAGTGTACTGTTAATAATGCCTGCTGTTTACACAGTGTACTGTTAATAGTGTTTGCTGTTAATATAGTGTGCTGTTAATTCAGTGTGCTGGTAATATTGTGTACTGTTAATTCAGTGTGCTGGTAATATTGTGTGCTGTTAATACAGTGTGCTGTTAATATTGTGTGCTGTTAATACAGTGTGCTGTTAATATTGTGTGCTGTTAATTCAGTGTGCTGGTAATATTGTGTGCTGTTCATTGTGTGCTGGTAATTCAGTGCGCTGGTAATGCAGTGTACTGGCAATACCGTGCACTGGTTATACAGTGTACTATTAATAGTGTTTGTTGTTAATACAGTGAACTTTTAATATTGTGTGCTGTTCATTCAGTGTGCTGTTAATTCAGTGTGCTGGTAATGCGGTGTACTGGCAATACCGTGCACTGGTTATACAGTGTACTATTAATACTGTTTGTTGTTAATACAGTGAACTTTTAATATTGTGTGCTGTTCATTCAGTGTGCTGGTAATACGATGTTTTGGTAATACAGTGTACTGGCAATACCGTGCACTGGTTATACAGTGTACTGTTAATAGTATTTGCTGTTAATACAGTGAAATGTTAATATTGTGTGCTGTTCATTCAGTATGCTGTTCATTCAGTGTACTGTTAATACAGTGTGCTATTAACACAGTGTACTGTTAATACCATATACTATTTACACAGCGTACTAATAATATAGTTTGCTGATAATAGCGTGTGCTGTTGCACTTCTGAGGGCCTCCAGCTTCCATAACACTGGGTCCAGCAGTGTTAAGGAGTTGGATTTCTACACCCGGCTTTGTTCTTTTACAGGCTTCTGCTGCGTCCTATCTTCTTTTCCAGTATTCACTGCATACTGATGATCCAGTTAACATGGATGTAGCACCATCGAAATCGCTCTTGATATTTGGAGTGTATTGTGGATAACAGCCCTAATCTTTTCAACTTTGGCATGTTCTCCTTGATTGGCCTTGAGCTTACCAAGTGTCAGCCTTGGCTCAGTGGTGGTACTTTTTTTTTCTAAATTACATCGTTGTGGGTTCAAGCTCTGAAGAATTGAGTACATAATCCAGGCTGACACTTCAATGCTGTACTGAGGGAGGGCAGCACTGTCGGAGGCATCATATTTTGGAAGAGCTGTTAACCTGAGGTCCCAAGTGCTCTCTCAGGCGTCCTGGTCAACATTTAATTTTAAACATCAGTTAAACAGGAGACAAAAACAAAAACAGAATTACCTGGAAAACCTCAGCAGGTCTGGTAGCATCGGCGGAGAAGAAAAGAGTTAAACAGGAGATATGCTCAATAATACTATCATTTGTGGAGATTTGCTGTGTGCAAATTGGTTGCCAAGTTTGTCTATTTATAACAGTGTTAACATGTCAAAAGTAAAGCTGCAAAGTACTTTAGTACATTCTAAGGTAACGAGAAGCGTTGGATGGTTGTGAACGTTTTCCTTTTGTGGCAACCTCTCAGATATACTGCAATTTGCAAATTTCTTCAGACAGAATGAGTTGTTTATTTTTGAAATCCTGCGAAAGAGTGAATAAGAATTGGTGTGTGTGCTGAGACAGTGAAGAAGTAGGAAGAATGAAATGCACCTTTAGAAAAATAATCATATTTTAATTTATTTTTGAAATTAAGTGGAAATTGTATGTCAGTATTTTTAATGAAGGCTAGCAATGGGCAAAGCCTTTAGTCATAACCTCTGATGAATCTGGAATTTCAAAAGGTCACAAACAATTAGTATATTAATATTTAACTGGACTGACAGTGCAACACATTTAGAAAGCAGCTACATGGGTTTGAGCAGATCTTGTCACCAATGAAGATGGAAAGATGTTAGTTCAGCACCATTTGCAATCATGAAAGGTAGGTGTTCTGGCTAAACAGATTCTGTTGACTCTTTGGTGCTGGCAGGTTCCAGAACTCTATTTCCTGAGGAATAAAATAAATCATTTAATGGGCTTGGCACATTAAGAACTTAAGAATTTTTAGGAACAGGGAAAGGCCATTAGGCACTATAAGTGCATAGCTGCTGTTATATTGATCTCCTCACACCAGCTCCCATAGCCTGGGTATCTGACAGCCAGCAAAACATAAGGCCATTGCTTTCATTAGACTGGTGACCAGGCAGTCCCAGCATGACCTGAACATCATGGAAAGCGGTGTCCTCAGGCCTCTTTCCAGACTTGGGGATGAAATGACATCAAGGTTGTTCCACCATAATGGCAACAGGCAAGCCGCAGAAACCCCGAAAAATAGCGCAAACACAAAGTTATGGATATATGGATGGTGCCCCGCAGAAATTCAATCCTGCTCTGGTCTGTACAATAAAAGAGCTTTGAAATAGAGAGTCAACATGGACATGATGGGCCAAATGGCCTCTTTCCATGCTGTAACCATTCTATGATTCTTTGCTACCTCCCTCTGCATCATAACCTTCAACCCCGATTTCTCCAGATTCTTGATCAATTCCCTCTGTTTCAGTGTTCTCCCTCGGACTCATTCTGGAACTGTGTCACCCTTTGGATAAAAGAATTCTTTTTTCTAAATTCCTAATTTCTGTCTAGTAGTATATGATAGTGAAAATGTAATCCTAATGTTAAATTGATAATAGTATCAGGAAAACTCACCCTACTCCAGGGGAGGATTTTCTCTGGGTGGTGTAAAACAAGACTGGAAGCCCATTGCTTATACACGGGTTAATGATTTTGTTGCACGTGGTGTTTTGAGAAAATCTCCTTCTGTGTTGAATATGCATTTTGTTCCCTACACTGAAAATCTGCCTAGGCAGGGGGATCTGAGTTAAGCAAGTGAACTGTAAAAGCTAATAATTCATGGCTTATCACAACAGAGCCAATAAAATCTGTTTCTTGGTTTTAGCTCTACAGTGGACTAGTACTTGAAAACTAGAAATATCAAATCAGACTGAAGTAAAATAAATTTAAAAACCTATGTTAAAAAGCTGAAACAAGAAATCCCCCTGATGCTGCAAAACCAGTCATACAGCATCTAAAGGAAAATTTTGTGTTGATCTTTCAGGTGGTATGAAATGGGCTTGAGCGTCACTGCACACTGACATAAACAGCCTGTAAATGCCACCACTGCTTTCAGTCCTATATTTACACAGAGCTCCGTGAATAGTAATAATCATTAAAATCAGAAGGCACACACTCAGCAACTACTGTTCTGTGTAGGGATGTTGTTTGTTGGAAGCCTTTAGCAATTTACTTAAATAATTTAATTTCCCTCTGCAGGGAGCAAATAATTGACTCCTGAGATCACAGCTCTAGTTTCCAGTAAAAATGATGTGGGAAGATTTCCTCAATGCAGGATAGTTAATCAAATCGCAAAACCTTCCTTTAGAAATGGGTTTATTAGTTCATTATACACAGTGCAAAGGGAAATATTCACATTCGCATTTTGTAATAAAAATTAAGAACAAAATCATGCCTATGATTATGGAGCAAATTAATAGATGCAGCAACCAGCTGCAGAGACCCCACAACCCCTCTTCCTCCCCCAACAGTTTTTGAGTTATGTTAGTATCAGCTCACTGCATTGAACTGCAAGAAAAATCCATAGATGGCTAACTTTAAGCTTTCTGCACACACAGCAGAAAGAGGTGAGTTGTTCTAATTTACAACATATCCTAATGGGGTAATGATGGTAAGTGATATTGCTCATCCTATGTGGTCTTGGAGAGGTCAAGGGCTCCTCCTATGGCTCAGCTGGTTAAGTCAAAGAATGCTGGGCTATCACGTCAGGAAGATCTACTATTTCTGTTGATCTTAATGGATCAGCGGTAGAATTTCTACAATTAGCCTCAGCATCCTTGGGTTAATTGAAACATTGTCCCTATGGAACTGACAGGCAGGAATTTAGTCACAGTAGAAACGTTCCTTGGGTTAAGGAGCACATCATTAACCAAGGTTCTTGCTTCTGGTTATTATCTACCTACTGACTTGTTGAAGTGCTCTATGTGAATGTGAGTTAGGGACAGACTAACTGTAGAGCCCATAGTAAAAGTTACCCACAATCCAGGGTCTCATAAGGAACAGCTACTTGGGCAAGATATTGGAGAGTAATCATAACCCAGCATGGGTCAGGACAGAAGCATATAATGAAAGCAATAATGATAGTTTTTGCAGTTGGGTCCTTGAAACACATATCTGAAACAGCATGCTCAATCGGCCGGTGCAACCACTGTTACAATAATGATGATTATCCCTACTGAAACTGTGATGGTAATAATGAAGATTCTCATTGCATTATTTGTATAAGAAATAAAGAGACAATCCAATAAAAGTAATCGGCTCACATGACAAACATTACAAGATCAATATTGTGTCCCATACTGGCTTGAGTTCTGACAACTTGTAAATCAAACTAGAATCATAGAATGGGTACAGCAAAAAATGCGGCTATTCAGCCAATCGAGTCTGTGCCAGCTGTCTGCAACAGCAACTCACTTAGTCCATTTCCCCACCCTTCCCTATAGCCCTGCAAACATTAAATCTGTAGGTGCTTATCCAATTCAAAAACAAAAACATAAACAAAAATACCTGGAAAAACTCAGCAGGTCTGGCAGCATCGGTGGGGTCATGGTCCAGGGGGAGGTAGGAGGAATTGTCCGCGAGTTGATGCTCAGCCTCTGCGAGGTAGAGGTCAGTGCGCCAGACAACAACAGCACCACCCTTGTCAGCGGGTTTGATGACAATATCAGGGTTGGACCTGAGAGAATGGAGTGCAGCAAGTTCAGAGAGAGAGACAGGTTAGAATGGGTGAGAGGAGCAGAGAAATTGAGATGATTAATGTCACCCCGACAGTTCTCAATGAAAAGATCAAGAGAAGATAAAAATCCAGAGGAAGGGGTCCAGGTGGAGGGAGAATATTGGAGGTGGGTTGAACGGGGAGAGGACTCCTGCCGAAAGAAGTGAGCCCGGAGACGAAGACGGCAGAAGAAGAGTTCAGCATCATGCCGAGCCCAAAATTCATTGAGGTGAGAGCATAAGGGTATGAAACTAAGTCCTTTGCTGAGCACTGAATGTTCAGCGTCGGAAAGGGGAAGGTCAGGGGGTATGGTGAATACACAGCTGGGGCTGGGACTGGAAGACGAGATGGGGACAGAGGGACAGGCAGGGTTGGAGGGTCCTAGATGGGTGTTGGTGTCGATGAGTCGTTGGAGCTTACGTCCCTTAGCACTTGAGAGAAAGAGAAAAAGTTTCTTGTTGAGGCGTCGGATGAGACGAAGAATAAAATGAAACTGGGGGCACACGCAGCTTTGAAAAAGGTGCGGCGGTGCTGCTGGAGGGAGAGGTTGAGTGTGTTCATATGGCAGCGCATGGCACTGAGTGTGGGGTCATGGTCCAGGGAGAGGTAGGAGGAAGCGTCTGATGCTGCCAGACCTGCTGAGTTTTTCCAGGTATTTTTGTTTTTGTTTTGGATTTCCAACATCCGAAGTTCTTTGCTTTTATCTCGGTGCTTATCCAATTGTCTGGTGAAAGCCACGAGTGAATCTGCCTCCACCACATTCTTAGTTAGTGCATTCCAGATCCTAACCAATAACTGTGTTAAAAAAAATTCTCATGTCATCTATGGTTCTTTTGTCATTCAGCTTAAATAGATGTCTGCTGGTTCTCAACCCTTTTGCCAATGGGAACAGTTTCGCCCTATCCTGTCTGGACACTTCATGATCTTGAACACTTCTATCAAACCTCTATCAGTGTTCCCTCTCACTGTATAATGATTGTTGGATTGCATTCTTGGTCATTTATTGGAAAGTACTGAGGTGCAAAGAGCAGTAAGAAGATATACTTATAACAAAAAAATGTTCTACCTCATTATAAGCAAATATATTGAGGTCACAATGTGCCGGCATCTTAAAAATGCACAAAAACTTTATGCACAAGTATACTCGTTTTTAGAATTTAGTGATTTTTTGTGTAGAACTTCAGAACTGTGATAAAGCCAATACAACATGAAGTGATCACTCCCTGCTCTGTTCCCTCACACCTCTTCACTGCCAGCCCAGTTTCAGTAACTGCTGGACACTGTAGCTTTGTTCTAGTAGATGATTTTTTGCTGCATGCTGCAAGTGGGAATTTTCAGTCTCATAATAATCTTTGCCAAAACTGGAATTCCCATCATCAGAGGCAGCTGTCCCTCAATTCGAAGATGACGTCTACTCAGGGTCTTGAGTTTCTGCCATGGGTCTTCATGTGACTGAACAGGCCGATTCTTGAGCCGCAGAACATCCCACAAGATAGTGGGATACGGAGTGCAGGATTTGCTTCCTTTTCTTCAATTCTCTGCTGCTGCTGTGCCTCATCATTAAGACATTGTGACTCAAAGTGTGATGCAGCTTGATGGACAAGTTGTTGCCATTCTGAACATCCCATTATCAACAACAACAACTTACATTTATATAGGGCCCTTAACATAGTAAAACAAGCAAAGTTCTTCATAGGAGCATTATCAAATCAAAACTTTTCATTGAACTACGTAAGGACAAGGAACTGAAACTTTTGTTTGGCAGGGAATCCATTCCTGGAATGAAGTGGAGTTGAAACAAGAATGAGGAATTCATCTGAGTAAAATGGTAGTGGGTTCAAACCTCCATTACAGACTGAGCAGGCAATCAAGCTCAGTGCGTCAGTGAAGCATCGAGGGAATGCTGTATTGTTGAATCTGCTGTCTTTTGGGTGAGACATGTGCCTGCCTGCTGAGGTTGCTATTTCTCGCAGCTGTGCAGGGAATTTTAGACAGTTTTGTTTGTAAATTTGCACCACTTAGCATCTGGCATTCACTATGAATGATGTTCCCTTTAATTTATCTTCACCATACGTAGCCTGGTTTTTGCACTGTAGGGCATATTCTGGATCGCTATGTAGCCATGCACTATGCGGCTTAGAGGGCACACTGGCTTTGAAAGGAACCTTCATCACATTAATCTGGGTTAGATTCAAACCAGGTTCCAGAGTCAATGATTAGTGTTCTGATCCACTGTTACCCAGTTAGCCATATAATTTATCTCTTAAATGATAAAGCTTTGAGTATATTTTTTATGAAGACAGATTGCATACATTTATTCACAGCATTCAAGTAATAAAGAAGGTATAGTTGCACAAATCTGTGTGGTTTATATACTAATAATTAGCTTTGTGCACTGGGTTTTTGCCTAAAATTAATTGTGGCCAAATAGCTTTGAAGAGGTATTTAATCATGATGGGATTCAACGCTGTTTTGAACAAATGATAACGTTATATTTTTTTAAAGTCACAAAACCTCCTGTTCAAAAACGCTAGAGGCTATCCAAGAAAAAAGGAAGAACTTTTATGTATCCAATGACATCCTGAGCAAAGAAATGCTTTTAAAGTAGTTATTATTGTTGTGATTACAAATACAACAGCAAATTTGTTCCTAAACAGCAAATCGGATAAATTGTTGTTGATGGAGATGAATGGCTTTGACACAAGAGAACTCACTGCTCTCATTCAAAGGGTTCCACTGCATCTTTAATGAACCTGAGCCACTGGATCGGCAGACATGACCTTGATTTAAAGTTTCCTCCAAAAGACAGAACCTCTGGCAATAAAGTACTACACTGAAGCACCTGCACAGTCATGGTGTCATCTCTGGCTCAGTTGTTAGCTCTTATGTTTCTGAGTCAGAAGGGTTCAAGTCCCACTCCAGAATCTGAGCACAAAATCTGGCTGATACTCAGACAGTAGTGTGGGAGTGCAGCACTATTGGAAGTACTGTCTTTTGGATGAAATGTTGCACCAAGGCTCTGTTTGCCTTCTCAAGTGGATGTAAAAGATCTCAAGCCAGTATTGAGAAGAAGAGCAGGGGGATTATCCCTGGTATTCTGTCCAACCCTCGATGAACATCATAAAAGACGGATGATTTGGTCATTTATCACATTGCTGGTTGTTGGGGCCTAATTGCTGTTTGCAAATTAGGTACAGCATTTTCTACATTACAACAGTGAGTACAATTCAAAAAGTACTGCATTGGCTGTAAAGTGCTTGGGGACATCCTGTGATTGCAGGGATAAATTTCCTCTTCCTTTTGCCTTCAGAATGCTGATTCCTCTTGAAGAAAAAGACGTAGAAACCCATGAATGATGTCAGGTCTCCAGATCCTTTGCATTGCCTGGGTACTCTCAGGGATTTCCCCGAGGCAGTGTAGTTACAAGTATAGTAATACAATACTCATGAAGCAGGAACCATGGTGCCCCCTGCCTATTTTTCTAAGTCTCTGCTTGCCACTTGGATGAGCACAGTCAGACTGAAGGATCTGAGAAGTTTGGGTGCAAGGGAGTTTTCTCTCTTTCACAGGTTTAACAGAACAGACATAGTATGCAGAAATCTTCCAGTTGCTATTTTTGGACAGCTGCTGGAAGGCCTAGCAGATGGCAACCATTCCCCTTCCATTTCCATCCCTGCCAGGGATCAAGCAAATGCAGGTGGGTTCAGGTCATGCCAAGCAGAACACATTTGGAGTGCCTTTCATCTGACTCACACCCAGTTGGCTCAAGTCCTGGTATGGAGCCAGAACCATAATCTTCTGGTTAAGAAACAAAAGTACCACCAACTGAACAAACCTGATACTAAGATAAAAACAAAAAAACTGCGGATGCTGGAAATCCAAAACAAAAACAGAATTACCTGGAAAAACTCAGCAGGTCTGGCAGCATCGGCGGAGAATAAAAGAGTTGACGTTTCGAGTCCTCATGACCCTTCAACAGAACTTGAGTTCGAGTCCAAGAAAGAGTTGAAATATAAGCTGGTTTAAGATATGGGGGGGGGGGGAGAGAGAGAGAGAGAGAGAAGTGGAGGGGGGGTTGTGTGGTTGTAGGGATAAACAAGCAGTGATAGAAGCAGATCATCAAAAGATGTCACCAACAATAGAACAAAAGAACACATAGGTGTTAAAGTTGGTGATATTATCTAAATGAATGTGCTAATTAAGAATGGATGGTAGGGTACTCAAGGTATAGCTCTAGTGGGGATGGGGAGAGCATAAAATATTTTAAAATACTTAAAAATAATGGAAATAGGTGGGAAAAGAAAAATCTATATAATTTATTGGAAAAAAACAAAAGGAAGGGGGAAACAGAAAGGGGGTGGGGATGGAGGAGGGAGCTCAAGACTTAAAGTTGTTGAAATCAATATTCAGTCCGGAAGGCTGTAAAGTGCCTAGTCGGAAGATGAGGTGTTGTTCCTCCAGTTTGCGTTGGGCTTCACTGGAACAATGCAGCAAGCCAAGGACAGACATGTGGGCAAGAGAGCAGGGTGGAGTGTTAAAATGGCAAGTGACAGGGAGGTTTGGGTCATTCTTGCGGACAGACCACAGGTGTTCTGCAAAGCGGTCGCCCAGTTTACGTTTGGTCTCTCCAATGTAGAGGAAACCACATTGGGAGCAACGAATGCAGTAGAAACCTGATACTAGTTACTTTGAAGTACAAAAAGCTTATTGTCACTATAGTAGTCTTCAATACTCAGAGATAAAAACAAAAAAACTGCGGATGCTGGAAATCCAAAACAAAAACAGAATTACCTGGAAAAACTCAGCAGGTCTGGCAGCATCGGCGGAGAAGAAAAGAGTTGACGTTTCGAGTCCTCATGACCCTTCGACAGAACTTGCGTTCGAGTCCAAGAAAGAGTTGAAATATAAGCTGCTTTAAAGTGTGTGTGTGGGGGGTGGAGAGATAGAGAGACAAAGAGGTGGGGGGGGCGGGGTGTGGTTGTAGGGACAAACAAGCAGTGATAGAAGCAGATCATCAAAAGATGTCAACGACAATAGTACAATAGAACACATAGGTGTTAAAATTAAAGTTGGTGATATTATCTAAACGAATGTGCTAATTAAGAATGGATGGTAGGGCACTCAAGGTATAGCTCTAGTGGGTTTTTTTTTTATATAATGGAAATAGGTGGGAAAAGGAAAATCTTTATAACTTATTGGAAAAAAAAGGGAAGGGGGAAACAGAAAGGGGGTGGGGATGGGGGAGGGAGCTTACGACCGCTTCCTCTTCACCATGGACGTCCAATCCCTCTACACCTCCATCCCCCACCAGGATGGTCTGAGGGCCCTTAGCTTCTTCCTCGAACAGAGGCCCGAACAATCCCCATCCACCACTACTCTCCTCCGTCTGGCTGAACTTGTTCTCACACTGAACAATTTCTCCTTCAACTCCTCTCACTTCCTCCAAATAAAAGGTGTGGCTATGGGTACCCGCATGGGCCCCAGCTATGCCTGTCTCTATGGGGTATGTGGAACATTCCTTGTTGCAGTCCTACTCCGGCCCCCTTCCACAACTCTTTCTCCGGTACATCGATGATTACTTCGGTGCCGCTTCATGCTCTCGTCAGGACTTGGAAAAATTTATTAATTTTGCTTCCAATCTCCACCCCTCCATCATTTTCACGTGGTCCATCTCTGTCACTTCCCTTCCCTTCCTTGACCTCTCTGTCTCAATCTCTGGTGATAGACTGTCCACCAATATCCATTACAAACCCACCGACTCCCACAGCTATCTCGACTACAGCTCCTCACACCCCGCTTCCTGTAAGGACTCCATCCCATTTTCTCAGTTCCTTCGCCTCCGTCGCATCTGTTCCGATGATGCTACATTCAAAAACAGTTCCTCTGACATGTCCTCCTTCTTCCTTAACCGAGGTTTTCCACCCACGGTCGTTGACAGGGCCCTCAACCGTGTCCGGCCCATCTCCCGCGCATCCGCCCTCACGCCTTCTCCTCCCTCCCAGAAACATGATAGGGTCCCCCTTGTCCTCACTTATCACCCCACCAGCCTCCGCATTCAAAGGATCATCCTCCGCCATTTCCGCCAACTCCAGCATGATGCCACCACCAAACACATCTTCCCTTCACCCCCCTTATCGGCATTCCATAGGGATCGCTCCCTCCGGGACACCCTGGTCCACTCCTCCATCACCCCCTACTCCTCAACCCCCTCCTATGGCACCACCCCATGCCCACGCAAAAGATGCAACACCTGCCCCTTCACTTCCTCTCTCCTCACCGTCCAAGGACCCAAACACTCCTTTCAAGTGAAGCAACATTTCACTTGCATTTCCCCCAACTTAGTCTACTGCATTCGTTGCTCCCAACGTGGTCTCCTCTACATTGGAGAGACCAAACGTAAACTGGGCGACCGCTTTGCAGAACACCTGCGGTCTGTCCGCAAGAATGACCCAAACCTCCCTGTCGCTTGCCATTTCAACACTCCACCCTGCTCTCTTGCCCACATGTCTGTCCTTGGCTTGCTGCATTGTTCCAGTGAAGCCCAACGCAAACTGGAGGAACAACACCTCATCTTCCGACTAGGGACTTTACAGCCTTCCGGACTGAATATTGAATTCAACAACTTTAGGTCGTAAGCTCCCTCCCCCATCCCCACCCCCTTTCTGTTTCCCCCTTCCCTTTTTTTTCCAATAAGTTATAAAGATTTTCCTTTTCCCACCTATTTCCATTATATAAAAAAAAACCCACTAGAGCTATACCTTGAGTGCCCTACCATCCATTCTTAATTAGCACATTCGTTTAGATAATATCACCAACTTTAATTTTAACACCTATGTGTTCTATTGTACTATTGTCGTTGACATCTTTTGATGATCTGCTTCTATCACTGCTTGTTTGTCCCTACAACCACACCCCCCCCCCCCCCACCTCTTTGTCTCTCTATCTCTCCACCCCCCACACACACACTTTAAACCAGCTTATATTTCAACTCTTTCTTGGACTCGAACGCAAGTTCTGTCGAAGGGTCATGAGGACTCGAAACGTCAACTCTTTTCTTCTCCGCCGATGCTGCCAGACCTGCTGAGTTTTTCCAGGTAATTCTGTTTTTGTTTTCAATACTCACGTGGTTAGGATCTGGAATATACTACCTCACAGTGTGGTGGAGGCAGGTTAACCCATGACTTTCTAAAGGGAATTGGATAGATACCTGAAAAGGAAAAAACTGCAGGGCTGTGGGGAAAAGGCAATGGAGTGGAACTAGTTGAGTTGGTCTTGCAGACAGCTGGCACAGATACAACTGGCTGAATGGCCTCTTTCTGTGCTGTAACTGTTCTATAATTTTATATCAGTACTTAAACTAGCTCTGCGTTACGTGTAAGTCTTACCATCCTGTGACTTTTCTTTCTCACAGTGAGGACCTTCATGGGTTATTGGGCAATGGCAGTGAAAGTTCAGAGAACCATCTGCTTCATTAGTTACCTCCTGACAAATGCCTCCATTCTCACATGGGTTATTGAGACAGGGGCCAGCTGCATAAGAACAGAAATGAACAGCATTAAAATCTCCACACATAAAGAGTGTTTACATCTTCTTTCTCTGTTAACAGCAGTCTATCAATTGCAGTTTTAAAAGGCATCATAGGGCTAAAAGCTCTAACAACTGACAATTGTTTTAGGAAGCGCAAACACATATTAAAATTTTCAGAGTAATTTTTGAAAATTCACATTCTGAGTACAGAGCTTCGCCTGATGAGAACACATATCGGAAATTTAGCTCACATTATCTCCGTGATTTTCTGTTCATTATTCCTTTTTGGTTCAGTCAGGTTGCACTCTGTTCAAACAGTATCTCATCAATTGATTGTCTAGGCACTTGCATTGAGTGTGTTGGCAAGGTGGAGCTTGCAAATTAGCACTGCGCATGATAGATGGATATGTATTACTGGTTGAGGCTCTGCAGGTGTGACAAGTAAGCTGGGTGACTGAGCATCCTATCTGGATTTGCTCTGAATGTGTGATTAGCTTCTTTAGTCTGGTACTTCTTTAGTTCCAAGCAGATTGGCCTATATCCCACTTCTTTATCTGTGCATTTTCATGGAACAATTGCAATTCAGCGTATTATTGGGATGAATCTTCTTGCTGCCAAAGGCAAGAGCCAATTTTTAGCCCACAGTTTCTTGATGTCTAGCAAGTAGGCTCAATAAGAAAGGCTCAATCTGGGGCGGGGGGTGGGGGGGGGGGGAATTATGCCACTACTCAGGGTTTTTCTGATTTTTCTGAATTACTGCCTAGAATGCTGTGATATAACTAAAACATATATAAACAGTACCCTTTTAGACATGGCCTCCCTGCCATTCCTCTTTTTTTTACAGTATAAGGTGGATACAAGATGTTCAGTGGTTGATTTTGAAATGGCTTGTCTGTTGCATGAGGAACGTGAATTGCCCTGATGGGGAAGATATTCCTCTTACTGCACTTGGGCATGAAAGGTAGGGCATGGAGGAAAACTGCACAGGGAGAATTGCACACCTATAACAGGCAAGCTTCCTTTTACAGCTTCCAATCATTTCTGCCTGATTTTCCTCTGTCTCTATGCCCACTGATCCTTGCTGCTCAAGTGCACTAACAGGAACATATACCCCTCTATGTCTTTCCAGTATCTGGCTGGATCTTGTTCCCAGATATCTTTTAGTCCTTCTCAGTTAATTCCTAGAGGGGAGGCAAGCATAGGGTATGAGATGTAAATGTTTGCCTGGGACCGTTGTAGCTTGGGATGACTTTTTCTCCTCCTGTCCCCTCCATCCAGACTTCTGTCTCAGTAAATTAGATGTCATAATAACATGCTGTGCTTGGAAACAGAAGGACAAATGGCTCACAAATTGCCTGTGGAGTTAAAACCTTGGAAAATTTCAATTCGAGTACTCGTGGATAATTCACAGATTTCCAATAGCTTAATGCAGCCTAATCCAGCAGGATCTAGTTAAGCACCATGAACCAGCTGTGACCATGGGATTGTCTGCATCTGATGTACTTGAAAGCCAGCAATGCAGCTCTGTTTAGAGTGGGAGTTGCCACAATGGGGACTGCTTTTAGCTCACAAAAAGCAGACCTCAAAGGGGCATTATTACACTTTCAGTGAGCTCTTGGAGTGATCCAGTAAGGAGTGGCGCCTGAAGGAAGCAACTTACGGGGAACCATGGTCATGGAACCTGTAATTTTCCACCCATGCTCCTGCAATTTTCAACGATTCACCTCCTATTAGAGGCACTTCCAACTGGGAGGGCAGCATCAGCTCTCTCATTCCATAACCAGAGGGCAGGAAACTCTTCTTAAAACAAATGTATCTGATCCCTTAGAGAAAAGAAAACTAGTCATCACGTTGGGACTGTAATAATGTGACTATTGCAGTGTAGCTCGCAATGAACTGGAGGAAAGAGTTATCCAGATATTAGGTTTCTGCAATGAAAACTTACATTTCACTTCTGCACATTCATTATGTACAAGGAGATGACTCAGAATGTTTTATAGGGTGATTGGTAGCAAGTAGATACTCAGCTGGATAGTGGAAGGATAGAAGAAAAGTGGGAGAGCCTTAGGAATGTGGCAACATGTTGGAGTGGAGGTTGAAGATGAAGCAGTGTTTGGAGATGAGATAGGGGTGAGAGTGTTTTTTTTTTGAATTGGGGATCATGAAAGCAATTTTGAAAGATGCGAAAACTGAGCCAGAGATGAGCACAAGTTGATGAAATAGGTGATCGTGGAATTGAGAACCGGGGTGGTCAGCAGCTGGAACTGGGTGATGGGGTTTGGTCTGGGATAGGATACAGGCAGCAGCCTGAAGAACTAGGGAACGAGAGCATTAAATTGGCCAGGTGGAAGTGACATAGACACGGTCAAGAGTTTCAGCATAGATGGGCACAGGTAGTGGCGGAGGTAGGTAATGTTGTGGGGGTGGTGATGAAAAAAATAATAGGGTTGATTTTGCACTCAGGCTCTCCAGCAACATGTGAGTAAAGCTGCCCAGGAAATTACGAGTCCCCAAAGGATATTTTTATACATCTAAAATACAAGTTGACATCGTCTGGGTTTCCATTCATGGAAAATCAATTGACTTTGCCCATAATCTTTTCACGAGTGTCACTGATGCAGAATCTCCCCTGTAGAGTAAGAGACTAAGACAGGTAAACTGTTACTTTCACCACTGGGCTGTAAACTGGTAATAGTTGATCAGCCACTTGTTAAACACTCATCTCATTTTCCCACCCTTTGAATGAATGATCTTTTACTGTAGGTTTCCACCCGGTTGTGAAAGTTAAAAGCTATCCTGAGTATTTAGTTAGTGTGGATTAAATGGACAAAGTATATTCTTACATTGGTAGCATCCTCTGATGAGACAAGTGGAGGTACAAGTTGCATTGGGAGCACACAGCACTCTTGTACAGTTAACTGTTGCAGTACCGATGCACACACAAGTCTCAGAGCAATCTTCAGTCATAAACTTTTTCCCAACCTATCAGCAAAGGGCAAAGAGAAATTAGATTTGTATCAAGAACACCCTGTCAATCTTTAGAGACAAATAGACCATTTAGCCTACCATCCAAGATCTCCTTGACATTTTGCTAAATCCAATAACATTGAATACTATTTGCTGACAGGAACTTGTATAGTTCCTTTTGACTCTGTCACTTATTTTTGTTTCATCAACTTTGTTAGTGGCGTTTTCCAATTGTTTATCAGTTTTGCTGAAAAAAAAGACATGTTGAAGCTTTTCATCCTGCACTCATCAGGACACTTTGCAAGAATACAAATGAGTAATGTGGTATATGAATTTCAGTGCCAGTGGGATGCTAGGTATGTAGATGGTACATCCCAAAGACTGGCAGATCGTATCAAACAGCTTGTCCCAGCTGCTGTTCACAACAGGCAAGGTACAGACCGAACTCAACCAGCCTGTGCTTGCAAAACTCAAAACACAGTATCCAACATTAGATGTGATTCTATGATTGGACAACATTTGCTAAATAATCTTCAGTATGTTAAGAATTACGCTGACAACCAATTTAAGATTGTTAGTTGGGCTCACATTGTGGCGCATTTGTATGTATAGGAAGCTACGTATATGAATGCACAGGGCTCTGTTCTTTGCAGACAGAAATAATATGACACACATTGCACCTGTCTCAGCTAAACAAAATAAGTGACAGCCATTCACTGGCTCATCCTTCAGGGTAATGTCTTGACCAATCAGGGTCAAGCTGCCTGTTTTAAATTTCAAACAATGTTTAACAATTAACTGTCAGTCACCATCAATTGGTGCATTCTGCATGGCAACATCTCTACCAATCAGAGTCCACTTGCCAACCAATCAGTACTCTCTTGTCACACAGTATAACTTGTGAAGTGTCCTGGTGAGTGCAAGACGAAAAGCTTCAAAATGTCTTTTTTCAGCAATACTCCAGTTCTATACTACAGAACGACTGTTTGTTTATCAGTTCTTTATGAGAAAATGCTACCTGAAGATCCCATTTCCCTTTGTCATCCTTAATTTGACCCTTTGGACCTTAAATTCTGACTGAGTTGCTATGCCAGCAGAAGTACAGAGAATGGCCCCTGAGCCTCTCGATGATGGGGCACCAAATGGGGTGGGGCTGGCATCATTTGCATGGTGGGTGCAAGTGATCCATGCCTATTGAGCACATCAGCATTGTGTCACGAAACTATCATATTTTTCATAATATTATTGTAGACTTATGGGTGCGAGTGTGGATGTTTCTGTCTGTGTGACTGATTTAATTGCATCAGAGTCAGATGGACTGCAAGGTTGAAATAATCAAAAGAATCAGCTGTGAAAAGGATATTTGAAATGCTAATGAGTGAGCTAGCGTATAAGTCAGTAGATAAGGTGTGAATGAAATTTGCATTTTAAGATTAGTGGGGAGTTGTGATTTTTAAAGGAATGGTAGGATGTTTACAACTAACAAGATAAACAGGGCAAGGTTATTATGTTTATTTTTCCCAAAAGGAAAAAGGCTATATTGGCGACATGAAAGATTTTTATATTATGGAAAAAGTAAATTTCCAAAGACATGTATAACAATGGGAGTTTACACATTAAGGAAAGAGAAGGATGGAAAACTATGTGGGGTGTTGCCGTGTAACATTTTGAAAGATCCAGCATGTAAAGCAGCCTTGGGGAAAAGCCTCTAGCCACTTTTGCAGAAGTCGGCTGTGATCAATAACTAAAGTTGTGTTGAAAAGCCTTTGGAATTCCTCTGTCGAGTGGGTGCATGTGGTCACCTTGCTGGATTGATTATTTAAATTTAAAATCACTTTTGGACTGTTGCCTTAAAGGGGGTGTGCAGTTGGGAGTCAGGTTAACAGGTTATTTAGAAATTTGGGGACTTGTTATAATATCAAGTAACTGTAATCTTATGTCTGCGTTGGAATTTTTTTTGTTAATAAATGTTTTAATTTAATTTTTAAAATCTCTAAGGTTGTTAATGGACTCACTACTTCTGAATTCAATACACAAATCTTCCCGTAATAAATACAAACTGCAAAACCATTGTGATAGCATAGCCAAGTTACCCTTGTGGATTTGGTCCACCTGGCACAAACCACCTGCCACATCATAATGATCGACTCTCCCAATATACCAGCAGCAAAGTGAGAGATACCATATTGACAGTGGTAATGTCACTGGGCTGGTAATCCAGAGGACCAGGCTAATGTCTGGGAACATGGGTTCAAATCCCACTACAGTAGCTGATGGAATTTAAATTCAATTAATAAATCTGGAACATAAAACTAGTTTCAGTAATGGTGACCATGACAGCTATCATTGATTCTTGTAAAAACCCATCTGGTTTACTAATGTCCTTTAGGGAAGGAAATCTGCCATCCTTACCTGGTCTGGCCTATATGTGACTCCAGACCCACAGCAACGTGGTTGACTCTTAACCGCCCTCAGTTCAAGGGCAATCTGGGATGAGCAAAAAATGGTGACCTTGACAGTGACACTCACATCCCATAGAAAAATAAAGAAAAAAATGTTCTGGCAAGGAGCCATGGGGAAGGCCCATCTAAAGGGTAATTCTTTTTCATGTACTGTTCCTAATGGGGTTATTGATACCTTTGTTTCAGGAAATATATCCCCACTGACATTGATAACTGTGGGTTGCAGGAGTTTCAGGGCCTTGCCTGAGGCTTTAATAAGATTTAAAACAGCTGTTAACCTTCGAAGTGCTTACTGAGTAGTACAGGTACTTGGTCAGACTTGCTCCCTTGATGTTTAGGGGTGGGGTGTGGGTCAGAATATTCACCCTCTTTCACATAGGAATTTCATGGAGTCTTTTCCATGAGGCACAATCCTGGCTGAACCAAATTCTGTCTTGTTTTCTGGCCCCTGTCCAGGCAACCAGAGAAGCACCAAGAACTGACTTGAATTTTGCATCAGACAGAAAAAATTATTGGCTCAGCTTCTGCCAAAACCCCCTATGATCTTAATGCTTCTATTCATTTCCTCCTCAGCCTTCTCTTTTCAAAAGGAAAGCATTTCTCCCCAAGTTTTCCTGCTCTGAAGAGGATCAGTTCAATTGTGTATTCAGATTAATGCAGTGAGAAAGTTGGGAGACAAAGAGAACAAAGTGTGGCAGTATATTAAAGCAAATGAACATTGTACAGTTTACTTATGTTCACTGATATTCTGTCTGGACAATGCGATGGACATTCTACATTTTTTTTGGCAGTAGCTGTTCCCTGTTTATCTAACTGTCTAGCCAATCCATAGCTTCTTTATGTGGAATGTATTGTATTTTTGATACAATCGATTAAATCATAGGGTGTCAGCCACAGTTACAAAGCAGACATTCTCTACTCTGTACTGTGGCTTTGATAAAATCTTCACAGTCTCAAGAACTGACTTTTGAAAGTTTAGAACTGCTTGAAATGAATGTAAGAGAAAATGTGTGACCTTCACACAGATACATATAATGGGGCACCACAGCTTCAAGAGAATAACAAAATCAGCTATAATTTAAAACATGGATTGCAAGCTCTCACCTCTCTACTGATTTATAAATTGTTGCAGTCAACTGGGATCATCCAATAGACACTAACAAACACTTGCTGTGACAGCATCAGTATTAATTTTACCTCATAATACTTGTTCTGATAGGTGCATCCACAGTCTTTGTAGGGAACGCACTGGAAATCACTTAGTACAAAGCCTGGTAGACACTCACAGCCCTCCATAGCAGGTGCTTCACATTCTGATGGGGCAGCAACGTTACTGCAGGAAGCAGGGCAGGCTGACATCTGCATAGTGTATCGGCTGTTTGCTGGACAGGCTAATGCTGTGGATTATAATAAAGCAAATGTTCACTGAAAGCTAGAAGACATACAAAATTTAAGCTGCAAACTTTAAATAAATGAAGTTAAGTCTGCAGTAAAATATCAGATGAATGCTATATAAATAAACATATTAAAATTACAGATTTTAAGTATTCAGTTGTTAATGATGTATTCACACTATGTGCTTATTGTTGGTGATACACTGTTTTTGCACAGCTAACCGTGTAGAGTTTAAATTGGGCATCAGCAGCTGAAATTATTCTGGAGCGATACAAAGCGAGATTGCATTCTCCGGGGAGTCTCATTGCTCTTTCTCCAATGTCAGTTCCCACACTGAATCAATTTTCAGGCTGCATTTGCATGATAGCTGTAGCATTGGTACACACTAACACAGTGTGAAAACACCCCAACAGTCCTTGAGCCTCACCTGTCTCAAAGCAAAAGATAGAAAGAGAATGCAGTAATACAATGCATACCACAGAGGGTGTCTTTCCTCCAGTCTCCCAGAGTGACTTCATGCTCCTGACAGTGCCGTGCATATTGTTCCAGGCTGGGACACATCATCTCAGTGATATTAAACATGGTGCACGTGCTAAAGATGCAGTGCCTGGAATGAAAAATGGTAATTTAAATTTTAGGAAATAATACCTTTATCATTCACTGTACAATGTGACTAACTAAGTGTATTCTCTTTGCACAGGTGCAGCTGAAAACCTTTTGTGTGATCAGGATTGCAGGGGCAATTGGGCCAATAGGTGTTTCTAGCAGTGAATACAGACACACTATGAACACAGAAGTACTTCCTTCTAAATTCATTTGTAGAACTATCATCTATCTGAAGTGGCAGTTCAGGATTTGTTTTTGTCATTTTATTCTTTCTTCTACCCTCTGTCTAATCACCACAAGAACAAGTAGTTCACAGTCTGCACCAGGTCTCTCTATCAAGATATTGCCATTTGCCTTTCAATAAGTGAAAGATATAGAGCTGGATTTTCATTGAGTTGGGTTCCCTTGGGAGCTCTTTAAAATTGGTGGGCGGGTCCCGATTCCGGGATTCCTGACCCCAGTCCCAGGCTGTCTAATTTTCAGGCATGCCTTTAAAGGGTGTTGGCTGGCTCGAGTCAAAAGCCCGCACCTGAACTCCCAATCTGGCTGGCTCCATTGCAGGGATAGGCATGTACTAAGCCTTGGCAATTTGCATGGATTTGGGCTATGTTTTCAATGAGTCATGGTTCACTGCAGCTCAGAGAAGTCGTGAACCCTAGTCTGCATGAAAGTGAGTTCAAAAGGTCCTCTCATGCCCTCCATGCCTAGCTATGTCCCATCACCCATCCCTCATGGCCCCTCATGCCTCCTATGCCCCTCCACTCACCCCAGTGCCCCTTCATGCCCCCTACGCCAAGCTATGGAACTCCATCCAGCCCCAATAGCCCCTCCTGTCCCAAGTCAAGCTATGCCCCCACCCACCCCATTGCTTCTCATGCCCCCATGCCAAACCATAGCACTTCCATGCCCTTTGACCCACTGTACATTATGAGAGGCCAGACATCCATTACTCTTGTCGAAACACCTAGAAGGAAGTACTTCTGCATTCATAATGTGTCTGTATTCACTGCTAGGGAAAACATTGCTTGATTGACAGCTCTGGCTGTCAGATCTCAGCTATCAATTTCACAATGTTTATTTATACAAAATTAAGTGATTTCAAGGGCTTGCGGTTTCTGTTATTGATAATTTAAAGGGTCTGGATGACACTCTTATTGCCTTGTAGTGAAATGACTTTCTTTTTAACATCATGGAAAGTAATGAATGAATTACTTTTTTTAAAGCTTTCTTTAAACATATCCAGCTGTCACAATAGAGTTCATTGGTTTTATAAAGGTATAGTGGGTCCCTTGGGCATGGAGGTGCCATCACTTGGCAAAGGGTACATGAGGGGCATTAGGGGTGGGTAGAGGGGCATAGCTTGCCATAGTGAGCATGGGGGGCCATGTGAGGATGGGTGGAAGGGCACAGCTTGGCATGGAGAGAAATGAGGGGCCATAGGGGCTGTCTGGGGGGCATAAGGTGACATTGATGGGGCATGGGGAGTGTGTAGGGGGACTGTGGAGGTGTGAGGGCCGGAGGCCTTTCTACCTTAATTTTAACTGGATGAATTCCCACAGCACCGAGGCAGGCCTTTGAAACAGCCAGCCTCAGCACCCAGCAGCCCCTATGGCTGCCTCTGACCTCTCTCCCAGGTCAGCTGGCCTGACCACAGCCTGCACCCCTCCTCCGGCAATGAAGATCACACCTTTGCAGACCTTTCCCATCTTTCTCCCAAAAATTCCCAGAGGGAATTTTCCTGACTCTTGCTACCTGCCTTGACAATATATATTCAGGCCATAGGCTAACACTGAAAAGGGATATTTTTTATCCATTTCTGCTTACTAGTGTCCTTGTTCAACTGCTTACTCATGTCTACTTGATACACAAAGGAAAATGTAGCTTTTAGTTAAAAGCTTAGATTCTGTGGGTCAGTGTATGTCTAAGAGGCTGATTGTATAGATGGTTACAATATAGTCAGATGAAGCATTCAATGTAGTGAGAGTTGTTAAAACTGTGAAATGATACAACTTGCATTTATATTTTGCAATTAGTGTCCCAAGGTGCTTCATAGGAGCATTCTCAAACAACATTTAACACCGAGCCACACAAAGGAGACACTGGGACAGGTGGCCAAAAGTTTAGTAAAAGAGGCAGCATTTTAAGGAGCATTTTAAAGAAGGCGAGAGAAGTAGAGAGTCAGAGAGGTTTAGGCACAGCTACCAGTGATGGAGCAATTAAGATTGGGGGTGCTTAAGAAGCCGAAATCGGAGAAGCTCAGAGATCTTGGACAGTTGTACGGGTGAAGGAGGTAGAGAGATAGGGAGGCATGGAGCCATGGAAGGATTTGAAAACAAGGACAAGAATTTTAAAATTGAGGCACTGCCAGATGGAGAGCTAACATGGGTTGGCGAGCACAGGGTGATGGGCGAATGGGATTTGGTGTGAGTCAGAGTTTGTACAATGATGGTAGCTAAACTGTATATTTAGTGCACAGAAATATGTGATTCTTACATTTGATACTGCTCTGGTGAGATAAATCGGTGACAATTGCTGAATGGACCAACTGGATCAGAAATAATTCCACAGTAACTGGTTCCTTTTATGAGCTTTAGTTCAGTTTTGCTGCACAGCATGTCAAATCCTGTGTCTAATTCAATATTTTCAAGGTCTTCATCTGTAATAGGGTGTTGCCTGCATTCAAATAAAAAGCATAAAAAGGTTCATGACAAACAAACAAAAACTGCTGTACTTTGGATTAGGTTCAATCTCTCAATCTGCATAAACCAGAGGTATTCATGGTGATAATCACCTGTTTATTCATGAATCAATTTTCCATTTAAGCAGAGCTCATTAACTTGCATCTGGCTGAATGCAAGTTTTATCAAAAATTAGAGTAAGTAATATATTCCTTTTCCATTTCTTCAAAACAGACTATCCCAAACCATTGCGTCTTTTGTTCAGTCACTTCAGAGGTGAATACAACTGTACTATGTGGTCAGATCACCTTCTGTGCACAGGTGTCTGGTATCTGAGCAAGAGGAAACAAATGAGGATAACTTTGCCAAGTTGGCAGTGGGGGAATCTTGTCCAGAATATTATGGACATGCTCTTTGTTATTTTGTCAATGGGCAAAATTCCCTACATGCAGTCAGAAAATTATTTCAAATGGTTCTCCATTAAAAAGATTCTTCCATTCGTATTTACATATGAACTCATTGACCTGACTTGCCTCTCCTCAAACACTGATTGACCTGCTGAGTGTTTGCAGCATTTTCCATTTTGTTACGTTCTCAGTTGAGATTCAGGCCTTCAAAATTTAAAACAGTGAGGATTGCCTCTGTGGGCCTTTCTAAGGTGTGTGTGCGCGTGATGCCACAGGTCACTCCCTGTAAAGTCCCAAAACCAGGTTAACTTTGCAGGAGTGGCAGTTCTCCCTCATTCAAACATAACCATAATGGATAAAAGAGCTGAACTCCTGAGATAAGTTGACATCAAGTCCATATTTGAAAGAGTATGGCATCAAGGAGCCCTAACAAAACTGGAGTCAATGGGAATCAGGGGGAAAACTCTCCACTGGTTGGAGTCATACCTAGCACAAAGGAAGGTGGTTGTGGGTGTTGGAGGTCAATAATCTCAGCTCCAGGACATGACTTCAGGAGTTCCTCAGGGTAGTGCCCTCAACCCAACCATCCTCAGCTGCTTCATCAATGACCTACCTTTCATCATAATGTCAGAAGTGGGGATGTTTGCTGATGATTGCACAATGCTCAGCATTGTTGGATCCTAGTCACCAGTTTGTTGGGACTTATGGATCTGGGTTGCACACTTTTTATGGGATGGCTGAGTTGGTACAATAGGCAGAGTTGATCAGCAGACACTTCTTAGATGGAACACATTCTGTTTATTTACAAAGATACTCAGCAGCTACACTTGACAGTATATTCGTATGCTGCCAGGATAAATGCCCATTGTTGTATTCTTGCTGAGGCTATGGATGGTATAGCCTTGTTCTTTCAACTCAAACCCATCTCCATGCTACTACTACTACAGACTACTGACTACAGAGGCAGCCCACGCTTTTTGTCTATTGGTTACATATGTGATCTTCCTTTATAACATCCTTCTTAAAGGTATACTATACAATACATAAAACCATAATTACCATATCCCTCCCCCTTTACTTGGAAACACATTTTACATTTGCAAGTACAATTTTCTCAAAATGGCAAATTATTTACATGGTAAATAAGTAATTTACAAATTCAGTCTTTCTGAGGGTTTCCTTATGCATGTAGAATGTCTCAGCTCTACAACTTCAAATGCTTTGTCAGGAACCTCCTTTTCTGGAGTTGTTTGAACATCAGGTTCTTCGGTGGGCACCTGCAAATCTGCTTCCTCAACTCTTGCAGATATAACAGGCACATCTGATACATCTGTACTAGGCTGAGTTCTCTCAACAGGAAACCCATTGACTTGGTCGTGTACATTGGTGGAATCAATTCTTGGTAATTTGTTTCTCTCTTCCTTAGATGATCCATGTCTCCATATGACTCGGCCTTCCACCTACACGTGGTAAGATAGAGGTCCAGTCACTGCACTTATTTCACCCAGTAACCACTTTGGTCCTTCTCTGAAGTTCTTCACAAATACCGTCTCTCCCCCGGTAAACTTCCTGTCATGACTATGCCAGTTGCGTCCAGTTTTCTGACTTTCATGAGTCCTTTCTACCTTCCTCCCTAAATTCAGCATTATTAAGCTCAATCTCATCCTGAGATGGCGTTTCATCAATAATTCTGCAATTGTGTATGAGGGGTGGTCCTATAATGAAAAAGAAAGCATGCTAGCTTGGTTGCTATGGAATCTCCAGTTAACATTTTCGTGCCTGACTTGAACGTTTGAACTACTCTTTCGGTCAATATATTTGAGGAAGGGTGGTATGGTAAAATTTTTACATGAGGGATACTGTTGAGGCTGAAAAACCGTTGAAACTCAGCACTCGTAAATGCCATGCCGTGATCAGATACGACCACTTCTGGTAGTCCATTAATGGCAAAACTTTGATGTAGCTTCTCAATTGTAGCAGAAGACATTGGTGACTTCACCTCATATATGTCCATCCATTTTGAGTGGGCATCAACAATAAGCAGAAACATTGTTCCCATGAAAGGTCCCACATAGGCAATGTGTAACTGCACCCATGGCCTTCCCGGCCATTCCCTAGGGTGAAACGGAGCTGTTGAAGGTAACGTTTGCATTGTTGACACAGTATACAATTCTTCACTAAGCTCTCTATTTCTCCATCCATCCCAGGCCACCATAGATAGCTGTGTGCTATGGCCTTCATTTGGGAAATTCCTGGATCTGCACTATGTAATTCAATCATAATGGCTTTCTTTCTTTTGGAGAAACAATCACTTGTGTTGCCAACAATAAATACCACCCTGGCTGATTATTTCTTGTCTTCAGTTAAAGTACGATTTCATTTCATCAGATATATGCTCTTGTGACCAACCATGAAGCACTTGTTCTCGCACTTTGGATAAGACTGGGTCTCGACATGTCCAGCCACGATCCGTCTAGCACATACCGGCGATGAATTGAAGAAATTTAACAATAGAACTAGTCCTTGGGGAGCTGGAACACTCTCATCAATTTCTTGTAAGGGCAAACGACTCAGCGCATCAGCATTTGCAATTTGATTTCCAGGCCTATGGATGAAAGTATACTCGTATGCTGCCAGGACAAACACCCACTGTTGTATTCTTGCTTAGGCTATGGATGGTATAGCCTTGTCCTCGCTGAACAATCCTAGCAATGGCTTGTAGTCTGAAACAATGATAAAATGACGGCCGTGTACGTACTGGTGAAATTTCTTGACACCAAAGATGATCTATCTGTGAGCATCCCTTTTCTACTGTGGTGCGCGTTCTTGATACATATCCTATCGGCTGTTCCGTGTCATTGTTCATTTGATGGGAGAGCACTGCTCCCACACCATAGGGAGATGTGTCACATGTCAACACCAATTCTCTCCTCTGGTCATAATGTACTAATAGGTTGGATGAGTGCAACAATTGCATCATCTTTATGAAAACTTTCTGTGGTGCCTCCCAAGACCAACATTCGTTCTTCTTGAGTAGATAATGCAGGGGTGCCAGTTCTGTAAACAAATTGAGCAAGAATCATCCATAATAATTGATCATTCCTAAGAATGGTTTGAACTCGGAGCTGTTCTTTGGCACAGGTGCCTCTCTTATGACTCTTGCTTTCCTCAACTGGGTCGAGGCCCTGTGAAACTATCCAGTGACTCAAATAGTTTACCTCCCTCACTTGGAACATGCACTTTTCTTTCTTTAAACTCATTCCAGCCTGCAAAAAACGTTTTAAGACTTCTAATTTCACCAAATGCTTCTTTTCAGTGAGTCCTGTCACCAGAACATCATCTAAATAAACTACAGTGTGGGGCAGTCCATGCAATAAACTTTCCATTGTTCTCTGGAATATGGCGCAAGCTGACGAGATGCCGAAAGGCAAACAGGTATATCCTTACAACCCTCTGTATGTATTAATTGTGTCAACTTCCCGGGAGGCCTTCTTTAACTCTAATCGGTGATAAGCATGGCTCATATCAAACTTCATGTAGGTGGTTCCACTTGCCAGATTAGCATATAGGTCTTCAATTTTTGGTGCAGTTTATCTGTCCAGCTTAACCACCTTATTAACTGTCAATTTGTAGTTGCCACAAATTCGAACGCTTTGGTTGGGTTTAATGGTGCTGCCCATTCTGAGAACTGCACAGGTTTTATAACACCTAGTTTCTCTAATCTGTTCAGTTCAGTGTTGACCTTTTCCCGTAGACCTTTTGCCTTCATGAATTGGGGGGTTGCCTCTGGATCCACATGAATTCTTGCTTGCAGCCCCTGGATCTTCACAAGTTTGTCCTTGAAGACTGAGGCGTATTTTTGTAGTAGCTCTGGTAACCCACTTGCTCTCAGCTGGAAGATTTCAGCCCTCTCTAACTTAATCTCCTTTAGTAATTTTCATCCAGGCAGGCTTGGCCCATCACCTGCTACCACCATCAAGGGTGGTTTTACCGATTAGCTTCCGTAATGGACAGTACAAAGTCACAAAAAAGGAATGAAACTGGACGGACTACCCGGCATCGACTTAGGCACCGGAAATTACAACGGCAGTCTCAGCTCTGTTGACCCTGCAAAATCCTCCTTACTAACATCTGGGTGCTGGTACCAAAATTGGGAGAGCTGTCTCACAGACTAGTCAAGCAACAGCCTGACATAGTCATCCTCACAGAATCATAATTACAGACAATATCACAGACACCACCATCACCGTCTCTAGGTATGTCCTGTCCCACCGGCAGGACAGACCCAGCAGAGGTGGCGGCACAGTGGTATACAGTCGGGAGGGAGTTGCCCTGGGAGTCCTCAACATTGACTCCAGAACACATGAAGTCTCATGACATCAGGTCAAACATGGGCAAGGGGACTTCTTGCTGATTACCACGTACCGCCCTCCCTCAACTGATGAATCAGTGCTCCTTCATGTTGAACACCACTTGGATGAAGCACTGAGGGTGGCAAGGGCACAGAATGTACTCTGGGTGGGGGACTTCAATGTCCATCACCAAGAGTGGCTCGGTAGCACTGATCGAGCTGGCTGAGTCCTAAAGGACAAAGCTGCTAGATTGGGTCTGCAGCAGGTGGTGAGGGAACCAACAAGAGGGAAAAACATACTTGACCTCATCCTCACCAACCTGCTTGCTGCAGATGCATCTGTCCATGACAGTATCAGTAGGAATGACCACCGCAAAGTCGTGGAGATGAAGTCCCGCCTTCACATTGAGGATACACTCCATCGCGTTGTGTGGCACTACCACTGTGCTAAATGGGATAGGTTCCTAACAGGTCTAGCAACTCAAGACTGGGCATCCATGAGGCACTGTGACGCATCAGCAGCAGCAGAATTGTACTCGAACACAATCTGTAACCTCATGGCCTGGCATATCCCCACTCTACCATTATCTGGGTCAACCCTGGTTCAATGAAGAGTGCAGGAGGGCATGCCTGGAGCAGCACCAGGCATACCTAAAAAATGAGGTGCCAACCTGGTGAAGCTACAACACAGGACTACTTGCATTCCAAACAGCGTAAGCAGCAAGTGATAGACAGAGCTAAGCGATCCCACAACCAACGGATCCGATCTAAGCTCTGCAGTCCTGTCAATCAGTACAATCATGTTTTATTTCCCCTCACATACACCCTAACCCTCATTATACCACTCATTATAAGACACACATACTTCTGTCTATCTGCAATGCCTGGTTTACTGGCTGCGGGTCTATTACTGTCGATATCCCAACTTTCACCAAAATGTTTCACTTCAGTAATTCTTGCTCCATTGTGTTTTGTGAGATGATTTATTCTCTTTCCCTCAAAATTACCACATAATCCACGAACCCATTTCCTGTAGGTAATAGGAAGAGTGATGTCTAGAGAGAAAGAAAATGAATATTTGAAAATTGCCTGCAATGTTAATTATTTTAGATTATGACCTTAATAACCTATAATCTTATTTCATACCAGATATTATAACTTTTCATTAGGCAGGAGGAACCTTTTTGCCTAGAGAATGAGGAGAATGCAGAATTTGCTATTGTATGGAGAGTTGAGGTGAATAACATAGATGCTTTTAAGGAAAAGTTAAATGAGCACATGAAGGAGAGCGGAATAGATGGATATGTTGATAGGGTGAAATGAATAGGGGTAGGTAGAGGCTTGTGTGAAGCATAAACACCAGCATGGATAAATTGGGCAGAATGGACTGTTTCAGTGCTGTAAATTCCAGCCCCAATATTTATCACTGTCTTTCAAATACTCCATTTGAAATAGTGCTTCCTATGTTGCTGCAGATATAGTCCATTTATGAACCGACAACTGTGGTTGATCTATGGAGAAGTGAGGAGGGGTATATATAATAGTCTGGAATTTTAAGGACCAGACAAGACCATTACAGGGGCAATTCTTTTCAGACCAAGCATATACATAGCAAAATAAATAAATGATAAAATAAAAGTTTCAAAAGATTTTTAAGCAGCACTTGAATGGTTCTTTGTGCTGCATTAGAGTGCTTAAGTTGGAGTTTGGTGAGTAAGGGGGTTTGATGAAGAGGAAGGAGGTGATCCTTTCATTTTTTCATTGAAAGCAAGCAAGCAGGTGCAGCAAGCAGTTAGGAAGGCAAATGGTATGTTGGCCTTCATTGCGAGAGGACTAGAGTACAGGAGCAAGGATGTCTTACTACAGCTATACAGGATTTTGGTGAGACCACACCTGGAGTATTGTGTGCAGTTTTGGTCTCCTTACCTAAGAAAGGATACACTTGCCATAGAGGGAGTGCCGTGAAGGTTCACCAGACTGATTCCTGGGATGGCAGGATTGTCACATGTGGAGAGATTGGGTCGACTAGCTCTATATTCACTGGAGTTTAGAAGAATGAGAGAGGATCTCATTGAAGCATATAAAATTCTGACAGGGCTGGACAGACTGGATGCAGGGATGATGTTTTCTCTGGCGGGGGGTCTAGAACAAGGGGTCACAGTCTCAAGATTCGGCATAGGTCATTTAGGTCTCAAGATTCGGCATAGGTCATTTAGGATGGAGATGAGGAGAAACTTCTTCACTCAGAGGGTGGTGAACGTGTGGAAATCTCTACCACAGAAGGCTGTGGAGGCCAAGTCAATGAATATATTTAAGAAGGAAATAGATTTCTTGACTCTAAAGGCGTCAAGGGGTATGGGGAGAGAGCGGGTGTATGGCGTTGAGATTGAGGATCAGCCATGATCATATTGAATGGTGGAGCAGACTCGTATGGCTGAATGACCTACTCCTGCTCCTATTTTCTATGTTTGTGGAAGAAAGGTTTCTTAAGCTGTGCTGCCGTGAGTTCTGCCTCTGTACACTTTTTAGGAAATATGCCTGTGCATTTGCTCACTAATTTTGAAAAATGACAGATTTGATCCAACCAAACCAAATTGATAACACATCTCAAATTCAATTAGTGCTTCATCCTTTAAGGAGAAATTTCTGTCAAAGTTATAAAGTCCTGTTGTGGTTTCAAGGATTGCTGCTCAGTTGGTTAATCAGGCTTTATTGAAGCGATTTAGTCTATTGCACTATCTTTTTTAAAATTAATTTGCCAAACACTCAAGAATATAATGGAATTTGTGTCAAAAGCAGTTAGTTGCTTGCACAGGTTTTGTATTAAGGAAGATAAGGCAAGGCTGATCAATAGGCTTTTGCTGTGGCACAAAGACATGAATCATTATTATAGCAGGTTGCAGCAGTTCATATTCAGTCAGTTGATCTTCTTTCAAAATTCAAATTCAACTTTATTCAACAGTGCAGTCACTGAGGAGCCTAACAAAAAGAAATAACCATCTTGTTGCTGTGGGTATCACATTCTGCAAGCAAGTATTGGTTTTCAACTTTCAAAGTACATCAATACGACAGCGCAATCACCCTAAGTTAAGTCCACCTTAGTCTATACATTAACAAATCACTTAGGTGCCCAATATTACTGCTGATTTGTTCGTAAAAATAATGCTTTTGAATAATTATTGCAATATAATGATTTAATGAGACATGGCTAACCTAGTTAATTGCGGTCAGCACCAGAGGCAAATTTGAACCTGTACTTAACACACACGCACGCACGCACCACCACCACCACCACCAACCCCCCCGCCCATGTGTATTCACATGTGGACTTTTCTTGGAGAAGTCACTAGCAACATTTTCTCTAATTCATATTCACTGTGTGCAGCCCATGTGTTGCACTGCACAGTCCCTTTAAGGTTGCCATGCAGCCACGTATCTTAAAGGGATCATTGCTTGTCCTATTTGTCCCCTCTACATTTGGCAATTAATGCGTGACTGTGCATCTCCGCAGCTTGGAGGGAACATTGATCATTGGGTGGAAAACAGGAAAAAGACCTCTGGATAATTTTCTCTTCCCTAACCATGGACCATTGAAATTCATTGTCGCAATGTGACTTCCGCTCTTGTTGACGTCTGCAAACTTAACAAAAAGGAGATTGAGTCCGGGACCAACCTCCATGGCTCCATGCCCTGCTGAAACCCTAGGCATCATTACTTTTTAAATTTTAATATAAAACAGTAAGTCACAGCAGAGTTATGATGATTTACTAAGGTCAATAAAGATGAATGTATTGATACATTTCATGGGTTTTAGAAAAATTAGAACACCTGGAATTGAATAAATGCTTTAAATAGAAACATTTGCAGAGGAGTGGAAGCAAATTCAATAGTAATTTTCAATAAGGAATTGAATAAATACTTAAGGGTACACAGTGGGGAAAGAGCAGGAGAGATGGGTAATTGGATAGCTCTTTCAAAGACCTGCACAGACACATGGGCTGAACAGCCTTCTGTGATATATGATTCCAAATCTCAGTTTATATGATAGCAACAAAGTCAGATTGTTTTTGTGACTCTGAATGTCCACTCCAGAGTGCTGCGATCTTTAGTCAGGTTGTCTAACTCGCAAAACTGTTATAAATGCAATTTTAAATGACTGGATACAATGTTAGTCAACTAATCAGTAGTTAGTATTGAAGGTCAATTGCTTATTGCAATTTGCTAACATTAAAAGGCTTGAATTATATCGTCAACTACAAACAACACTAATACCTGAGTTATCGTTCTCATCAAAGCTGATGGCTAGGCCAAAGTCTGTTTCCAAGTGAAGTCTGTTGGATCTCTGGTAGATTCGAAGACTATCATGAGGCTGAACTGGGGGATTTACTAATTCACCATCCACCTGTAAGAAAGCCATTTATTCATTGCTGTGAATACTGCTGTTACTGATTACTGACCTGCATCTTTAGTTTTTACTGCAGCTAAACGAAGTTGGTCTTTACATATTAATCTGGTTTTAATCTTTGTGTTTTAAATGCTTACCGTTTAAAAATCTACAAAACAGGGCAGGGCATGAAATAAAACCAGTCATGTAAGCAACGCATTAAAGTCTGTAATATTATTGTTTGAAAAATTAAAGTAGGGTATTATTCTGGGGCCTAGATTTTCTAGTTATGCTGGTTTGCCAACTTACCACAAGTTTCCGCTGGTCTTTGAACTGAACAGTATGGTTATACACTTCAATAAGGATCTCCTGCAGATGAACAATGCCTTTCCCTTCCTTCAGAGGTGCATTTTTGCCAACAATCCTGAACTTCTGCAGTCTGTTGGAAATGTCAGATGTTTCCGCTAGAGTATATAGACGCTTAATTGTGAAGTGGTGGACCAAACCATCGAAGGCCAAGTAATATGGTTTTCCCCCAATAGTGCACTTAGTGAACTCTAAGAACAATGACTACATTTAGAATCTCGCTAAGATCCAAGACAACCATGTAGGTGCTCTTCTTGGCCTGAGCTATTAAAGTGTTTATACTTGCTGCAAAATATTCCACATTAGCATTCACATAATCACACTCCAAATCTCAAACATATCTTAAAAATACTCCTTCCTGCAGAGCTCAGTCACTCTGATGTTTGAGATGGAAAATAATGCACACTATAATGATATTATTTTATCAGTTTTACATGACATGGTGACTTGGGCGGGAAGCACAAGTAAAACTTGCATCATCAGGAATGGAGAAAATGTCAGGAACAGAGGGGAGCAGCAAGATGTGCAGGCATTGCTGATTACCATCAAGTAGCCCCCACTACAAAGTGAATGTATGCAAAAATCTTACAAAGACAGCAAGCTCATCTATGATGCACTCCACAATTAAATATCCTGCCTATTCTCATAGACTACGGTCATGCAAGAAGAAAAAGGTCCTTGAGCAAGCTATAAGAGGGTTCTCAGTGCTGTTCAACAATGCCAAAGAAAGAGTTAGTACCTTCAGAAAAGGTGGCAAGAAAATTAGGGAAATAGTTTTGTAGACCATCTAAAATAATGTGTACTGTTATGGCACAGCGAATAGTAAATGACAAGCTGCTCAAATCCCAGAGGGAAACTTGAAAGAACCACCACAACTGTTTTGCAATTTGTTTTTTATTTCAAGATGCATGCCTTGAATTCAATAGTAATAAGTCCACCGAGTCATAGGTGTTTATCACAAAACTAAATTAAACATTTATTAATAGAAGAAAAGATTTTAAGCACATACATAGATCTACAAATTATTACTATAATAACTCCTAAATACCCTAATTATTCTGACTCCCAGTTACACTCCCGTTAAGGCAACAGTAAAAACAAATACATTTCAACAGACCCAGGCAAAGCACTCAATACCCTGGACAGTGATATTCAGTGAGTTTTCTTAGCTTCGGTTCCTGTAGCTTGATGTATAAAGGCTGGAGGCTTTTCACACTTGATCTTAGAATACCTTCCACCTTACACATAATCTCATCTCCTTTATACATGTTTCTCCATTTTACTGCAAATTCCATTGTTCCCATATGTTTTTGCAACTATACTTTTCTCATATTATAAATCCTTTCATAGTACTCATATTATCAGTAACATTTGGGAAAAATAAACACACTGTTTGGCTTAGCCTCTTATGACTAAGTGTAAATCTTATCATCTTTTTGAAATTCAAACTAACCTAATTTATCTAAAAATGAAAATGTTCCTCACATCCCACATTCTAAAACTTCAGCCATGTTTACATATTTGCATTTCAAACCTGGCTTCCCTTTTGATAACTCAAAAGCTTCAGACTAGTTGCCTCCAATTCAATTAAACTCCCTCCCCCACATCCACACAGAGAAACTAATCCAAACCTCACCATTAACCTACCTTTACAATAAACCACAATAACATTATGAAAATGATTATATTTTCATGACAGTGCATCTCTTAACTGCTATAACTGGCCAACAGAAGATGGCAATGTAGAACTGAGACAGCTGGTTTGCTCGCAAACATTTTACCCTCTTGGGGAAACTATATTGAGTGGACATTTCACAGCCTGGTTTTATTAAAAATAATTCATCAAATGTTAATACATTCTGAAGAATATAGTAGCTACCACTTTCAGTTACAAACCAGTGGATCTGCAGATATATTGCCCATTTTTCTTCAGACTGCAGTTCTCATTAGGGCTACAGCCATAGTCTGTGCAGTTTATCTCACCGCCTTTTCCACAGCTACATTTTTGGGCACAGTGGGGGGTCAGCCAAATCTCTCCAATCTGAAACAGTTGCACACAGATGTTATTAAAGTTATATAGACATACCGATATGACAAGGCTAAACAATGCATGTTTGTAGGAGAGAACAGTAACCAACTTCCACTGATGTTTTATAACATCTTTACTAAGAAAATCTCAGTGGTATAATTAATTAGGGTTGCCAACTCTCCAGGATTGGCCTGGTGTCTCCAGCAATTGAAGATCAATTTCCAGGACACTGCTGTGTGCAACTCTGGAGAAAAATCATAGGGACGTTAAAAAATAATGCTTTTTTATTTCCTTTGAGCATTTCTCTTTACTAGATATAAAAATATTGAAAATGAGAAATAAAAGCTGTTTGGCAGACAGTCAAGCATTATCCAATTGGGTAATGAGTTTTTTGCTTTGGAATGCAGTCTGTGACAAGGATGAATGTGTTGACTAACTAATGGCACGAGCATGAGGCAAGACTTGTGATGAAACCTCCAGGAATACATCTTATTACAGTTGGCAACGCTAAAAATAATGAACACAAGTATCAGATAAAAACAAAAAACTTTCCAGTAGGTCTATCAGTATCTAAAAAGAAAAAACATATGTTAATACTCTACATGCAAATCTTTGCCTGTTTAAGGGGTCTATCACATGCTGCAGGCATGTTTTCAAGAGCAGTAATGCCAGTCTTTCCCTCACTTTTGCAGGATTGACACATTCTGCCTTATATCTACTTGTATGGTAGTATAACCCAGGGATGGAACAACAGCATCCCCTTGTGATCTAGGCCAGATCTTCACATATTTCCTTTGGTCTTGCTGCAGGTGGATTGGGTTACTGTTGATTAAGGCAGGGTTTGGTTCAAATCATTAAACTGTTTTGTTCCACAGTAAGGTGAAACAGTAAGTATGATCAGATTCACATAGTTCAATTGATGCAATTTTTGGCCTTTCTGCCTCAGTTTCTCTGTTGCAAAGTAAGTCTGCCTTTAAATTGTTGTAACCCTATTCCTGAATTAATTGTGATAAATACTAAAAAGCTTTCCAATACAATGGATTTGATATGTTAACTGATTACAAAGAAAAGTTACTAAATTATTTGCTTGTCTGTATGAGTGACTCATTGGGTCAGTGTTTTGTCTCTAAGTCACAGGGCACCATTTAATTTCTGGGGTCAGGACCATTTCTGGGTCCTGCCCTTGCCAGAGACCCAATAGATCACCAGATCAATTAAGGGCAGGAACAAGAGACCCACCGGCCCTGAACCATTGGCAGCCTCACTTTCAGAGGTGGGAGCTATTCATGTAAGAACATAGGAGCAGGAGTAGGCTATTCAGCCCCTCGAGCCTTCTCTGCCATTTAATTAAGTCATGGCTGATCATCTACCTCTATGTCATCTTTCACACTATCCCTGTATCCCTCGATGTCATTGGTATCTAGAAATCTATCAGCCTCTGCGTTGAACAGGCTCAATGATTGAGCCTCCACAGCCCTCTGGGGTACAGAATTCCAAAGATTCACCACCCTCTGATTGAAAAAATTCCTCCTCATCTAGGTACTAAATAACCTACCCATTATTCTGAGACTATATCCCCTGGATCTAGACTCCCCAACTGGAGGAAACATCCTTCCTGTCGAACCCTGAAAGAATTTTCTCTGCTTCAATGAGATCACCTCTCATTCTTCTAAACTCTAGAGAATACAGGCCCAGTCTCCTCAATCTCTCCTCATAGGAGAATCCCGTCATCGCAGGAATCAGTCCGGTGAACCTTCGTTGCATTCTCTCTATGACAAGTATATCCTTCCTTAGGTAAGGAGACTAAAACTGTACACACAACTCCAGGTGTGGTCTCACCAAGGCTCTATACAACTGCAACAATACTTCCTTACTCCTGTACTCAAACCCCCTTGCAATAAAAGTCAACATACCATTTGCCTTCCTAATTGCCTGTTGCAACTGCTTGTTAGCTTTTATCAACTTATGAACAAGAGCACCCAGGACCCTTTGGGCATTAACACTTACCAATCTCTCCCCATTTAAGAAGCACTCTGCATTTCTGTTTTATCCACCAAAGTGGATAACTTCACATTTTCCCACGTTATATTCCATTGTTATGGCACAGCCAATGGCAAATGCTAAGTTGTTCAAATCCCAAAGGGAAACTTGAAACAACTGCCACAACTTGTTTTGCAATTTGTATAAATTTTGAGATGAATGCCTTGAATTCAGTAGTAATAAGACCACCAAGTTTTACAGGTTTTTACAAAACTAGATTAAATATTTATTAATAAGAGAAATGATTTTAAATACATCAACGGATCTACAAATTACTACTATGATTACTTCTAAATCTCCTACTTAATCTGATTCCCAGCTACACTTTCATTAAGGCAACAGTAAGACACATAGGCCTGAATTTTTCCCGCATCAGGCGGGCTCAGCAGGAGCGGCAGGGATGGTCAGCAGGCTGACCACCACCCATGATCGGCTCCGCACCGCGATTTCACGCAAGTGAGCCAATTAAGGCCCACCCTGCGTGGATCACGAGCGGTAGCGTGAGCGATACCTGTGCGGGCAGGGGGGAGGAGGGAAAGTTGAGTCTAGCGTGCAAAAGAGCACTTCAATATCCCTGAGGCACCAAGCTGCCTCAGGGAGATTGAAGCGATTTTTAAAAAAAATAAAGACATTAAAAATTTAATGAAACATGTCACCTCATGTGGCTGTGTCACATGAGATGGGACATTTCTTATTTTCAAAATAAAGGTTTTATTTAGTTAGTCTTAGCTTTAGGAAACTTCATCCCGCTTGTGGATGTGGTTTCCCAAAAATGTAAAAGCAGCTTGGCCTTTTCGCCTGTCCGCCAACTGTTAGGCTGGATGGGCAGCATAAATTTCAGTTAATTAGGCCCTTAATGGCCTTAATAGGCCTTCCAATTATCGGCAGGCATGCAGCCGACTCTGGTGTGTGCCCACCAAATGAAATATCGTACGAGTGTGCAATGACGTTGGGACACACGCCCATGTCATTGCGCATCATATTACGTTCTGGTGTGCCAAAGGTAAAATTCAGACCATAAATTTTTAAAAGCCCAGGCAAAGAGATATGATACCCTGAACTAGTCGAATTCAAAATGAGTTATCTTAACTTCAGTTCTTTGAGGACAGCAGCTTGAGGCATAGATGCTGAAGGCTTTTCAAACTTGTCAGATCTTAGAAAATGCCTATCCTTACACACAGCCTTCATTCCTTTATA
Source organism: Carcharodon carcharias (assembly GCF_017639515.1). Taxonomy (NCBI): domain Eukaryota; kingdom Metazoa; phylum Chordata; class Chondrichthyes; order Lamniformes; family Lamnidae; genus Carcharodon; species Carcharodon carcharias. The sequence continues at coordinate 10,849,273 of NC_054468.1, read as the reverse complement.
CACATTTTCCCCTTTGAATGCAAATACCCATTGTTTCCCTATGTCTTTGGACTTTACTTCCCTGATCATAAAAAAAACATAGTACTAATTTTATCAGTAATCTTTGGGAAAAATAAACACACTGTTTCTAAACTTCACCTGGATAAGTGTAATATTTCACTCCGTCTTTTGAAAACAATCTAGTCTGGTTTATTTAAAAATGCAAATGACATTTTACACCTTACATTCTAAACTTCCCCCGTGTTTACCATATTTACATCAAAGCATTCAGACCAGCTGCCTTTAATCCAATTAAGTCACACATACCACTATTTTACAATAAATACCAATAACATTATTATATCTTCCTGACACCATCTGTCTGTCTAAATCTCCATGAAGCCTCTTTGCACCCTCCTCACATTCTCACCAAGTTTTGTGTCGTCATCAAATTTGGAAATATCACATTTGGTCCCCACATCCAAATCATTGACATAGATTGTGACTAGCTGGGGCCCAAGCACTAATCCTTGCAATGTCCCAGTAGTCACGGCTTGCCAACATGAGAATGATCAGTTTACCCCTACTCTCTGTTTTCTGCCCATTAGCCAATCCTCAATCCATGCCAGAATATTACCCCCAATTCCATGAGCTCTAATTTTGTTTACTAACCTCCTGTGTGGGACCTTATCCACAGTCTTCCTAAAATCCAAATATACCACACCCACTGGTTCTCCCTTATCTATTCTGCTAGTAATATCCTCAAAAAACTCCAACAGCTTTGTCAAACATGATTTCCCTTTCATAAGTCCATGTTGACTTTGCCCAATCCTACCATTATTTTCTGAAGGAGAGGGAGATAGAGACAGAGGGAGAGGGCACCTTCAAGGTGGAGGTGCCCTCTGAAGGTTTTTTAATAAAGCTTAAATTTATACTGGCCACAGTTGTGAGGTTGCTATTTTGAAGGAAAACCTATGTCTGCGGCTATGGCTATTTCACAGCCACGGGTAAAAAAGCTACTTGGAATACTAGCCCCAGTCTGTGATTGGGAGGTTGTCTCCATGCATCAGCCAGAATTCGGCAGCTGTGCAGGCCACACTTTCAACTGGAAAATTCCGTTGACATCTCCCCTATCAGGGCCTTAATTGGCTACCTGACACTTGCTTGCTGGTAGCCACCAGCTTCCTCCCGCCCCCAACCATCCACTTGTCAAATAACCTGGAAGGGGAACATGCCAGCAAATTGCTCCAATGCCAATTTTACAGCTTTCCCATGTTCTGTCCCACCTCCACGCAAAGGAAAACTTCTGCCCACAAGGTCATGGATTCAAACTGCACTCCAGGACTTCAGGACATAATCAGCTTGATACCCACCATCCAGCATTGATGGACCGGATACACTGCCTTTCAGAGGAGATGATTAACTGAGGTTTTGTCTGCCCATTCGGATGACTGTCAAAAATTCCATGGTGCTATTCAATGTAGAGTAGCGGAGTTCTCCCAGTGTTCCAGCCAATATTTATACCTCAACAGAAACCATTAAAAATAGATTATCTACTTGTTCATCTCATTACTGTTAGTAGGTCCTTGCTGTGTACAAACCAGTTGCTGCATTTGCCTACATAACAATATGGATGATACTTTGAAAGTAGCTGAAAGAAAAGCAGAAAATGCTGTAAGGACACAGCAGGTCTGACAGCATCTGTGTAGAGAAAAACAGAGTTTCTGACGTTTCAAGTCATTATGACCTTTCTTCAGACCTTTCTTCGAGTAACTCAACTTTGGCTCAAAACATCTGTTTTTCTCTCCACAGATGTTATCATCCTGCTGAGTTTTTCCAGCAGTTTTTTGCTTTTATCTTTAAAAGTAGCTCTTTGACTGTGAAGGGATAGCCAGAAGACATGAAAGTCTCTATATAAATTACAATTGTTTCTATTACCATGAAGAACAATGACTTTGGGAGCTTAATGTACATTCAATCTAATTTAATGGACATTCCGTCATTTTCTACTTCTCTTTAGCTCTGAAGAAGAGTCATACAGACTCGAAATGTTAACTCTGTTTCTCTCTCCACAGATGCTGTCAGACCTAATGAGTTTTTCCAGCATTTTCTGTTTTTATTTCTGAGCTTCAGCATCTGCAGTATTTTGCCTTTATTCAATCTTTGTGACCTTGATCCTTTCAAAATCAAATATAGAGGGAATAGAAAGAATCAGTGTCCTCTTCTGATGCAGTATAAATTGTTGCTCCCTTTAAGATTTGATGTTCTTGTGAATCTCTTTTCTCTTTTCTCAACAATACTCAAGTTCTGTACCACGAAGTGACAATTTGCATTCATGTAATAATACATTAAACAACATCCCAAAGTGCTTTTACAGACACTGTTAAAGTCTCACAAACAGCAATTAGATAAATGACCAGATAATGCTTCAGTGATAATAAAAACAGAAAATGCTCGAAAAATTCAGCAGGTCTGGCAACATCTGTGGAGAGAGAAACAGTAACATTTCAAGTCGAATCTGACTCTTCTTCAGAACAGATGGTTCCATGATGTCGATTAAGGGATAAACATTTGCCAGAAAACAGCCTGCTCTTCTTTGAATAATATCATGGAATCTTTTACATCCACCTGAGAAAGCAGACAGTGTAGCAGATCCTCAGTAATTCAACGAACATTGATCTAGGTTATATGCTCAAATCTTTGGAGTGCAATTGAACCCACTACCTTCTGACTCAGAGGCAAGAGTGCTATCACTGAGTCAAGACACTTTCGATCAAGGAACATGTATAACCAATTTATCAAATTTTGTAATCTTTCCTGAAGTTAGTTTAGTGAGCTTTTTCTAGGCATACTTACACAATGATAATCATCGTTTTTGTCCCTGCAGCCGCATTCACTGATTGGAACACATTTGTCATCACTGAATACAAAGCCATTGTCACATACACATCCTTCCATACACACAGAAGGCCTGTCACAGCTCGATTCTGCATAGATATTATTGCATGTAGGAGGACAAGCTGGAGCACAGGTCATATAGTAGCTGTTCGGTGGACAATATAGAGCTGCAAAGGCAAATATAAAACATTTCCACGAGGTCAATTAATGAGGTTTACCAGATCAGGTGAAAGAGCAAAGGCAAAAGTAATTTAATAACTTTCAACAGTCCTTGAGCGAATCAAATCATTTGTTCTTTATAAGTTGAACCAAGCAGGAAGACAACCAAAACAATTTCAGGTGCACATATATGCCAAATAATCTTATGACAGTTGAATTCAACTTTATTATTTTCAAGTTCTTTGCAGTATGTTCTTATTCCAAGCAATAGATCCTATTGGACCTGATTGGTAATGTCTTGTCCTGATGTACTTTTCTGTTTAGAATCTTTGTATAATAGTTTTCTGCTTATTCCTTCTCACCAATTCTCTCCCCCTGCATCTCTCCAGAAGGTGAAGATTCATTGTCTGCTTGCTACGATCTGGCTCAAAGGTTTCAGTATCTTCCTCAAGTGATCATGATTCATGTTGAGTCTTGGAATGTAAATGATATAGGTCATCCTACATAGAGGGTATTTTAACCCAACCCCCTCCAAGCAGCAGTTACAGGGTAGTGATTAAGAGCATGAACCCTGGACAATTTCACTTCCCAAACATTGGGAGTTGACATCAATCCCATTGCTCTTAATACCAACCTGGTAGAAGGCAAGTAAGTCAATAAAGAATGAAAATTGAATCGAAGATTTCACAGGCTGTATAGCCAGCTCTCAATGAATAAAGCTACCTAAGCATTGTGGAGCTCAATTCTCTGATCTTTTTACATTTATTACAAAATAAACCTGGAATTACATGAGTTATCTCACAGATCTCCAGGTTCTTTTCTAATAATGTTAATAGTTACTTCAATGGCAACAATTGGGAAGGTGCACAATTTAAATTTTTATACTTCCCCATATTGTATGGTTACATACTTCACCTTGTCTATCTTTTAATGAAGGACTATATACTGCCATCATTTGATTTAGTTATATGACTTTATGGAGGGTTACTAATTACTTCACAGAATCACAGAATTGTTACGACGCTGAAGGAAGCCATTCAGCCCATCGTGTCTGCACCTGCTCTCCAAATGAGCTTTATGACTTAGTGCCATTATCCTGCCTGTTCCTTGTAACACTGTACATTGTTTCTTTTAAAATAATCATCTAATGCCTTCTTGAATGCCTTGATTGAACCTGCCTCTGCCACGCTTCCAGGCAGTGCATTCCAGACCCAAACCACTCGCTGTGCGAAAAGATTTCTTCTCACATCACATTTGCTTCTTTTGCAAATCACTTTAAATCTGTGCCTTCTTAATTTTGATCTTTTAATGAGCAGAATCTTGATTTTGATTTTGCTTATTGCATTAAGTGCAATGACAGCAGAAAATGAGCCATTCTTACAATAGTTTTGTGAGTCACCGCTGAATGCACTGGATGACGTGGGATATGGATAACCATCAGGTTATTCTTAATTTGACAAACAACAAGTCACCCTTAGGTTTAATTCCTTCTATGTGCTAATTATAACACATTGTTATTTTAAACTGCTAACAGCTGGTAAATGTTGAAGGCAGCAGTTTAGGTATAGTACACAAAAAATAGCTTCCAATTTATAAATATATATATATATATTTATATGTATGTAAATATAAAACTGTGCGTGGACAAATGAAGCCACACACATTGTGGGAGTATTTAGGAAATGTGTGGTTAGTCACCTTGATCAAAAAGCTGAGAATACCTTGGCAAGAAATTATGTGAAAGAAATGTCCCTCTTTTCGGGGCTGAATCTTATGCTGGGTTGGCGTTGACACTGCTGGGAGGAATAATGTATCCTTGTAGCTAAACCTGGGGATCCCTAGACTTTACCATAAATAATTGTCAAAAATTCACAAGCCAATGATCCTGAAACATATGTCAGAGTAATACCAAATCAGGGCTGGTGGGGGGATTGGTGGCAGGTCAGTGGTTTTATCACTGGGCTAGTAATCCAGAGAACCAGGATAATGCCCTTGGGACCTGAGTTCCAATCCCACCACAGCAGATGGTGGAATTTGAATTCAATAAAAATCTGGAATTAAAAATCTAATGATGACTATGAAAAAAGTGTCCTTCGTTTAGGGAAGGAAAGCTGCCATCCTTACCTGGTCTACATGTGACTCTAGGTCCAATACAATGACACTTGACTCCTTAATGGCCTCTGAAATGGCCTAACAAGCCATTCAGTTGCATCAAAACACTACAGAAAATTGGATAAGGAATGAAACTGGGAAATCGGCATCGACCTAGGCACTGGAAATGACAACGACCCTGCAAAGTCCTCCTTACTAACATTTGGGGGCTTGTGCCAAAATTGGAAGAGCTGTCTCGCAGACTAGTCAAGCAACAGCCTGACATAGTCAAACTCATGGAATCACACCTTACAGATAATGTCCCAGACACCACCATCACCATCCCTGGGTATGTCCTGTCTCACAGGTAGGGCAGACCCAGCAGAGGTGGCTGCACATTGGTATACAGTCAGGAGGGAGTTGACCTGGGAGTCATCAACTTCGACTCCGGACACCATGAAGTCTCATGGCATCAGGTCAAACATGGGCATGGAAACCTCCTGCTGATTGCCATGTGCCACCCCCACAACACCAGCAATGCACCCCCACAACCCCGCCACCCATTCTCGCAGCCTCAGCTGATGAATCAGTACTCCTTCATCTTGAACACCGCTTGGAGGAAGCACTGAGGGTGGCTAGGGTGCAGAATGCACTCTAGGCGGGGACTTCAATGTCCATCACCAAGAATGACTTGGAAGCACTAGTACAGACCAAGCTGGCAGAGTCCTAAAGGACATAACTGCGAGACAGGGTCAGATGTTGAGGGAGCCAGCAAGAAGGAAAAACAAACTTGACCTCGTCCTCACCAGCCTGTCTACCGTAGATGCATCTGTCCCTGACAATATCCGTAGGAGTGACCACCGTGCAGTCCTTGTGGAATCGAAGTCCCATCTTCACATTGAGGATACCCTCCATCGTGTTATGTGGCACTACCACCGTGCTAAATGGGACAGATTTCGAACATCAACTCAAGACTGGGCATCCATGAGGTGCTGTGGCCCATCAGCAGCAGCAGAATTGTACTCAACCACAATCTGTAAACTAATGACCCGGCATATCCCCCACTCTACTATTACCACCAAACCAGGGGATCAACCCTGGCTTAATGAAGAGTGCAGGAGGGCAAGCCAGGAGCAGCACCAGGCATACTTAAAAGTGAGGTGTCAACCTGGTGAAGCTACAGCACAGGATTACTTGCGTTCCAAACAGCATAAGCAGCAAGCAATACACAGAGCTAAGCGATTCCACAACCAATGGATCAGATCTAAGCTGTGGAGTTCTGCCACATCCAGTTGTGAATGGTGGTGGGCAATTAAACAGCTCACTGGAGGAGGAGGCTACACAAATATCCCCATCCTCAACAATGGGGGAGCACAGCAAATCGGTGCAAAAGATAAGGCTGAAGCATTTACAACCATCTTCAGCCAGAAGTGCTGCCAGAGTGGATGATCCAGCTCGGCCTCCTCCTGAGGTCCCCAGCATCACAAATGCCAGCCTTCAGCCAATTCAATTCACTCCACGTGATACCAAGAAACAGCTGGAGGCACTGGATAGTGCAAAGTCTATAAGCCCTGACAATATTCAGGCAATAGTACTGGAGACTTGTGTGTCAGAACTTGCCGCGCCCCTAGCCAAGCTGTTCCAGTACAGCTACAACATTGGCACTGGGGAGAGAATTCAGAAATTTGGAGTGTAAAGGGACTTGGGAGTCCTAGTCCAGGATTCTCTTAAGGTTAACTTGCAGGTTGATGCGGTAGTTAGTAAGGCAAATGCAATGTTGGCATTTATTTCGAGAGGACTAGAATATAAAAGCAGGGACATGCTGCTGAGGCTTTATAAGGCTCTGGTCTGACCACATTTAGAATATTGTGAGCAATGTTGGGCCCCGTATCTCAGGAAGGATGTGCTGGCCCTGGAGAGGGTCCAGAGGAGGTTCACGAGAACGATCCCAGGAATGAAAGGCTTAACATATGAGGAATGTTTGAGGACTCTGGGTCTATACTCGATGGAGGTTAGAAGGATGAGGGGGGATCTGACTGAAACTTACAGAATACTGAAAGGTCTGGATAGAGTGGACGTGGGGAAGATGTTTCCATTAGTAGGAGAGTCTAGGACCCGAGGGCACAGCCTCAGAGTAAAGGGAAGACTTTTTAGAACACAGATGAGGAGAAACTTCTTTAGCCAGAGAGTGGTGAATCTATGGAATTCATTGCCACAGAAGGCTCTGGAGGTCAGGTCATTGAGTGTATTTAAGACCGAGATAGATAGGTTCTTAATTGGTAAGGGGATCAAAGGTTACGGGGATGAGGCGGGAGAATAGGGTTGAGAAACTTATCAGCCATGATTGAATGACTTGATGGGCCGAATGGCCTAATTTCTGCTCCTTTGTCTTATGGTCTTATGGTCTACCTAGCTATGTGGAAAATTGCCCAGGTATGTTACGTACATAAAAGCAGGACAAATCCAACCCAGCCAATTACTGCCCCATCAGTCGACTCTTCATCATCAGTAAAGTGATGGAGGTGTCATCAACAGTGCTATCAAGCAGCACTTGCTTAGCAATAAGCTGCTCACTGACGCTCAGTTTGGGTTTCGCCAGGGCCACTCAGCTGCTGACCTCATTACACCTCGCTTCAAACATGGACCAAAGAGCTGAACTCCAGAGGTGAGGTGAGAGTGACCACCCTTGACATCAAGGCAGCGTTTGACTGAAGGTGGCATCAAGGGGCCCTGGCAAAACTGAAGTTAATGGGAATCAGGGGAAAACTCTCCTCTGGTTGGAGTTATACCTAGCAGAAAGGAAGATGGTTGTGGTTGTTGGAGGTCAATCATCTCAGTTCCAGAACATCACTGCAGGAGTTCCACAGGGTAGTGTCCTAGGCCCAACCATCTTCAGCTGCTTCATCAATGACCTTCCTTCCATCATAAGGTCAGAAGTGGGTAGTTCGCTGATGATCACACAATGTTCAGCACCATTCGTGACTCCTCATATACTGAAGTAGTCCATGTCCAAATGCAGCAAGACCTGGACTTGGCTTGGGCTGACAAGTGGCAATTAGCATTCGTGCCACAATAGTACCAGCAATGACCATCTCAACAATAAAGAATCTAACCATCGCTTCTTGACATTCAATGGCATTACCATCACTGAATCCCCCATATTAACATCCTCGGGGTTACCTCATTGCTCACCTCCTGACTCACCAAAGCCTGTCCATAATCTACAAGGCACAAGCCATAAGAGCATAAGATATAGGAGCAGAAATTAGGCCATTCGGCCCATCGAGTCTGCTCCACCATTCAATCATGGTTGATAAGTTTCTCAACCCAGAATGTGATGGAATACTCCCCACTTGCCTGGATGAGTGCAGCTCCAACAACACTCAAAAAGCTTGACACCATCCAAGACAAAGTAGCCCGTTTGATTGGCACCCCATCCACAAACATTCATTTCCTGCACTATTGACACACAGTGGCTGCAGTGTGTACCATCTACAAGATGCACTGCAGAAATTCACCAAGGCTCCTTAGACTGCACCTTCGATTCCCACGACCAGTACCATCTAGAAGGACAAGAGCAGCAGACAGATGGGAACACCACTACCTGGGAGTTCCCTTCCAAGCCACTCACCATCCTGACTTGGAAATATATCGCTGTTCCTTCACTGTCGCTGGGTCAAGATCCTGGAACTCCCTCCCTAACAGCACTGTGGGTGTACCTACACCACATGGACTGCAGCGGTTCAAGAAGGCAGCTCACTACCGTTTTCTCAAGGGCAATTAGGGATGGGCAATAAATGATGGCCTAGCCAGAGATGCCCACATCCCATGAATGAATAGAAAAAAGATCTCTGCTGTTGATCCACTTGAATACGTAGAGTCAAGGGAAGATCATCTGATCTGAATTCCTCCAGTATGTAACTGCATTACTAGAGCTGTTTTTAGGCCTGGCGCCTTGTGCAGTGGGCTACACATTGTTATGTGGGATGGGGGAGTGGGGGTAATGTTGGCACCTGGAAGCTTCCTGATAATGCTCTAGAAGCTCTGAAAAACATTAAAGAAGTATGTTACTTGCTTATCTGCTGGGTCCAGGCCTTGACCTTGTCCTCGACCCCCATATTGGGTTTCCAATCGCCTCTGGCCAACCTGCATTAACCCTAAGCTGGATCTTTTGAGAACCAGGTTCCAGGGACTCCCAATGTGGGGGGTCAATTCATTCTCCTGCACTGATGACTGTTTTGGTGTAGTTGGAGGCTATGATCACAGCAGGCCATCACAGATATTTCAATGCTTGTCTGGGATCTAGCATACACCTTTGATCTTCGTGATGTACTAGGTCCCACCAAAGCTACAGTGGGCAAAGGTCAAATGGGTTGTGTATTTTCAGGCCTCGCTTTCTTTAAATTTTTCAGAATCTATGCCTCTTCATTGTACCTTGTTTCATGTATCACATTGTGACAATGCTACATTGCACCATATTTTTGAATATCCTTACACATATATGTGTGTGAGTTATTTAACTTTCATTGACTTCATCTCTCTTCTGCAAATAACAGTTAACATAATATAATAATAAGAACATATGATAATCAACTTACGGCAGAAAGTACTGTTCCTCCAAAAAATTTCTACTCCCTCTTCCTTACAAGCATCAACATAATTCTGGATGTTATCGCAGAGTGCTGGAAGCATTCCATTATATTTGCACATGTCCTGCATACAGTCCTCGATGAAAAAATGCGGATTAACAAAGTGATGACAAGATTTGTACTTATCGTACAGCAGTTCCTGGCACTGGGACTCAATGATCAATTTCTCTCCTGGAGTGCAAACAGAGTCCATTTGTTTTCTATTGACTGGTTGACAGCTAGTAAAAACAGACAGCACAGATTTTATTATACTTCAAATATTCTAACCCTTTTCTTTAAATAGCTGGCTCTGAACGGCATGCCTTTAAAATGCTATTACAACAGTCTGCAAATAAGTGATGTTAATGGTAAACTCAAACACGATTAACATGTCCATAACAATTAAGATGCTCCTTTCTCTATTTACAGGCAGAGAGAAATGTTATATAAGCATTTGTATGGTAATGTGTCACTGATAATTTTTATATACGTTAGAAAGCTTCAATCCAAAGTATTGTAGTGGCCATCGTACCCAGGATTTAGTATATACTTACTCCTGTTTCTATGATGATGTTAACACCTTATGGCAACTTTCAGTTTTCTATTATTCACTTATGTGTAATGAATGAGGAAAAAGTATTTTTGTGCGTCTCTGTGATACATACAGGTTTAAATCTTACCCTGCATTGCTGTATTCCTCTGACTTCCAACTGTTTCCAAAGTGAGTTAAACTGGGTGCAATGATTCCATCAGGCATTTGAAACTCATCAGCTTTTTGACCGTTATAATTACCGCACATACCACACACCTATAGTAATAAAAGGATGGTTTCTCAAAAGTGATAATAAGGAAGAGATGACATTAGATAAGGGTATAATGTAACATATAAAACCTAAGAAAATTGCATTTTTTTATTCTTCTTCATGTAAACAATAAACTGATATTAGGAAGACTTAGTCAAATTTTCAATTTGATCCGTTGGGAAATGGTCAGTTCCTAGATGCTGGGAAAATGGCTGTGGAGAACAATAGGTCAGATATGCAGCCCCACCACACTGCCACCAAGCCACTCACCATCCTGACTTGGAAATATATCACCATTTCTTCACTGTCACTGGGTCAAAATCCTGAAATTCCCTCTCTAACAGCACTGTGGGTGTACCTAAACCACAGGGGCTTCAGCGGTTCAAGGAAGCGGCTCACCAACACCTTTTCGAGGGTAATTAGGGATGGGTAATAAATGCTGGCCTAGCCAGGGATGCCCACATCCCATGAAAGAATTTAAAAAAAAGTAATGCAATAGTCATAATCCACCATTGGGGTAGTGAGGGGGCAGGAAGAAAAATTCCTGATGCTTTTAATTCCATTTTCACTTTCCCCAGTGGGCTGGACAAAAATGGGGTGGGGGGGGGTGGGGGGGGCAGCGGCAGGGGTACCTGGCCTTAGACCTTTGCAGGCTTCAGGGTCTGCAATGTTCTGGGAACAGCTGAAATTCAGTTGTGTATTTCCAGAGGGGGACTTGTACTAGGAGAGCACCTGGATCATGCAAGTGCTTTGACCTGCGCAGATGCGCAAGGACCCAGGAGACGAGACTCTACACAAAACCTTTGTTCAGTGAACCAAAAGATAATGTATAGTAAACAGGCCCCTCTTTGGAAAAACACGAGAGGTGCCTCTCCTGCCAAAATACTTTAAACAGAGCAAAGTGTTCTTTGTATTTTGATCTGTGTTTACAAATATTATATACAATATGAGCTTCAAAAGATTAAAGTATACTAAAAATAAACCTAAGTTTAAGTTTTAAATCACAAATTGGCTCACAGTGAACTTGGGTACTGCAAAACTAAACATTTGGCCAAAATATTTTGGATGGTGGGGTTTCCATTCCTGCCATTCACCTGCCCCACAGCCATTTCATACTAGAATAAGCAGGCAGGGCTTTCACCTCACTCAGGAAGCGGTCCTGCCTTACAGAGTTGCTGGCCAATCTCTCTAGTCCCTGCAGCAACAGGAGCTGCAGTGGACAGAAGTGAAAGTGTATGAAGGTGACAGGACTGGATGGCAAGGTAAGTTTTCGGGGTCCCGGGGTTGGGGGGGTGGGGGAGGTGGAGGGGGGGGGGGCGGATAAGGAATACCTGGGGGATGAAAGAGGGTGGAAGATTGGAATGTTGGGGGAGAGGTCGGGGAGGGGGGAGGGGGAGGGTCCAGCGGCCACTGGACCTTAAGACCAGGGAGGGTGGTGTGGGATTGGCCGGAGTTAGAAGGGACTCCTGATGGGGGACCCCATGCCTTCCCACCAGAGACCTAAGCTCAATCATTATTGGCCACTTAAGGGGCTTAATTGGGACAAGGATCCGAATCCTTGCCTGTCTCAGTGTAAAATCGCTGCAGGTCAGAGAGAGTGGGAACCAGAGGGAAGCCCTTTCCTTCTATTTCATGCCCCCACCCCCCCCGTCAGGTTTTTAGGCAGTTGGTGGGGGTGGGGGGGGCATGACATTCAGGCCTCACATTTTGCAGGTACTCCATCTAAGTTTATCTGCCAGCTTAGGTGCTGAATTAGCTTCCCTCTGCAACCTCAGACTTACAGTGAGTCTATACAGTGAAAATCACAAGGTCTTTCAATTCTGTAGGCCGTGGAGCTGAATCCCATCTTCTCTGATACACATGAACTTTATAAGAAAAGCTGAGTGACTAGTAGAGAGGTTGCTAGTTGATTTTTTCCCTTCCCTCACCTAGGGCTGCTCAGGCTAATTGGATGAACCTTACTGCTCCCCATTCTCAGAGCTGCTAATCCATGACAGATCAGGGCATACCCTGGCTGCTTTGGAGTTTGTACTAAATAGGCCATTGGAGAAATTAGATCTCTCAGCAGTTGATAGTTTTAAGCCCAGTGTACTGCTTGTGCTGTTGCGTCCTATAGCCAAGTGATCCTGGCTCATAGCTTGCTCTGTACTCATCTCTGTCTGCATCACTTATTGATTGTTTAGGTGGAATTTTCTGAGCTTGCTGGTGATGGGCATGATAGGTGGTGTGCACGGAAAATATAGCGTGACCTGCTTCATGACAGTGTGAAGGCAGGTTGTGATTGTCTGCTCAGCCCGCCAATGGTGGGCCACATTTCCTGCCATCAGTCAGCAGGGAGTTAACTGTAGTACATCAGCATATAATTAACAGGCCAACCTGCCAGGCTCTTGGAGCCATGCTGTATTGTCCATCCACGTCGGTGGGAAAGCATGCTGATGTGTTTCACAACAGCTTGCAGTCAATGTGCATTTGGCAGCCTTCACTTTAGGGGAACTGAAGTGAGTGAGCAGCAGCGTTCTCCACAGCTCACCTGTTGTTTATAGGCCTCAAGGGCGCCAGGGGAGGGGGCAACTGATGCCTGGCCCCCGAGGTGACTACTGAGGCGGGGGGTTGTCCGGGGGCAAGTGCTGGCCAGCCTCAGAGGTGACCACTGTCGGTGGGGTGGGGTTCAAGTGCTGCCCTGGTGCTTCATCCTGTGCATAGGCAGTCGAGGTGGGGGTCAGGGTAAGCTAGGGAAGTGGCCACACATTAGGGAAACCTTTATAAACTGACCATGCCTCTGCAACTGAGACAGATCAGGCGCAGTCACAATGATATGACTGGGGTTGGACTCCTAGCCTGCCCACCCATGCAAGCAACACAGAGGCACCAAAGGGCCACCAAGCACTCCATACCTTACCGCTCGCCACACACTTCAAGTCCGTCACCACTTTATTGGACTGTGGAGCGGTTGGACTGCATATGTTGTACAATCTCCTCGCCAATGCTGGCCATGTAGCAGTCACTGCTGGAGGTGTTCACAGCCCCTTGCAATCTCAGCATCCTGATTTGGACCAGTGACCCCATGTCGCAGGTTGACAGGGCAGCCATGCAGAGCACTTATCTCTGGCCATCCGAGGGGTGACCAGCACTTTCCAGGAAGCATTAAGGGTGGTCACACAGGGCCAGGAAAGTTGTTAAGTACAGCCATGATAACCACGTCTTTCTCTCTTTCATGTTGCAGGAGGACCATGTCAGGATCATGGATCCTGGTGGCCTAGCTGTTTGCCTGATGACCTACAGAGACTGTAAAAGACAGAGGAGCAAGCGACTGAGGCTCCTGGCTGTGCAAAGGCAGGAGCAGCAACTTCATGAAGAAGGGGCAGCAGGGGCTCCCACACATGCTGCCCAGGAACGACAGCAAGCCATGGCTTGTCGGCGCCTAGTGACACCCAGGGTCTATAGATGCTGCCTGCCAATCCTCCAGATGACTGAGATCTAGTATCGCTGACAGCTGCGCATATCTAGGGACCTGGTGGCTCACATCTGCCACTTACTGCAGGACTTGACATCAAGGGTACATGGAGGGCATCCATTGCCAGTGGCTGTGAAAGTGACCGAGGTGCTCAATTTCTATGCCAGTGGCTCCTTTTAGGGCTCCACAGGTGACCTTTGTGGGATTTCACAATCCGCCACCCACAAATGCATCCATGAGGACATGAATGCCATCTTCTCCACGGCACACAACTTTGTGCATTTCGCCCAGGACCAGGACAGCCAGGATGCAAGGGCCATTTGATTTGCCCTGATCTTGGGATTCCAGTGTGATTGACTGCACTCAGGTGGTGCTCAGGTCTCCATCGCTACACTCAGTGGCTTCATCAACCACAAATGCTTCCACTCACTGAATGTGCAGCTGGTGTGCGACCACCAAAAATGCATCCTGCAGATGTGCGTGCGGTTTCCAAGGAGTGTGCACGATGCCTACATCCTGAGTCGCTCACAGATCCCTGCAGCCTCCCAGGGCCCACAGAAGCTGCAGAGTTGGCTCCTTGGGGACAAGGGCTACCCACAGAGGCTGTGGCAGATGACACCCATGCGGCAGCCTCAGACCGCAGCAGAGCGACGCTACAGTGAGGCTCATGAAGCAGCTCACAACTTGGTGGAGCAGACCATCGGGATGCTGAAGATGCGGTTCCGGTGCCTGGACCGTTCTGGTGGAGCCCTGCAATACAGTCCGCAGAGGGTGTCATGCATCGTCGCCATCTGTTGCGCTTTTTACAACCTGGCACTCCAACGGGGAGACGAGCTGGCTAAGGAGGAGATGGAGGAGCTGGAGGTCTCCTCGGATGAGCGAGGACGCCGACGGGGATGAGAGTGAGGGGGTCCTCGGTGGTGATGATGACGGAGATGAGGCTCTCACACTGGCTAGATGAGGCAGGCATGCTCAGGAGGCCTTCATAGCTGCCAGATTTGTGGAGGATGATGACGACATGGAGTGAGCTGTCCCCATAGATCCTCACATCACAGTTGTGAATGTTTGACTCCAGTCTGGCTTACGGCAATGCCAATACCCTCTGTGAGAATGCTCCTGTCATGGAGATGCAGTAGAGGCCCTAGTAGTCCGTTGACCACAGAAGGATGTTGACAACATCAGTGAGGACACTCCATAGGTCTTCACATAGCCTCAGAGAATGTCTGACTCCTGCCTGGCCGAGGGCAGCTCGCTTGCGCTCCATGATCAGGGCCATCTCAGAGGCACAGCCATGAAACTTTAGGCGCATCTGATGCTGGGTCCGCCTTCAGCACCTCAGCCCTTCAGGTGCTGGTGCACAGCATCACTGGTCACAGGTGTTGGTGTGATGGGGACCAGTGCCACCTTAAAGTTGCTGAGAGCACACAGAGAGACTGAGAGAACTCTGTGGCGCCTGCTCACTACATTCTGGCAGCAATGACCAGCACCGCCGAGGTGCAGACATCAGTAATGTTTCCAGGGAGCGTGAGGCTGGACCATCACTATGGACTGAATGCTACACAAGGAAGAGGCCCTGGACTGAGACACCTGCCTTTTATCTTGTGCAGAAAGGTTTCACATCTGAGTGACAAGAACACTGCTCATCAGAACATGGAGCCACAGGCAAGGAGGCATTCTTAGAGCTTTATTGACAATGATGAACAGTATGTACAAGTGATCAACAGCCTTACCCAGTACTACTACTTTTACCTAACTTTCCTAATCCTGCTACTGCATCTTGGTGCTCCCTGGACATCCACAGCAGAGTGGAGGCAGCCCTGTCTGTGATGACTTTGGCAGGTGTCCTCTGGAGGGCTGAGACTTGATGGACCGCGGCCTGCTTTCAGGGTCCTGCTGTGTGGCAGTGGCACCTTCCTTGGCCTGTGAAGTTGGAGCTGTGGAGGTCACAAGAAGAGGGACCGGTCACTCCCAGAGTCACCTGGGTGGATGGCCCCAGAGTATGCACCTGCTGATCCTCCTCCCTATGGGTGCCCGATGGCCCCTGGCTGACTCCATGAGTGGAAAGGATAGTTGGAGTGAGATTGAGCTGCCCAGCACCCCTCTAGCATACACAATGTTGGAGGTGGACTATGGCATCAGCGATGGAATTGAGACCGTGCAGCAGTGCAGGAATGACTTTGTGGACCAAGGTCTCCATGGCAGCCGCCATCCTGCCAGTGTTGACCTCAGTGCATTGCAATGCTGGCACTATTACTTCAGTCTGAAGACGGACGGGCTCCTCCATCATGCCTTGCAATCTGAGGAGTGCAGTGAACATCCCTTCCTGATGTTCCCTAGCTTGCCTTTGCAGCTCCAGCAACTGTGACATGACTGAGTCCAGAGGCTCGTCATCTGACTCGGACTCAGCAATGTTCTGGCCTCCAGCAGTCCTCCCAGTGCCAGGGACTTGGGATGTCCCTGCCTCCACTTACTGTGGATCAGAAAGTGCGATGTGCTCCCCAGATTGAGATCCCTCTGTGCTGTTGGAGGGTGTGGGCGAGCGCTGTGACGGGTCTTCAGGGATGGTGCCTTCAGATTCTTCTTCAGAGGTTTCAACAGGGCTTGATTGGAGGCCCTGAGTCATGGATTCTGTCAGCTGTTTGGCAGATGTGCCTGTGAAAGCAGAGGGGAGATAATTAGTGCATGACAGTGGCTTGGGACACATCACTCATGGCATGGTTGTCTGATGGATGTTGCACTGCTGGATCCTCAGTTGGTAGAGCAGCACTGACCTCAGCATCAACACAGGACTGGTCCTGGTCATCGCTGGCCAGCTGGATGGCTCTGTTTTCAAATTCTGTTAGAACTTTGAATTCCGGCATCCCTCCACCTCCCTGCGACCTTTCCCTCCTGTTGTGAGCCAGTTTGTCCTGCATGGATAGAGATGTGGAGAATGTATCAGGACGCCTGCCGGGCCAGATGATAAGTATGCCTGACCTGTGTGGGTGGTGAGTGGTCCCATGGATGGGATGAGGACAATGACGGTGTGTGTGAAAGAATGAATGGTGATGTCCCTTGCACTGGCAATGAGTAAAGGTCCTGTAGATGTGTGCTGGGTTTGTGAGTGTGTGAGTTGGGAGAGATGAAAAGAGTGACTTACCTTGGCACAACTGAGGAGATGATTCATCCTTTTGCGGCACTGGGTGGCTGTCCTTCTCTGCAGGGTGTTTGCACTGACCACCACTGCCACCACCTCCCAAGATAGGATGGTGACTTTGCTACCCATCCTGCAGCCAGGTCGGAGTAGAGCACATCCTGGTGGGCCTCCACGTCATCCAGTAGTTGCTCGAGGGACCCATCATTGAAGCGGCGGTGCTGCAGTCTAGTTTCCTTTGCTGGCCATGTCTCCCGAGCAGCAGTGGTGAGCTGGTGGCAGAACTAGCGTGGCCAGCGGTGATGCAACAGTGGGGTGATGACACACGGGCGAATGAGAGTCCCCTTGCCATGGAAATGACATGTTTTGTAGGAGTGAATAAATGATGAGGCGGGCTTGGGACGATACGTTGTGAAAACCCCCCATTTTCGTCGGTGGGTCGGACTCCATTTTATTCACCTACTACCACACTTAGGGCGGAATTTTCCCAGAATTGCACTATCAGTCAAAAAAGGTGGAAAAATGGTAACTGCACTCTATTTTTTTCTTCCTTTTGTGCATATGGTTGATAATTTTAGGAATTTCTTCAAAGTTGACCTGTTCCTGTTTGAATTTTAACAAGCAGTCAAGAAGGTCTCAACAGGCTAGTTCTGTCGCAGGGTCATGAGGACTCGAAATATCAACTCTTTTCTTCTCCGCCGATGCTGCCAGACCTGCTAAGTTTTTCCAGGTAATTCTGTTTTTATTTTTGTGCTTGTTGTTCTTAATTTAATCTCAACATTTTTAGAGCAGAATGAAATCACATCCAAAGCTATTTACTCAGGCCTTTCATGGAAAAACATATTCCTTCGCCACTTTACACATTTTTTTCAAAAAGAATTTAAACCAAGAGGAAAATATTGATCTCTATTTAGTTTATAGTATACTAAAATAGCCATAAATTCTTAGGTTTTTCTATAACACACTGAACAAAATGATTAATTTTGATAATCCAACACATACAGGACAGTCTTGTGGCACAATAGTAGCATCCTACCTCTGGGCCAGATGCTCCAGGTTCAAGTCCCACATCAGGACTTGGTGGCCATGGAAGGTATGTTCATAACATGGCCAAATATGTTGATAGTTTATAAATCCTCCCAATACCCCTGATGGCAGGTGGCAAGAGTAGGAGAGTTTCCTGGTCAGCCATACTGCAGAAATCAATGGGAAACCACTGAAGTAGTTGCCAATGGATCAATTCAATGGAAGTCCATGGTTGCAATGTCCTCTTAGGGCATGGTACCTGATGGAGGGGGAACACATATGGGACAAGCACTAATACTGTGCTCTGAGTCACTGTGGTTTAATTACAGATTCTCAATTCTTTAGGGACAATGGGGAGTTTGTTTTCCAATATGTGCATCACGTTTAGATCGACCATGAAATAAATGTGTGGGTCTGCTTACCTTTGAATGATATGAGTTTGGCAAATTGATCATTAGGTTGTGATAGCCATCATATTTCACTAACATTCCAAAATCCGTCTCAATGATTGTGTAGATACCATTTGTTACAACATTAATGCCTCTCAAACGACCCTGGATTGGCATGCGAGTCCTTTCTCCATTCAGCTGGAAAGTAAGACACTTTGTATGAGACAGACACCCCTTGGTGGAGGGATCAATAACCAGGGGGCATAGATTTAAGATAAGGTGCAGGAGGTTTAGAGGGGACGTGAGGAAGAATTTTTTCACCCAGAGGATGGTGGGAATCTGGAAATCACTGCCACCCTCATAACATTTAAGAAGTATTTGGATGTGCACTTGCGATGCCATGGCATACAAGGCTATGGGCCTAGTGCTGGAAAATGGGATTAGAATAGTTAGGTACTTGTTTGAGCAGCGCAGACTCAATGGTCCTAAGGTCCTTTATTCTGTGCTGTAGACCTCTATGACTCTAAAATGATGATGGAACAAAATAACCTTTCAGCACTAAAAACTAAATAGTAATCACTATATATTGAGGGAAGAAAGCCAAGACCAACTGATAGGGCAGGGTGAGGTGGGGATGGAATGTTTTCTCATTTAAATCCTCAATCAATTTATGAAGAATGGGTTTACACCTTGCCTCTGACATAAAAAGTTGGGTTGTGGATTGCTCACCCAGTATAGGAATCGCTCGTTGTTCATTTCCACTCACTTAATTCATACGGTTCCTGTAACAGGTGGTTCATCTGCAATGTCAGTTTTACACTTGATTGCAAGTTAAAATGTACCAATTAATTTAAAATTTCATTACACATATTGTACAGAGGAAAATTTCCCTGCCAGTAATAGTGGGCAAACTTTTACACTGGCGGGATGTTACGGTCCTGCCAAAGTCAATGGGCTTTTGAACAGCTTGCCGCATTTTCTGGCTCCATGCCACAACAATGAGGCTATAAAATTTTGCCCAGTATTTTGTAGTGCAGAGTGGTGGGATACGGTTACTTCCACATAACTTAGAAGTATTGTGAACTGTGAGGAGTACAGTGATAGATGTCAGGCAAACATAGTCAGGCTAGACACGTGGAAGATGAAATTTAATGCAGAGGAGTGTGAAGTGATATACGATGTGAGGAAAATGTGTGTTATGCAGCATGTGGTTAGGATCTGGAATTCACTGCTTGAGAATGTGTTGGAGGCAGATTCAATTGTGGCTTTCAAAAGGGAGTTGGATGATTATCTGTAGATAAAAGATGCAGGGTTACAGGGAAAAGGTGGGGAGACTAGGACAAGCTGACTCGTTCTTACAGAAAGGATACAATGGGACAAATGCTCCGATGCTGCAACCATTCTATGATTCAATGTTCCTATGTACCTGTCATTTTTCCAGTCAGTTTCCAATCATGTCACCTGAAGGTGCTTTCCCAGGAGGTCACCTTGAGCTATTCCTGCTCTCCAGCACTCAGTTAAATATGCTATAGAGCATTGGCTAATGAATCGTATGTAGCATTGCGGTAAAAAAACAAAGCCTTTGATCAATTAATTGACACAGAATTGCAGTCTTAGAAGATAGCTTTTATGAGAAATAGAAAATATTTCCCTCCTGCAATAGAGTTGCTCTTCTGAGGTTAAGGCTGAGACACACTGGGCTGAATTTATTTGCCCCTGGCGGGCATGTTTCCTGCGGGGTTTGGGGTCATGTAAAGTGGGGTAGCACCCATCCCACCACCTACCCGCCTACCCTTGAGCTCACGCCCAAAATGGGCACCCCACCTGCCATATTGAAATGACCAACTATGAGCCAATTAGGCTTCTTATCGAGCCTATTGACCCTAGTAATATGCTGCCCACTCCATAATACGTTCGGCATGAGCAGAAGGGTGGGAGCGGGAAGCCCCATTTATAACCTCAAATGGTTAAAGAGCAGGAAAAAGAAAGGGGTGGCTCGTCGGGGGCTGCTCTTTGTTGATTGCGGGACAGCACCCCCCGGCACTTAGACTGAAACCCCTCTTTTGTTCCTCCCAGCTTTCTCTCTCTTAAGCCCACCCTCTCACCCCACTGCTTCTATCCCTAATGCTCCCAAACCCTTCTGACCCAAGGACCTGGATTTACCTGCTCCGGGGATCCTAGGTTTTGGGCTCTTCACTTCAGCTGCTGTCCTGACAGCTGCCACTGATGCCTTCCTGGCACTGCCGGGACTGATGGAGCTGCTGGCCAATCCCCAATGAGGGACAAAAGACCCACTCAGCTCTGGTCATTGAGCCCCGAAGCGCTTTATTGCTGCATGGCTGCTCAGCGTGGAGTCGGTCAGCTTCACGCCAACGTGCTTTCCGGGAGGGGGGTAGGGGCTGCTGTCTGCTCCCACCTCACCCCCGAACTATTATTTAGCCCACTGTTGAGGGAGAAAAGAATGAGCTCCATTCACTATCTAATTGCACCATGCATTGACCTGGATTTTGCAGTCAGCAGCGAAAAGATGTTGCTCACCGCTGACCTCAAAGAAAACTGCCCACAAAGATGTAGCATTCTCTGTGACGGGCATTTCCCCTTTCCAGACGGCAGTCTCAAATAAGGAACGAAACCGGACAGACCACCCGGCTTCGACCTAGGCACCTGAAGTGACAACGGCAAACTCAGCCCTGTCGACCCTGCAAAGTCCTCCTTATCTGGGGTCTAGTGCCAAAATTGGGAGAGCGGTCTCACAGACTTGTCAAGGAACAGCCTAATATAGTCATGGAATCCTCACGGAATCATATCTTACAGTTAATGTCCCAGACACCACCACCACCGTTCCTGGGTGCCACAGGCAGGACAGACCCAGCAGAGGTGGCGGCACAGCGGTATACAGTTGGGAGGGAGTTGCCCTGGGAGTCCTCAACATCGATTCTGGACCCCATGAAGTCTCATGGCATCAGGTCAAACAAGAAAACCTCCTGCTGATTACCACATACAGTGCCCCCTCAGCTGATGAATCAGTGCTCCTCCATGTTGAGCATCACTTGGAGGAAGCACTGAGGGTGCAAGGGTGCAGAATATACTCTGGGTGGGGGACTTCAATGTCCAGTAGCACCACTAATGACTGAGCTGGCCGAGTTCTAAAGGACATAGCTGCTAGACTGGGTCTGTGGCAGGTGTTGAGGGATCCAACAAGATCGAAAAATACACTTGACCTCATCCTCACCAACCTGCCTGCCGCAGATGCATCTGTCCTTGACAGTATAGGTAGGAGTAACCACCGCACAGTTGTTGTGGAGACGAAGCCCTGCCTTCACATTGAGGATACCCTCCATCATGTTGTGTGGCACTACCACTGTGCTAAATGGGATAGATTTGGAACAGTTCTAAAAACTTAAGACTTAATCCATGAGGCGCTGTGGGCCATCAGCAGCAGCAGAATTGTACTCGAACACAACCTGTAACCTCATGGTCCAGCATATCCCCCACTCTAGTATTACTATCAAGCC
Organism: Carcharodon carcharias; assembly: GCF_017639515.1. Taxonomy (NCBI): domain Eukaryota; kingdom Metazoa; phylum Chordata; class Chondrichthyes; order Lamniformes; family Lamnidae; genus Carcharodon; species Carcharodon carcharias. Next base: position 10,827,198 of record NC_054468.1, on the reverse strand, counting down.
AGGGGATCAAGCCTGGTTCAATGAACAGCACAGGAGGACATGCCAAGAGCAGCACCAGGCATACCTAAAAATGAGGTGTCAAGCTGGTGAAGCTATAACACAATTATAACTACTAGCATGCCAAACAGCATCAGCAGCAAGTGAAAGGCAGAGCTAAGCAATCCCACAAACAGATCAGATCAGATCTAAGCTCTGCAGGCCTGCCACATCCAGTCGTAATGGTGGTGGACAATTAAACAGTTCACTGGAGGAGAAGGCTACACACATATCCAGCCCAGCACATCAGTGCAAAAGATAAGGCTGAAGCATTTGCTACAATCTTCAGCCAGAAATGCTGAGTGGATGATCCATCCCAGCCTCCTCCGGATGTCCCCGGCATCACAGATGCCAGTCTTCAGCCAATTCAATTCACTCCACGTGATATCAAGAAACAGCTGAAGGCACTGGATACTGCAAAGGCTACGGGCCCTGACAATATTCCGGCAATAGTACTGAAGACTTATGCTTCAGAACTTGCCGCGCCCCTAGCCAAGCTGTTCCAGTACAGCTACAACATTGGCATCTACCCGGCTATGTGGAAAATTGCCCAGGTATGTCCTATACACAAAAAAAGCAGGACAAATTCAAACTGGCCAATTACCGCCTCATCAGTCTACTCACGATCATCAGTAAAGTAATGGAAGGGGTCATCAACAGTGCTAACAAGCGGCACTTGCTTAGCAATAACCTGCTCACTGACACCCAGTTTGGGTTCTGCCAGGGCCACTCAGCTCCTGAGCTTATTACAGCCTTGCTTCAAACATGGATGAAAGAGCTGAACTCCCGAGGTAAGGTGAGAGTGACTGCCCTCGACACCAAGGCCGCATTTGACCAACTGGGCATCAAGGAGCCTTAGCAAAACTGGAGTCAAAGGGAATCGGGGAAAACTCTCCAGTGGTTGGAGTCATACCTAGCACAAAGGAAGATGGTTGTGGTTGTTGGAGGTCAATCATCTTAGTTCCAGGACATCACTGCAGGAGTTCTCAGGGTAGGGTCCTAGGCCCAACCATTTTCAACAATGACCTACCTTCCATCCTAAGGTCAAAGTGGAGATATTCGCTGCTGATTACACAATTACACCACTTGTGACTCCTCAGATACTGAAGCAGTCCATGTCCATACGTAGCAAGGCCTGGACAATATCCAGGCTTGGGCTGATAAGTGGCAATTAACATTTGCGCCACACAAGTGCCAGGCAATGACTATCTCCAACAACAAAGAATCTAACCATTGCCCCTTGATGTTCAATGGCATTACTTTCATTGAATACCCCATTATCAACATCCTGGGGGTTATCATTGACCAGAAACTGAACTGAACTAGTCATGTAAATACTGTGGCTAAAACAGCAGGTTGGAGGCTAGGAATCGTGCGGCGAGTAACTCACCTGCTGACTCCCCAAAGCCTATCCACTACCTACAATGCACAAGTCAGGAGTGAGGCTCCCTACTTGCTTGGATGAGTGCAGCTCCCACAATGCTCAAGAAGCTTGACACTGTCCAGGACAAAGCAGCCCGCTTGATTGGCACCACATCCACAAACATTCACTCCATCCACCACCAACACACAGTAGCAGCAGTGTGTAACATCTACAAGATGCGCTGCAGAAATTTATCAAGGCTCCTTAGACAGCACCTTCCAAACCCACAACCACTACCATCTAGAAGGACAAGAGCAGCTGATAGATGGGAACACCACTATCTGGAAGTTCCCCTCCAAGTCGCTCACCATCCTGACTTGGAAATATATTGTTGTTCCTTCACTGTTGCTGGGTCAAAATCCTGGCAATCCCTTCCTAACACAGTTTGGATGTACCTACACCACATGGACTGCAGCAGTTCAAGAAGGTAGATCACCATCGCCTTCTCAAGGGCAACTAGAGATGCTGGCCCAGCCAGCGAAGATCACATCCCATGAATGAATAAAAGAAAGTGTAAATCTGGTGCCAAATCTTGGCATGCAGCAGCAATCATGTCAGTAAGGAGAAAGGCAGCCAATCACATTGAAGTAGTCAAACACAGCAAACCAGCGAGTTAAAAAGCACTTAAAAATTTTTCATTTTTAAATTTTCGGATGGCAAAATAAATATATGACTGTTAAAATAGAAGCCAAATTAAACAGCGTGATGTCTGCTGTGCAATCCCTGTGTGGGTGGGGGTGAGGGAATGGCAAATGCAGAAGGGCGCTCCGATCTCCCTGAGACTAAGTGCTGCCTCAGGGAGATCAGTTCCCAAAGTGAAAAAGTTATTCTTTGGAAAATTTCGTTTACCATCCATGTCACGAGTTGGGACATGGACATAACTTTAAGTAAAAGTGAATTTTAATTTTTTAATTCAGTCATGAAACCTCAGCCTGCCTGTGGATGGGGTTTCATGCTTTTTCAGGTGGCTGCCTGCGCTCCCGACTTGCCCACCAACCTTAAGGTTGGACGGGCAGGTCCACTAATTGGTTTAATTGCTTTTTGAATGGCCTCAATAGGCTGTTGACAGGTCGGTCGGCGCACTGCTGACTCGGCTGCGCCCCTGCCGTGCTGAAAATGCACATGATGCGGAATGACGTTGGAAGTTCCGCCCAACACCATTACATGTCATCTTACATCGCCCCCGCATGCCAATGGGAAAATTCTTGCCGTGGAATTTTCTATATTGTGAAGAAATTTGACATTCCATAATTATAAAATTAGCTTTTTATGGGCAGTGGGGATGTTTGGCATAATGCTGAACTTAGTATTCTAGTAAAACAGGGTGGGTGTTTTCATCAATTCATCATTATAAGGGACAGTTTTGTTATCTTTACCACAGCAAAATCCTTGACATTACCTACCAGCCCCAATACTAACATTGGGTGCCCAATGTGCTTCATTCATTCACGCCAAAACTCTTCACTTGATGAGCACAAAATTCACACAAAACAACACAAAAAAAACATTGAAGGTTGGCACAAATTAAATCTTTTATAATTTTTTATATTTCACTGCTGAGATCTTACCAAGATCCTTCTGTTTTTCTGTAGTGTGAGGCGTACACCATACACATCTATGTAGATCTCTCTCAAATATGTTGAGAGATTCTGCCCATGCTCTTCATTCAATGTAGTGATGCTGACAGGAACCACACTGCTGTTGTCACAGACTTTCACCAGGGTGTATGCACAAGTGCCCGAGAACGTGTACATGATTTTATCGAAGGTATAATAGTGAGGATCGCCACCAACATAGCAGGAAGCACTTCCTAGATAAACAATGACAATTTGGTGAAATGCTGGACAAAGTTATCCTAAATAAATTATTGCAACTATGTACATGACATTACAATGAGCTTTGGTTTTCTATTACCAAAGCCCTCAGAATTGCATTCCCTCTAATTCTTTGTCTGTTCTCCTGAATATGCTGACCCATGCTCTTCTATGGGTATCAATACCTCTAAGTAGCCATTCTTCAATGTTATCTTTGACACTGACTGTTGAAAAGGAATTCAGTTATTGAGGGTCATCACAGCCAAGCTGGATCCTGCCCTGGAACAATATTCACACATTCACACTTTATATGCTTAAGAGGATGTTCCACGGCCCTTCACAACCAATGAAATAGCATTGAAGTATCGCCGTGGTTGTGACTTGGGAAACTGGGAAAGAGTACTGGAACACTGCACAGCTTGTCCAGCTGGGTGGGACTGTCCTTGCCTGGTTCCATTCTATTCAAAGCCAGAGTATTACTAATGATGGCTTTCCTTCCTGCTCCTGCACTGTTACCTCTGGTGTTCTCCAAGGATCAATCCATGGTCCCCTGATATTTCTCATCTACATGCTGCTTTGCAGTGACATCATCCGAAAGCACAGCATTGATTTTCACATGAACATTGATGACACCCAGCTCCACTTCTGCTCTGAAGATGAGTTGTATGGACTCGAAACGTTAACTCCTTTTCTCTCTCCATAGATGCTGCCAGACTTGCTGAGCTTTTCCAGCATTTTCTGTTTTTATTTCAGATTCCCAGCATCTGCAGTATTTTGCTTTCATCCACCTCACCATCACCTTTCTCTTCACTATTGCCAAATTTCTAGACTGCTTATCCGATAGACAGTACAGAGCAGAATTTTTCTCTAATTAAATCCAAACTCCATTCTCTAACTATTGACTCCATCCCTCTCCCTGGTGACTATCAGAGAATAAACCAGATTGTTTGCAAAATTGGTGTTATATTTGACCTGAGGTGAGCTTGCGACCACACACCCATTCCATCACTAGGACTGCTTTTTTCCATCTCCTTAACATTGCCCTGTTTCATCCCTGCTTCAGCTCATCTGCTGCTGAAACCCTCATCCATGCCTTTGTTACCTCTAGACTTGACGATTCCAACAAACCCCTTGCCAGCCTCCCACATTCTACCCTCTATAAACTTGAGTTGTCTAAAACTCTGTTGAACGTGTCCTTATTCGAACCAGAACATTCACCTATCCCCGCTGTTCTCACTGACCCACATTGGCTTACAGTAGAGCCAAGACTCCATTGTAAAATTCTCATCCTTGTTTTCAAACCCTTCCATGGCCTCACCCCCTCCCTATCTCTGGAATTTCCTCCAGCCCCACAACTCTCCAAGATATCTACGCTCCTACGTTCTGACCTCTTGAGCATGTCTGATTTTAATTGCTCTGCCATTATTGGTCGTGCCTTCAAGTTCCTAGGTCCAAAAAGATGGAACTACCTCCCTGAATATTTCTATCTCTCTGCCTCTCTTTCTCCCTTTAAGACACACTTTAAAGCCTAAATCTTTCACCAAGCTTTTAGCCACCTGCTCTCATATTGCCTTACATAGCACCTCATTTTTGCTTTATAGGGAAGAATTTTCCTGTCGGCGAGCAGAGGTTGGGCCCACTGACTGACAGGTAAAATGATGCGTGGTGACATTGGGCGGGCATCCCGATGTCATCGCCCGTCATTTAGATTGTCAGTTTAGCGGGCGCGCAGCCGCGTCAGCTGTGCACCCGCCGAACTGCCAAAGGCCTATTAAGGCCATTAACAAGGTAATTAAAGTTGTTAAGAATGCTGCCCGTCCAAACTTAAGGTTGGCAGGGGGCAGGCGAAGAGCCCAAGCGGCCTTCACGTTTTTCATGAAACCTCATCCACGGGCGGGATGAGGTTTCATGAGGGGTTCATTAATTAAATAACATTTTTTGATAAAATTAATGGACATGTCCCAACTCATGTGACAGTTTCACACAAGGGGCCATGTCCTTAAAAATTTTTTTACCTTTATTACATTTTTCACAACTTAAACTAATCTCTCTGAGGCACCTCCGTGCCTCAGGGAGATTTTTGCGCTCTTTTGCACGCATGCACGGAAGAGCGCAGGCCCTGACTCAGGGAATCCACCCCCCCCCCCACCTACACACACAGGGAGCGCAACAACGCTTCCAGGTTTGCATCACGCTGGGTGGGCCTTAATTGGCCAGCCCACGTAAAATGGTGGCGCACACTCAATCGGGGGCACCGATCGGGTTCGCACTCACTTCCGCCCGCCATTCCACAGCCCCCCCGACAGGGGGAAAATTCAGCCCATAATGCTCCTGTGAAGTGCTTTGGAACACTTTATTACATTAAAACAGCAATATAAATGTAGATAGTGTTATCGTATTTATCCACTATGCTGTGCATTTTGCAGCGGGAGTCACTTCCATCAGAAGCATGGCTGATTACTGTCCCTAGGACATGGGTCCTGAGACAAATTGTAACATCTCCCACTGCTGCCTCAACTGATATTAGCTATCTCAGAATAGTGGTTGAATCCTGCACCTGATATTTAAACTAAGTAACAATTAGGTGATAAAAACAAAAAACTGCGGATGCTGGAAATCCAAAACAAAAACAGAAATACCTGGAAAAACTCAGCAGGTCTGGCAGCTTCAGCGGAGAAAAACAAAGCTGACGTTTCATGTCCTCATGACCCTTCAACAGAACTAAGTAGAAATAGGAAAGGGGTGAAATATAAGCTGGTTTAAGGGGGGGTGGGGGGGGAGAAGGGGGGCCGTTGTTGGGACAAGGAAGCAGGAGGTGGAGATAACCAAAAGATGTCACAGACAAAAGAACAAAGAGGTGTTGAAGGTGGTGATATTATCTAAAGAATGTGCTAATTAAGAGTGGCGAGCAGGACAAGCAAGGTAGCTCTAGTGGGGGTGGGGTGAAATAAGCGATGGGTGGAATACATTTAAAAATAATGGAAATAGGTGGGAAAAGAAAAATCTATATAAGTTATTGGTAAAAACAAAAGGGAGGGGGAAGAAACGGAAAGGGGGTGTGGATGGAGGAGGGATTTCAAGATCTAAAGTTGTTGAACTCAATATTCAGTCCGGAAGGCTGTAACGTGCCTGGTCAGAAGATGAGGTGCTGTTCCTCCAATTTACGTTGAGCTTCACTGGAACAATGCAGCAAGCCAAGGACAGATATGTGGGCATGAGAGCAGGGTGGAGTGTTAAAATGGCAAGTGACAGGGAGGTCTGGGTAATGCTTGCGGACAGACCGAAGGTGTTCTTAGGTGATATATTTCTACACAAATTGAATCGGAGAGGACACAAGTTATTAACTAGAAATATAGCAAGCTTTGCTCAAAGCAGCTTTGATGTCTAAATGGTTTTCACATCTTCACCTTTTCATATTTTTGAGCTAAAGGTACCACTGCCCATGGCAGATCATTGTGCTACCTCTCCATGAGGCAAGATTACTAACCTGTCATGTGACACCCCAGCTCTCCATCACGTCTCTCACATGTCTCCAGCACTCCACATTGCCAGGCTGTACAGTTGATGATGTTTATGCCCAAGCACGTACAACGTTCAGTGCAGTTCTCATGTGTGAACCAGTTTTCACTCAGCTGAAAAATCAACCAAAAGGGCACTAAAGAAATGATTTCAATGTGAAAAATTGCTGGATTGTTACACCATGAAATCTGGCCTATTATAACACAGTTTCTGGAATAGTAATCCAGAGGCCCAGGGTAATGCTCCTGAGAAATGGGTTCAAATCCTACCAGGGTAGCTGGTGGAATTTAAAAATCATAGTTGGATCTTGGGATCAAGTTGGCAGTCCGCCTGTCCCAGCCTCTACCTCTTGACACTCACTTGATACTCTTATCTGAGTGTCCTTGGGGTCCGAAGTATTTACTTTGAAAAAATTGGAGTGTTCAAAGCAGGTCAGTCACCTGAATATTCCAGCTAGAAATAATGACATAGGACTTCTCGGTTCTATTTTGTTGGTTTTCAGAACTGTGGCCATGATTAAGTGGGACAGGAGGGGGCATTCATATTGTACCATTACAGGAGAAATTCTTGGACTGGCACAAGACAAAGAAGAGTGAAAGCATTAGCCAAGAATGTTTTCATTAATCAAAAACGAAAGTCGAAGGTTCGAAGGCAATCAGATACCATCGTAGCTCCGACCATAAACAATGCCAACTAGCGATCTGGCAGATTCCCATGATCTGCCGAAAGATTCCAGGAAACAAAAGTGTCACTGAATTTATTCAAGGCGGGATTAGGCAGATTTTTGATTGACAAGAGAGTCCAAGGTTATGGAAAGTGGAGTTGAGACCACAATCATATCAGCCATGATCTTATCGAATGGTGAAGCAGGCTCGAAGGTCCAAATGGCCTTACTCCTGTAAGTCCTACGTTCCTACGAATTAACAGTGAGGATGGGCTGCCTGGCAATTATGTGATCAGTTTTCAGCTCACTTCACTTAACTTACCAGTCAACAATTTTTTTTTTCTGTTTTCTATATCTCTCTACATAGTAAGAAAATTGAGTGCTTTGCATGTCACAAGTAACTTGAGACTCGTTTTTGTGACAACTGCTTGCTCAGTTGGTACAATGCGACATGACCTGACTGAAAATTGTAGCTGTGATTGCCCTATAATTACTATTTTTAGTTCTGAAGGACACAGCATCCATCATTACAACAACTTTACAGATTTTAAGCAGGCCTTTAACAGTGTTTTACAAAGTATTGCTAGGTATTCACAGCATAGCCATTTGGCCCAACACATACCTTCTGCTGTTTACAATGCATTTGCTCCACATGAGCCTCCTCCCACCCCAATTCATCTAACCCCATCAAAAGTAACAATATCAACGTTTTAATCTAATCAATTTTCCTGTATGCACCCACTAAGCTTCCTTTAAATGTATCTATGCTATTTGCCTTAACAATGCATTGTGCCAGTGAGTTCCACGTTCTGACCACTCTCTGGTTAATGAAGTTTCTCCTGAAACCCCTGGTGGATTTATTAATGATTATCTTATATTATGGCCCCTAGTTTTGGTCTCCCCACATGTGGAAACATCTTCTCTACTTTGACCTATCTTGCATCCTGGATTGTTTCAGTATTTCTCTCATTAAACTCATCTCTGCTGTTAATATCTTTTGGTCATCAGTTTTTCTATGCACCAACCCTCAGATCTTAATAATAATATAGAGATAGAACCTAGAAACATAGAAAACAGGAGCAGGAGTTGCCATTCAGCCCCTCAAGTCTGTTCCATCATTCAATATGATCCTCTATCTCTATGCCATACACCCACTCTGTCCCCATAACCCTTGAAGCCTTTATAGTCTAGAAATCTATTTTCTTCTTATATATTTTCAGTCACTTGGCCTCTACAGCCTTCTGTGGTAGAGAATTCCATAGGTTCACCACCCTCTGAATGAAGAAGTTTCTCCTCAGTTCAGTCCTAAATGGCCTACCCCGTATCCTGGGACTGTGACCCCTTGTTCTAGACTCCTCAGCCAGAGGAAACATCATTCCTGTATCCAGTCTATCCAGCCCTGTCAGAATTTTATATGTTTCAATGAGTTCCCCTCTCATTCTTCTAAACTCCAGTGAATACAGGCCTAGTCAATAATCATCACTTCAGAATATCCTTAGCTTTTCATATCCTGCTTTATCTTCAAAAAGCAGCAGAGCCAGGTCCAATCCATCTTTTGGTATTTTCTTCACAATTCCAATTCTCTAGCACTAACCCATCAAGGTGCACAATTTTTTTTACATATGTTCAACTGCATCCCCAACTGTAATATAAACATCATCCTGCCGCTTTCCAAGAGACATAATCCTTGCCTTCTTTTTTGTGTAATCCAAATTTTATGCTTTCCATGTACACCTTATTAGTTAATTTCTGCAAATTTGTTTTAGGTGTAGCTATAAGGTCAACGTCATCAGTGTATTGTTCAATGGCTTAACTGATCTGTGCTTGATTATATTAATCTATTGACTGGTCTATTTCACTGTACTTGATTGATTAAGCCTGGGTAGAGCCTCTGAGAGCTAAATTAAACAGAAGCTTCCAGAAAGAGCTGAGAAGCCTGAGCTGTGAACACGTTTGCATAAATTCTGTGATAGCTGGGATATTTTAAAACACTGTAAATAAACCTCTTGATGACTTAGAACTAGTGCTATCTCTGCATTGTTCTTAGATAAATCAGATATATAAAGTATACAATAAACTGGCGAATACACAACAATCAGCAAATCTATGATGTTCAAAATTGTGCCACATGAGGAGACTTCTCCAATATGTGCATGATTCATTAATGCTTTCAATACTGTAAATCAGCTGACATGTGGATCTTTGTCTCACCTCAAATGTTAGGATAAATAATACTGCTAGTTTTCAATTCATACCAACAGAGCTCTTGAACTTGTAAACCTGATAGAAAACATCTGTAACAAGTTTCTCAGGAATACCAAACATCCTCATGACCTGTCATATCTTAACTCACCAAATGAAAATAGCTAGATCACGCTTAGAATACCATGAATAGTTCTGGTCTTCACATAGTATAAGAATAATATAGAGGAATTGGGGAAGGTGTAAGAAGTTTTACTAGAACGATACCAGAACCAAGAGGAACCTATAACAGGCTAGGCCTTTAGAAGTGACTAAGGGCTGATCTGACAGAGGTCTTGAAGATCATGAAAGGATATGATAGGGAAGAAGCTGTTTCCACTTCTGGGCAATTTCTGGGTTCCCTTCCTCAAGCGCAACCATGGCAGAGCAGAAACCCTGGCCACTCTAAATTGAAGCTGGAGACCTCATCTTAAATCTCATAGACAGGTTCATTTACATGACTTGGGTGAGGCACATCAGCAAAATATACCTCAATTTATCTGCTAGAAGGTGGAGTGATGCAAATCTGTTCCATCAGGAGTAGCCGAGGCTCACCTTGGAGTTGAGGAGAAAGAACATTAAAAAGCCCTTCAGCTCCAATGAGAGCCATGCATCAATTTTTAAATAAGGTGAACAATTTCTCTGGGGATCTTTAAAGACCTCAACAGGATTCATGCCAGGTCTCAACTAGCCTTAGCTCCCCTGAGGCTTACAAAGGGTGTAATGTGCTGAATTTCTTGAAGCCCAGGAATTCCCCCAGACACAACCCCTTGACATGTGAGACACAGGGAAAAAGATTCTCCCAAAGCCTTCACCGCCTCTGGAATTTAAATAGACAAGAAAATGAGCAGAACTCCAACATAACTTGCCTATTACTTTCAGGTGCAGATTGATTTGCTGTGCATTTTCTGCATGCTTTCTTTTCATTCAAGTAGCTTACATGATTGTACCAGGCAAAGATCTATGCATTTACCTGATAGTATTTGTTGTTCTCATCCACACAGCCACACTGACTGCTTGGAACACATTTGTCCACACTCAGAACGTATCCAGGGTCACAAAAGCATCCTTCAACAGTTGGCAGAAGACAGTTGTCAGGTGCAGACAGATCCGTACATGTAGCAGGACAACTAGTACCACACCTCTCATAGTGACTACCACCGGGGCAGGATACGGCTGAAGAATACATACAGGTGTAAAACTAAGTTAATTCTGTAGCCAGCTTATATAACATTCCAATAGATGTAGGAGAAACAAACTGGTATCTCCTAGATGTGATTCATCTTACATAGACTACATGGCAAAAGAATGTATCACATGATCATAATCCCAACATCTGTATGTCAAAATGTCTTAAAGGAAGCTGTTACTCGTGATTTTTCATTAATTAATGGTAACAATACAGATCACAGTGGTGTGTGGAGATTGCTACGAATGAAGATGGATATTGAGACCTTCAAAGTACTATTTTTAGTGTCCCCATGATTTGACTGCTTTGCTTACAACTCTATATAAAAATGTACCATATAGTATGGCACTGATCCCACAAACCAAGAAAATCTGTTGTTCATGTCAAAAAATATTTACTAAGAGACTAGTACACACCAATGAAAGTAGTAAACGGCTCAGTATCATTTTATTAAAATCTTTTTCAGTGATTTTTTAAATCAGATTTCTCACAAGATCATGGATCTCAGCCAAGTGATCAGTAGCAGAATTACAATTGCTCTGAAGAAGAGTCATATGGACTCGAAATGTTAACTCTGTTTCTCTTCCACAGATGCTGGTGAGCTTTTCCAGCATTTTCTGTCTTTATTTCAGATTTCCAGCATCTGTAGTATTTTGCTTTTATTATATTGGGCTGAATGCTCTTAAACAAGTACAGGTGGGTGGGCGGGGGGGGGGAATGCAGAAATTGGTCAGAGATCCGGTTGAGGTAAGTATGCACATTTGTATACAACAGGAGTCAGGTCAAACTTGGTTATAATGAGTCTGTTTGAAAATCTTATTGATCCATATGCTCACACATGAAGAACAGCCATTTTGAGCAAAGCTCTAGAAGGCTATCTTCGGGCGAGTAGGAATGTGAGAAGAGGGGGTGACGATGGCAGGGAACTGGATTTATAAGTTAATCTTTGAAAATGTATAACATGTAATAATGGTATTAACTCAAATTTATCAATAGCACAATGTTTTGCACAATTAGAGGGGATGTAACTCCCTCCAACTTGCAGAAACCAGGAGGAACGTGTTAATTCCCCAGCGGTCTGCTTCCTGTTTAGCTGCAGCCTGTGACTAGCTTAAAACCAGGCAGGTGACTCTGAAATCTCAATAGTCAATGTTAATTGGGGTCTTCCTGCTCAGATATCATCACAAAGATACTTTGATAGTCTTACAGGTAAAGCTTCTGATGTGAACACTCCAGCCCTGCTGTCGGACACCTAGGTGCCAATAGATGCCAACCGTGTGGTATCTGGGCTGCCCAATCACTGCAGCTTGTAAGTCATTGAATGGTCTCTGGTCAGCCGTTTCAGATAGTGGCCGGCGGAATTCAAACATAACCCAGCTATTAAAATAGAATTATCTCACCATGGCAGCTCTGCGGTATTCGTTCCACAAGTTTCTTTTTAAAAATTCATTCATGGCATGTGAGCATCACTGGGAAAGCTAGCATTTATTGCTCATTCCTAGCTGCCCTTTAAAAGATGGTGGTGAGCTGCCTTCTTGAACCACTGTAGTCCATGTGGTGAAAGTACTCCCAACAGTGCTGTTAGGTAGGACGTTCCAGGGTTTTGACCCAGCAACGATGATGGAGTGACAACACAGGCCCATGTCAGGGTGGCATGTGCCTTGGAGGGAAACCTGAAGGTGCTGCTGTTTCCACACAGTTTCTGCCTTTGTCCTTCTAGGTGGTGGAAGTCAACAGGGTTGGAAAGAGCTGCTGAAGGATCATATTCCTGACTTCTGCCTTGTAGAAGGTGAACAGCCTTGAGTAGTCAAGGGACAAGTCATTCATCACAGAATGCCCATTCCCTGACCTGCTCTTGTAGCCAGTGTTTGTAAGGCTGGTCAAGTTAAGTTTCTGGTCAATGGTAACTTCCAGGATGTTGATGGTGGGAGATTCAGCAATGGTAATGTCATTGAAAGTCAAGAAGAGATGGTTAGATTCTCTCTTGTGGGAGATGGCCATTGAACTTGTGTGGTGCGAATGTTACTTGCCACTTATCAAACTATGTCTGGATGTTGTCTAGGTCTTGCTGCTTGCAGACACAGATTGCTTCAGTATCTGAGGAATTGTGAATGGAACTGAACACCCTATTTCTGACTTTATGAGAGAGGGAAGGTCATTGACGAAGCAGCTGAAAATGGTTGGGCCTAGGATACATTCCTGAGGAACACCTGCAGCAATATCCTGGAGCAGATAAATTGGCTTCCTCAAATCACAACCATCTTCCTTTGTGCTAGATATGACTCCAATCAATGGAGTTTTCTCTCCAATTACCAATGACTTCAATTTTACTTGATCTCTTGATGCCACAGGTGGATGAATGTTGCCATGATGTCAGGGGCAGTCACTCTGGAATTCATCTCTTTTATCCATGTTCGGATGAAGGTTGTAAATGAGGGTTGGGATTTTCTGTGACCACCGGTGTCGGGCATGTTCAGTGGTGTGAGTGGACAATATGGCGAAAAGGCCAAAAATTGGTTTCATGACAACGGTTTGCGATCATCCACTCCATCGGACATCAGGAACCTCATTTTGATACATCAGCGTATCATCCCCACCCCTTTGGATCGATCGCCCACATTGGTGGGAAAACAGCCAATGTGTTTCACAACAGCATGTATAAGGCATGCACTTAGCAGGTTGCATTTCACCTGGGACTTCAAGATTTGTTTGCCAAACTTGTTTCGATCAGCACACGCAGTCATCAGTGCCAGACTTCACAGACAGCATAACATCACTTTTAAGGGGGGCTCATGGGTAGGTCTCTACCTATCTGATCAGCAATTTTTGGGTGGCTTTTCAATGGCTTCAGGGCAAGGTCTTGCTTGGGGAAGGGGGAGAAGTGGCCTCCAGTCAGGGAAGAGGCTGCAGGACAAGGGCTGTACTGGGGAAGGAGGGTATCCCAAGCTATGTGTGAGGGCATATTTTGATCTGTGCAAGCAGCCTCAAGCTGATGAGGGCTGAGGAGGCAGTATCCAGCGGAGATGAGGCCCAATGGCCATGTGAGGGTATGTGTGTGAGAATGGACGGTAACGTCCCTTAAGATGGCAGTGAGTGAGATGCCAGTGAATGTGTGATGGGTTTGAGTGTGTGAGTTTAGAGTGATGTGATGGTTGCCTTACCCTCGCTGCATGGATGAGATCATTCATCCTGTATCTGCATTGGATGGCCAACCTCTTCTGTGCAACACTGGCACTGATTATCACTTTTGTCGACTACCAAGCCGGAGTTGTAATGTAGCTGCTCCTCCTGCGGCCTCCTGGGGTAGAGAACATCACAGCGGGTCTCCACAGCATCCAAAAGGCACTTGCGGGCTGCAGTCTTCTTGCCTTTTGGGGCCATGTCTTCTTTGCTGAAGTCCTGGGCTGGAAGCACTGAGGGCAGCTGCACTTTAAATGTAGTGCCTGGCATGATGAAGCAGCGAGGCGATGGCGTGGCAGGTGAATTGGAGCCCTCCCACCATCCAAACGGTGTGCATCCCAGGAATGCATAATTAATGCGGCAGGTTTAGGACAATATGGCTTGAAAAGCCGCCATTGCGGCTAGCGGGTAAAACATTGTTTTACCCGCTTGCTACCGCACTTAGTGCAAATCTGGGACAATTCCACTCGAGGTCTAGAACCCAAACTGGGCATTGGTGAGAAGGTCATTGGTGAATAAATACTGCTTGATAGCACTGTCAATTAGTCCTTCCGTTACTTTGCTGATGATTTAGAGTACACTGATCGGACAGTAATTCCTGCTTTTTGTAAACAGCATCTACCTGAGCAATAATTTGGAAAACACAACTTACGACAGAATGACTTATTTCTCCACTCTATGCAAACTCCTGCTTGAGCGCACAAGTCAGTGTAGGTCTGTAGGGCAAAGCAAAGTGTTGTGGGCTGTCCTCCAGTCATGCACATGTCATAGACGCAGTTGTCAAAGTAATTCTTGGGTGGAATTTTAACATGGCATTCTTTGAATAAACCTAGGTAGATTTGAAAAAATATATAAGAAGTAAATTGTATCCTGACAGAAAAATAAACATTTCTAATTTAAACCGCATCATTTCCGAAAGCTTTCCCAGACAATCAAGCCAGTGAGTGGCCTTGTAATATATACACAACATCCTTCTGCCTTACATGTAATTCCAGTCAAATAAATGTTTTATCTATTTCAATCTGTTTCATTATACTAAAGCCTGTAATCAGTCCCACGTATACATTATTATTTTGTACATTTCCTGTGGCATTGGTCAGGCAAAGGGATAATTTGGAGTAAGTATTTGGATGTCAGATTCTAACACCAAGTAAATAATTCAATGATTGTGAAATGTTTTGAATGGAATGAACAGCTACTTGAATGCAAATTATTTCATTCTTCAAATAGTGCCTGGGGTTTCCAGCCTGTAACATTATTCCATAGACAAATCATTGCAACTTCTGGATTAGACTGGGGCCTATAACTCAGTCCTGAGAAGCCATTATTCTATGTATGGACAATCTGATTTCCAGGGTAGGATTTTTAGGTTGGTGTGCGGGCGCAATTGGAGGGCCCGGGAGCGGCCGGAGAATGGAACACCGCCCGCGATCCATTCCCAACCGCGATTTCACACTGGCTGGCCAATTAACAGCCAGCCAGTGTGAAGTGCGTGCTGAAGTGCTCACACTGCCAGGGTGGGGGCAGGAGGACTGCATGCACTGACGTAAGTGTGGGCGCAGACGAGCGCTAAATTAAAGGTCCCTGAAGGCAAGGACCTGTCTCAGGGAACTGAAGATTTTAAAACCAATAAATAAAGCTTTTAAAATCCAGAAAAAAATGTCTACAGATCATTGTTGAATAAATACTGCTTGATAGCACTGTCAATTAGTCCTTCTGATGATTTGCTGATGATTTAGAGTACACTGATCGGACAGTAATTCCTGCTTTTTGCAAACAGCATCTACCTGAGCAATAATTTGGAAAACACAACTTACGACAGAATGACTTATTTCTCCACTCTATGCAAACTCCTGCTTGAGCGCACAAGTCAGCGTAGGTCTGTAGGGCAAATCTGAACCTATACATGATGAAAATTCTGCCCATACATTTTTAAAAATTTAATAATAGAAACCTCATCCCTCAACCTCAACCATAAGGTTGGACAGACCATGAAAAATCAGGGACAATTAGAACTTTAACAACTTTAATTGTCTTCTTAACAGCGGCGGGTGTGCTTCCAACACTCGTGCACACCCACCAATCGAAATATTGCTCAAATGCAGGATGACATCGGGACGCTTGGCCAACGTCATCTCATGCGATTTTGCATCTGATTGGGTCAGACACGCGCCCAAACGCCAACCTGAAAATTCTGCACCTACAGATTCTTATCAGTAACTAGATTCCAGATATCCAATACTGTACATAAAATGCTCCAGATTCCCCAATTAGATTCCACTTATTCACACGTATTCATTATTCTGCATATAAACCATTTGAACCCTGATGCCTGTCTGTAACTTAGTTTTAAGTTACTTCCTTCTATTATTTTCCCCATGAAGTCTCCTATCTCTTTCAGTGATAAGCTGTACAGCTCAAGCTATAAATGTTGCCACATTCAGGATGAATCAGATACTATGATAGATTAAATGTTCACACTGAAAGGCAATAAACAGTCAAGGAGTGGCGTGCCCACTTAGAGGAAACTGCATACCAACAGTTATAGGTTCAATGTCATGGTAATCAGTTTGAAAACATTGTGGAAATCAGTCTGCTTTCATTTTGCTTTGCTTTAAAGTAACACTGTATATTAATATTTTTCTTTATTCTTTCAAAGGATGTGGGTGTCACTGGCAAGGCCAGCATTTGTTGCCCATCCCTAATTACCCTTGAACTGAGTAGCTTACTAGGCCATTTCAGAGGGCAGTTAAGAGTCAACCACATTGTTGTGGGTCTGGAGTCACATGTTGGTCAGACCAGGTAAGGATGGCAGATTTCCTTCCTTAAAGGGCATTAAGTGAATCAAATAGATTTTTACAATAATTGATGATAATTTCATAGTCATAGTTTTCAATTCCATTTTTTTTTAGTAATGAATTGAATTTAAATTCCACCAACTACCATGGTGGGATTTAAACCTGTGCCCCCAGGGTTTTAGCCTGGGCCTTTGGATTGCTGGCCCAGTGACATTACCACTACATCACTGTCTCCATGTTTGTACCTGTTAGATCTGTAATCATTCCGCAAGCGGTTTCTTTCTCTGCATTCTCCTTTATATTTGGATCACATTTAAAGACACTCTCGCCATGATTGCACCTGTAATTGAAAATAAGAGTGAAATGAATGGAGTGAGAAATATGAGATAATGAGAGACAAGGCCCAGCTGTCCTGTCCAAACCCGAGTTGACTTTCCAGTTCCAGAGTCACTCCGTCTATTTGCATCTCTTTAATTTTACCTATTTCCACCTTAAGCCCATCTTCTGCTGAAAACTTCACACAATCCTTTGTCACCTTCAGATTTGATTACGGCAATACTTTTCCATATTAACATTCCATTCTTGTCCCTTCATAGGTTCCAATTTGTCCAAACCCCTGCTGCTCATATTTTATCCTGCATCGTGAGTTCCATTTGCACACCACTCACATCCTTGCTAGTCTACATTGGCAAACAGTCCCCAAAAGCCTTAAATTAAAAATTCTTGTCATTGTAACGAAACTCCTCAATGATATTGCCCCACTTTACTTCTGTAACCTCCTTCCCCAACCCTACTCAGTTTTGTGTGTTCCTAGCAGCTTGTTGTTCCGTGGAAGGGTCATGAGGACTCGAAACGTCAACTCTTTTCTTCTCCGCCAATGCTGCCAGACCTGCTGAGTTTTTCCAGGTAATTCCGTTTTTGTTCTTCATCCTTGTTCCTCTGTCTCACTATTAGCAGTCATGTCTTCTGTCACCGACATCCAATTCTGGAATTTTCTCCTTAGATGCCCCTATCACCCACTTCTCCGTTAAGATCCCCCTTAAAACCCTTCTCTTTGATTTGGTTTAAACTGAGCAAAATACTGCAGATGCTGGAATTCTAGAATAAAAACAGGAAATTCTAGAAATACTCAAGTCTGGCAGCATCTGTGGAGGGAGAAACAGAGCTAACATTTCAGGTCAAGGACCTTTCTTCAGAATTGAAGGGAGTTAGAAATGTAATAGGCTTTGAGCAAGTGAAAGGGGGGAGGTGGGAACGAGGAACAAAAGGGAAGGTCTATGATAGGATGGAGGGCAGGAGAAATTAAATGGCAAAAGATTTCATGGTGCAAAATGCAAAGGCAGTGGTAACAGTTGTAAAGAAACAAAACATTTGTCCAGAGTGGGTGTGAATAGCAGAATAATCAATGGCTGTGTCCAAAAGCAAAAATATGAAAGAAAGATTAAGTTTGGCATATATAAAAAAAAACTGAAACAAAAATGGAAGACAGTGTTTATGGTCTGAGATTGTTGAACTCAAAGGCCAGGATTTTCCCATTGGCAAGCAGGGGGCGGGGTCCGCTCGCATAAAATGATGCGCAGTGATGTCAGGCGGAACTCCCGACGTCACCGCGCCCCATTTAAATTTTCAGAAAGGTGGGGGCTCAGCAAAATCAGCTGTGCGCCCACCAACCTGTCAATGGCCAATTGAGGCCATTGGCAGAGTAATTAAAGTAATTAATGGACCTGCCCGTCCAACCTTAAGGTTGGTGGACAGGCCAGGAGTCCTGGCGGGCATTTGAAAAAGCATCAAACCTCATCCATGGGCGGGCTGAGGTTTCATGTAGGTTTTAAAAATTTTAATTAAAGTGTTTTTAAAAGTTATCAACATGTCCCAACTCATGTGACAGTGTCACATGAAGGGACATGTCAGGGACTTTTTTTTTTCTATTTTTAATATTTTTCAATGTACAGCCAATTTCCCTGAGGCAGCACCTCGCCTCAGGGAGATGAGTGAGCTCTTTCATGCGCATGCGGGAAAGAGCTCACTCTCGGCTCAGGGAATCCCCCCCCCCCCTGCCCGCACAAGGGGCGCACAGCGCTTCTGTGCGGACATCACGCTGGGCAGGCCTTAACTGGCCCGCCCATGTAAAATGGCAGCGCGCCCCATTCTGGGACGCCGATGGGAGGCGCACCTCTGTGCACCCACTCTTCAACATCCCGCTCGTCAGGGGGAAAATTCTGTCCAAAGAGCCCAGGAAGCTGTAAAATGCCAAATCAATTGATGAGGTGCTGTTCCTCGAGCTTATGATGAGCTTCGTTGGAACACTATAGAAGGCTGAAGATAGAGGTGTCAGCACGAAGGCAAGGTGCAGTACTAAATTAGCAAGCAACTGGAAGCTCAAGGTAGTACTTGTGGACTGAGCAGATGTGGTCCTCAAAGTGATCACCCAATCTATGTTTGGTCTCCCTAATGTAGAAGTGACTTAATTGTGAGCAGCAAATACAGTACACTAAATTGAAAGTACAAATACATCACTGTTTCACCTAGAACACAAGAAATGGGAGCAGCAGTAGACCATACGCTCTGATTAATATGATCATGGCTGATCTTGGGCTTCAATTACAGTCTCCAGCCCGCACTCCCATATCCCTTCATTCCCTAAGAGACCAAAAATCTGTCTATTCCAACCCTAAATGCATTCAATAATGGAGCATCCACAACTCTCTGGGGTAAAGAATTCCAAAGATTCACAACCCTTTGACTGAAGAAATTTTTCTTCATCTCAATCATAGGCTCCTCTCACCTTAGGACAACTGGAGGAGGAGTCTTCACAAATATCCCCATCCTCAATGATGCAGGAGCCCAACACATCACAGCAAAAGATAAGGTTGAAGCAATTGCAACAATCTTCAGCCAGAAGTGCCGATTGGGTGATTCATCTCGGCCTTCTCCTGAGGTCCCCAGCAGCACAGATGCCAGTCTTCAGGCAATTCAATTCACTCTACATGATGGCAAGAAAAGGCTGAAGGCACTGAATAGTGCAAAGGCTATAGGTACTGACAACTTACTGGCAATAGTACTGAAGACTTGTACTCCAGAACTTACCGCACCCCTAGCCAAGCTGTTCCAGTACAGCTACAACACTGGCACCTACCCGGCAGTATTTAAAATTGCTCAGGTATGTCCTGTACGCAAAAAGCAAGACCAATCCAACCTGGCCAATTACTGTCCCAACAGCTTTCTTTGGATCATCAGCAGTGATGGAAGGGTCATCGACAGTGCTATCAAGCACCACTTAACTCAGCAATAACTTGCCTACTGATGCTCAGTTTGGGTTCCGCCAAGACCATTCACTCCTGACCTCAAGACAGCTTTGGTCCAAACATAGACCAAAGAGCTGAACTAAAGAGGTAAGCTGAGAATGACTGCCCTTGACATCAAGGCAGCATTGTGACGAGTGTGGCATCAAGGAGCCCTAGCCAAACTGGAGTCAATGGGAATCAGGGGAAAACTCCACTGGTTGGAGTCATACTTAACACAATGGAGCATCCACAACTCTATTAGAGAATGAAGGGATATGGGAGTGCAGGCAGGAGACTGTAATTGAAGCCCAAGATCAGCCATGATCATATTAATGGCAGAGTGTATGGTCTACTCCTGCTCCAAATTCTTGCATTCTAGGTGAAACAGTGATTTTATCTGTACTTTCAATTTAGTGTACTGTATTTGTTGCTCACAATGCAGTCACCTCTACATTAGGGAGACCAAACACAGACTAGGTGATCACTTTGAGGACCACCTCCACTCAGTCCACAAGTACTACCCCAAGCTTCCAGTTGCTTACTAATTTAATACTGCACCTTGCCTTCATGCTGACATCTCTGTCTTCGGCCTTCTGCAATGGTTGTGATCGTTGGAGGTCAGTCATCTCAGCACCAGGACATCTCTGCAGGAGTTCCTCATGGTAGTGTCCTTGGTCTAGCCATCTTCAGCTACTTCACCAATGACCTTCCTTCCATCATCATGTCAGAAGTATGGATATTTGCTGATGATTGCACAATGGTCAACACCATTCACGACTCCTCAGTCCAAATGCAGAAACAGCTGGACAATATGCAGGCTTAGCTGATATGTAACATTCATGCCACACAAATGCCAGGCAATAACTATCTCCAACAAGAGAGAATCCAACCATCTCCCCTTGAAATTCAATGGCACTACCATCACTGAATCCCACACTATCAACATCCTGGGGCTACCATTGACCAGAAGCTAAGCTAGACCAGCCATATAAATACTCTGGCCGCAAGAGCGTGACAATTCTGTGACAAGTAACTCACTCCTGACTCTCCAAAGCCTGTCCACCATCTACAAGGCACAAGTCAGAAATGTGATGGAATACTCTCCACTTGCCTAGATGAGTGCAGCTCCATCAATACTCAAGAAGCTTAACACCATCCAGGACAAAGCAGCCCGATTGACTGGTAACCCTTCCACAAACCATCACTCCTTTCACCACAGACGCACAGTGGCAGCAGTGTGTACCATCTACAAGATGCACTGCAGCAACTCACCAAGGCTCCTTGGACAGCACTTCCAACTTCCAAACCCGTGACCTCTACCACCAAGAAGGACAATGGCAGCAGATACATGGGAACACAACCACCTACAAGTTCCCCTCCAGGCTGCTCACTATCCTGACTTGGAACTATATTGCCATTCCTTCACTGTCACTGAATCAAAATCCTGGAACTCCCTTCCTAACAGCATTGTAGTTGTTGTGAGAATGGATGTTATTTTTAGAAATATTTTTGGGGAATATAGTGTTATTCTGTAAAGAAGGCTGGGTGTCTGTGTGCGTAATTTAATTAAGCTGGGCAAGAGATTGATAGGGGTCAGGATGTATGGGGTGTTTGAAACATGAAACAGATAGACGTGTTAAGTTTGAGGTACCAGTAAATAGATTTGCTCTAACATTTGCATTTTAGATAAATTGAGAGTTTGTTTGAATATCAAAGGGGAGTTAGGGGTATCAAGAAACATGTTTGCATCTTGCAGGAATTCCATAGGTAATTAGCAGTGGGGATATTATGTTTTATCGACCCAAAAGCAAAGACAAGGTAGATACATAAAAGATTTTATATTTGGAAGGATTTGAGTTTCAAAGACGTGTGAGAACAATGGAACCAGAGATGAAAGGGAAAGAAAGGTATTTTAGGTTACTGTGGAGAGCTAAGAGAGAGATAGCTGGAGTTGTTGAGCTGGTGCTAAGTAGATAGCTGGAGCTATTTGAGCCATTGAGCTATAGCTAGAATTCTGGGCTGGGAGAAGATGCCACTTGAATCAGCCATCCAGTCAAGCCAGAAAAGTCTTGGGCTGCAACAAGCAGTTTCATTCTGAAGTGGATTCCACTACAGAGTGGATGAGGGAAGATGCCATGTGATATTGAAGCCACAGCAGTTTGCTTTAGATAATATTATTGGGCTTCTTTATAGTTAACATCTATAAGGGAATGTTGTCTAGAGGTGTTTACCTGTGGGTTTGACCAAGTAAAGAGTTTTCTTTGGGAATGTTCTGTAATACTAAGTTTAACTGTGTAACTGTAATCATGTGTGCTTAAGTTTTCTTTTATTCTTGTTGATAAAACTTTTGCTTTTAAATATTAAAATCCCAAAAGTGTCACTGGGCCTCTTACTGCTGAAATTGATATATCTTCTTCTTGTTTTCAGGATACAAAAAAAGGTTAAGGCCTGTAAGCCAAGTTTCACTCTGGGATTTGGTTTGTGCAGCAACTAACAGCAACTGTGGTCATAACAGTGTACCTACACCACATGGATTGCAACGGTTCAAGAAGGCGGCTCATCACCACCTTCTCAAAGGAAATTTGAGATGGCCTTGCCAGTGACACTCACATCCTGTGAAAGGAAAAAAAACCCTCATCACAGGAACCAATTTAATGAACACATGGTGAGTTTGCTCATCCACCTGGCAGCTTTTACTTCATCCACACAGGTAGCAAGCACCTCGTACCTGTTAGTCAACGTCAGGGCTGAGTTTCCTCTATCACTATATGCTGGGTTCCCATATTTGCCTGATTTGCAGTCACAACCTCCTGTCCCTGATCACTGACCAACTCTAAAGTTTGACCTAATCTGAGAGGTGTGCCTCCTGGAACAGTGTTCAAGTAACTCTTCCTTGAAGCTCTGCAATCTCTGCAACTCAGACTCCAACTCAGCAATTCTGAGCCAAAGTTGCTAAAGCTGCAGACACTTACCTCAGATATGGTTGTCCGAAATGTATTCCACAAAGTCCCACACATTGCAGTCATGGCACTGCCATCCCTGCCATGTCTGTCTAGCCTTATTTATTTAGTCAATTAGTTATTAATTTACACAGCTAATGTAATAGCAAGTCGCCTAGCTTGGAGACAAAAGAAGAACAATAATAGCTACTGGAGGCTGTAAAAAAGGTATAAAAAGCAGCACCACTTTCCCCCTCTGCACTGAATTCCCACCTATACCAAATTCCTGATGTAGCACTCAGTCCTCTTCTCACTCTGTACTTCCCTTGGGGCCTTGGGCAGTGAGGAGATAACATCTCCTGTGATTGCATGGGAAGGTGCTGTGGGAAAGGAGCAAGGTTTTGCAGGTTATTGAGGAGTGGACAAGTCTTTTGAGGAAGGAAAGGTCCCTTTGGAAAGCTGGGCGGAAAGATATCTTTGGTGTTGGCATCATGCTGGAAGTGGCGAGAATGGCAGAGGATGATCCTTTGGATGCAGAGGCTTGTGGGTTGGAAGGTGAGGACAAGGGGAACCCAATCACAGTTTTGGGAGTGAGGTTAAGGGGTGAGAGCATAAGTGCGGGAAATGGGTTGGACACGGTTGAGGGTCATGTCAACCAAGGTGGGGGAAATCCTCAGTTGAGATAAAAGGAAGACATGTCAGAAGCACTGTTATGGAAGGTTGCATCATTAGAACAGATGCAATGGAGATGGGGAAACTGGGAGAATGGAATGAAGTCCTTACAGGAAGCAGGGTGGAAGGAAGTGTAGTTGAGGTAGCTGTGTGAGTCAGTGGGCTTGTAATGAATATTAGTTGATAGTCTATTGCCAGAAATGGAGACAGAGAAGTTGAGGAAGGGAAGGGAAGAGTGGGGGATGGACCATGTGAAAGTGAGAGAAGGGTGGAAATTGAAAGCAAAATTGATTAAGTTTTCCAGTTCAGGGTCTGAGCAGGGCATGATACCAATACAGTTATCAATGAACTGGAAAAAGAGTTGGCGGAGCGGGTGCGAGTATGGGACTGGAACAACGAATGTTCAACATAGCCTACAAAAAGGCAGGCATAGATAGCATCCATGTAGGTACCCATAGCAACACCTTTTATTTAGAGGACGTGAGTGGAGTTGAAGGCGAAGTTGTTAAATTAGAGAACAAGTTCAGCCAGATGGAGGAGGCTCGTGGTGGATGGGGAATGGTTGAGCCTCTGTTCAAGGAAATAATGGAAAAACCTCAGACTGTCTTGGTGGGAGATGGAGATGTAGAGGGATTGGATTCCATAGTGAAGAGAAGATGGTTAGGAGCAGGAAATTGTTGAAATGTTGTAGGGCATCTGAAGAGTCATGGATGTAGATGGGGAGATTCTGGACAAGGGAAGAAAAAGTAAATTCAAGATAGGAAGAAATAGGTTCAATGGGGTAGGAACAAACTGAAGCAATAGGGCTACCAGGACAGTTCTGTTTGTGGATTTTGGGCAAGAGGTAGGAGAAGGTTGTTTGGGGCTGGGAGTGTATGAGGTGGAAAGTTGTGGAGGGAAGATTTCCAGAGGAGATAAGGTCAATGAGAGTCCTAGAAACCATGGCTTGAAGTTCAGTGGTGGGGTCGTGGTCCAGGAGAAGGTAGGAGGAAGACCTAACTAGTAGATGCCCCTCCTACTGTCTCGATCTTTGGGTTGACATTGGTTTTCCTCATTCCTCTGTGAATTACCATGGGATGCTTTTCAAGGGAGCTATAAAGATGCAATTTACTGCTGTATGTTGAGTCTAGAATGTGATAGTCAGCATATTAATCTCTTACAAGAGTCTTCCTAATTGGGCTTGGTCCATTTCTGGCAGGATACTGATAAGGAACAGAATATTGGATATCTATTCATTACCTAGTCCAAAGGGCCCAATGCTAATTGTGACCCACCAAGCACATTCTCAATTGGATGGACAATAAATGTCTTGTCAGTGACACCCACTTCCCAAGGATGATTTCTTAAAATTATTTTAATTATTACTTGTAAAAAGATCATTTAAGTCGTGTATACTTACTCAGTTACTCCATCAGGTACTTGCCAACTTTCTCCTAGTTTATTAGAATCTGTTGCAAGGCTACCATTAGGCATAATAATGTCATCACCAGGGTCATCATTGTAATTACCTAAATCACACAAAAAGACACAGGATCATAATTTCTACACTTGTTGTCACTTGTTTGTTTCTTTGATGCTACATGCTGCAATTTTGGCACAGATACCATGCTAAAAATTGCTTTTGTTCCAAAATGGCAATATAACGCTTCTATGACTTGTTCAATCTTGTCATATTCAGCTTAAGTGAAACCGCTGTCAACATTGTTGCCTCTAGCTCTGGCTGAAATATAACAACCGCTAGTGTGGGAGCAGTTTTAAATAGGTATGCTGGTTCATAAAGCTACCGTTTTATATTCTACTGCTTATGAAATAATGTCAGTCCATTTCTAGCAGTAGAAACATGCTAGCAGGACAGAAGGCTGGTGAACATAGTTTGGTGCAACCAAAAGACAATGTACAGGCTCCCCCAAGCCCTATCAGCAGCAGCGAAAGTGGATATTACAATTGGTTTTTAATGTCCTTCCAAGTTCCTGGGACATCCCAGGAAACAGTTTGGAATTGTCATCACTATAGTGATGCTGAGAAACGCTGCAGCCAATCAGCATAAAACAAAATCCCGCAAACAATAAAATAAATGGCCAACTAATCTGTGTTAACTATGTTGGTTGAGAGATAAATGTTGAGTAGGAAGTGAAGAGCTCCCTTGCTGTCCTTCAAATAGTGCCATGGTATCTTTTATATTCCTGAGGGGGCAGATAAGGGGCAGGGAAGAATATCCTGCAGTCAGTTCTTGTTGAAAATAATGAGTGACATCACAAGACAGCGTGAGAGAGCGGCGGAGAGATCAGAACCAGCGCAATTGCGGGGAAGCTTCAAAAAGTGACATCAGCAGAAAGGAGAGAGCTCATTGGTGAGTAGCGGGTCAGTGTTTTTCTCCAGTTTTTTTCTCCAGTTTAAAATGGATTAAGCTAAGGAAAGGTAAAATACATAAATAAGTTAATGTTTTTTTACTGCATTTAACTTAAAGTAAGGGCTTTTTTTTTTCAACTAGATGCATGGCAGGACAGCTCAGTCCCATGTTATGTACCATCTGCAACATGTGGGAAGTCCTAGACACTTCTTGCGCTCTGACCAACCACGTTTGCAGGAAGTGCCGTCAGCTGCAGCTACTTGAGCTCCAAGGCTGTGAGTTTCGTGGATAGCATGTTTTTAGACGTGGTCACCCCACAGCTTACGGAAGTGCAGAAAGAGAGGGAATGGGTGACCATCAGTCAGAAGAAAAGTGTCAGGCAGGTAGTCAGGAAATCCCAAGGGTGCATCTCACTCTGTGTTGGAAAATGGTGAGAGTGACGGTTCCTCTGGGGAGTGCAGCCACGCTCATGGCACTGTGAGTGGCTCAGATGCAAAGGTGGGGGAGGAAAAAGTGGGGAAAAGCAATAGTGGTAGGAGGCTTGATAGTAAGGGGAACAGACAGGCATTTCTGCGGCCATAGACGGGACTCCAGGATGGTATGTTGCATCCCTGGTGCCAGGGTCAAGGATGTCACTGAATGGCTGCAGGGCACTCTGAGGGAGAAGGCAAACACACAGGAGATCGTGGTACATATTGGTACCAATGACATAGGTAGAAAGAGGGATGAGGTCATGAGGTCCTGCAAGCAGAATTTAGGGAGCTAGGAAACAGATTAAAAAACAGGACCTCAAAGGTTGTAATCCCTGGATTACTTCTGGTGCCATGCGCTAGTGAGCATAGAAATAGGAGGTTAGTCCAGATGAATGTGTGGCTGAAGAGATGGTGCAGGAGGGAGGCTTTAGAATTCTGGGACTTTGGGACCATTTCTGGGGGCGGTGGGACCTGTAGAAGGCAGACAGGTTGCACCTGAACTGAAACGGGACCAACATCCTTGTGGGGAGGTTTGCTAATGCTGTTGGGGAGGGTTTAAACTAACTTGGCAGTGGGATGGGATCCTGAGAGGAGGTTCAGCAGGGGGAGATGCGCAGCCAAAATTAAAAGAGAGAACAAGTGAGTCTGGAAGGATAGAAATTATAGACCAGTCAAGGCACAAGGGAGTGTGGCAAGGCTGGATGGTATTTATTTTAATGCAAGGAGTCTGACAAATAAGGCAGATGAGTTGAGGGCACAAATTAACACATAGAAGTATGATGTTATTGCTGCCATAGAGACATGGCCGAGAGAAGGGCAGGATTGGCAGCTCAATATTCCAGGATATAGCGTCTTCAGGCGAGACAGGGAAGAAGGTAAAAGAGGAGGGGGTATTGCAATATTGATCAAGGAATCAATTACAGCAGTAAGGAGAGATGACTTCTTAGAAGGCTCCTCAAATGAAGCCGTATGGGTAGAACTGAAAAACAAAAAAGGAGCAATCACATTGTTGGGAGTGTACTATAGACCCCCAAACAGTCAGAGAAATAGAAGAGCAGATATGTAGGCAAAATTCAGAGAAGTGTAAAAATAATAGGGTGGTAATAGTCAGGGATTTTAATTTCCCCAACATTAACTGGGTTAGTCACAGTGTGATAGGTTTAGAGGGAGCGGAATTCTTAAAATGCATCCAGGAGAGCTTTTTAAGCCAGTACGTAGAAGGTCCTACAAGAGAGGGGGGGCAGACTTGGAGTTAATTTTAGGGAATGAAGCCGGGCAAGTGGTAGAGGTATCAGCGGGGGAGCATTTGGCAAATAGTGATCAAAACTCTGTTAGATTCAAGGCTGTTATTGGAAGAGGACAAGGATGGGCCAGAAATCTAGACTGGGGGAAGGCCGATTTTAATAAGATCAATATGATTTGGCCAGAGTGGACTGGGAGCAGCTACTTTTAGGTAAATCTGCATCAGAGCAGTGGGGCGCATTCAAGGAGGAAATAGGGAGAGTAGAAGGCCAGCATATTCCAGTAAAGACAAAGGGTGGGACCAACAAATCCAGGGAACCCTGGATGTCGAGGGATATACAGCATGCACGTGGAAGAACGCACTCATCTCCATGAGGCTAAGTGCTGCCTCAGGGAGATCAGCGCCAAATTCAAAAATGTGAAAAATTGAAAAATGAAATTTCCCTGACATGTCCCCTCATGTGACACTGTCACATGAGTTGGGACATATCCATCACTTTTAATTAAACTTTTATTAAATTTTTAAAACCTACATGAAATCTCATCCCACTGTCAAAGGCTTGTTAAGGCCATTGAAGTACTTGACAGGTCCAACCTTAAGGTTGGCGGGGGGGCAGGCGAAGAGCCGAGGCAGCCTTCGCATTTTTCAAGGAACCTCATCCACGGGCGGGATGAGGTTTCATGAAGTGTTTATTAATTGAATAAAATGTGTTATGAAAATTCATAAACATGTCCCAGCTCATGTGACAATGTCACATGAGGGGACATGTCTGAGTAATTTTGTTTTTCCTTTTTTCCAATTTTCCATAATGAAATTAATCTCCCTGAGGCAGCTCTGTGCCTCAGTGAGATTTCTGTGCTCTTGCAGGCCCCGAATCTCCCTCTTCGCTCCACCTGCACCGTTAGTGCTGAGCGCTGGGTGGGCCTTAATTGGAGATTAATGAGAGATCCATAGCATCTGTTTGGGGTGACATCTGTCACTTAGAGCTGAATTTTTCCCCTGTCGGGGGGGTTGTGCGGGGATGGGCGGGAGTGAGCGTGGGCCCAATCGGCGCCCCCGATTGGGTGCGCACCGCCATTTTATGTGGGTGGGCCAATTAAGGTCCGCCCAGCGTGACGCACACCCGGAAGCGCTGTGCACTCCCTGTGCGGGCGGGGGGGGGTGGATTCCCTGCGTTGGGGCCTGCACTCTTTCGCACGTGCACATGAAAGAGCGCAGAAATCTCCCTGAGGCACAGAGGTGCCTCAGGGAGATCAGTTTAAGTTCTGGAATATTTAATAAAGGTGAAAAAAAATTTAAGGACATGTCCCCTCATGTGAAACTGTCACATGAGCTGAGACATGTCCATTAATTTTTTCAAAAAATTTTATTTAAATAATAAACCTTGCATGAAACCTCATCCCAGCTGCGGATGAGGTTTTATGAAAAATGTGAAGGCTGCCAGGGCTCTTCGCCTGCCCCCCCACCACCCTCCCCACCCCCACCCCGCCCCACCAACCTTAAGATTGGACGGGCAGCATTCTTAACAACTTTAATTACTATCAATGGCCTTAACAGGCCTTTGACAGTTCAGCAGGCCCTGCTTGCCGACAGGAAAATTCTTCCCTTTGTTTCAGAGCGTGTTGTGCCTGACCACAGGTTACCTACTGGTTTACATGAGCTGTATACTTACTATTAACATTAGAGCGAGTATAAAATAACTTTTGTAACTTATGTTATCCTCACCAACACCTTCTCAAGGGCAATTAAGGATGGGGAATAAATGCTGGCCCTGCCAGTGAAGCCCACTTCCCCTGAACGAATATAAAAATATATATATTTGTAAAGGTATGGTTGTGGGTGAAGAAGTATTGCAATACAGTTCATCTTGTTTAATAAATTTTTTATTCTTTTGTTAAAAGTTCATCAGCTGACTCCTGTGACTGTGCTCAATAGTCACGCTCCATGTTTCTAAACAAAAAATAAAAGTTAGGATCTATCCAGCCGGGCTCCACCTTGGGATCTGGCTTGTCCAGTAGTAACATCAACTGAGATCATAACAAGAATTTTCTTTTGAGACTAGGGTTACAACACATTGTTGAAACAGAGGATAGGATTTTCCACCTCTTTGCCTCCAACCTGCAGTATACCTGTCCTCAGTGTGAATGGTGCTGAGGAAAGAGGCAAAGTGTGCTATTACCTAGCACTGATAATCATTATCCTGATCAATTTCCTTGCCGAAGGAAGGATATAGTGGCCATAGAGGGAGTGCAAGGAAGGTTCACCAGTCCAATCCCTGGGATGGTGGGATTGTTTTATGAGGAGAGATTGAGGAAACTGGGCCTGTATTCTCTAGAGTTTAGAAAAATAAGGTGATCTCATTGAAGTGTACAAAATTCTTATAGGACTGAATAGTGTAGATGCAGGAAGGATGTTTCCCCTGGTTCGGGGTTCTAGAACCAGGGAACACAGTTTCAGAATAAATGGTAAGCCATTTAGGACCAAGATGAGGAGGAATTTCTTCAGTTAGAGAGTGGTGAATCTTTGGAATTCTCTACCCCAGAGAGGTAGCAGAAAAAGCAGGGGTCGACAGGTTTCTAGCTATCCATGACAATAACGATAACAAAGGGATACAGGGATAGTGCAGTAAGATGGCATTGAGGTAGAAGATCAGCCATGATCCAGTTAAAAGGCTCCACAGGCTGAAGGGGCTGAATGGCCTACTTCTGCTTCTTTGTTCCTATGTTTCTAGATATTAAACCATAAATCTGCCTATGATGAATAACTGTCATTATATATAAGGAGTTGAACAGGAATTAAAAGCTACTACTATGAAAGCAATCAAAAATAAACATAAGTAAACTCTTGTAATGTGTTAAATATTTGCTCACTAAGAATACAGGACTTACCACACATGCCACAGAGCAGTCCAGCATACTTAGATGGTACAGACACATCAACATGGTGGATGCCATCAAATCTCACCATCAGGCCAAAGTCAGTCTCCAATAAAACATAAGCACCACTCATCCGCACTACCAGGAGGTTTCTAACTGACACAGGCAGGTTTGCTCTATTTCCATTCAGCTAAGAAGAGAAAAATATGCTTACTGATTACATAAATAACAAGCCAATATGCCTCATCCATACAATTGCACCAATGAATCAGCTACTGTCACACAAGCAATACAATCTAAAACTCAGGTCAGTAAGTAGATTATCATTTCTATAAAATGTTGTCCAGGGTTTTGTTAAGTATTTATTATACAAATTATTTATTTTCTTCATATTTCTGCAACCCAACCTCGACTCCATAAACTATGAGCAGTTATTTTATTTAGTAAAATTAGTTGCTCCAGACATAAAACTGATTTCATGTCTTCCTGGCAGCAGCATCCAATCTGATTGTGCAGGCATTTGACCAAACCTGTTGGATTTCCAGTATGTCCTGTTTATATCATTATTCTATCATGCACTTCATACTGCCATTTAAGTTTGGAACATTGGAATTAACATGCAATAAACTGTACAACTAAATCATTCATCATTGCATGGGGTTTCCCAACTTGTTTCTTCAAGCAGTATCTTACTCTAAATTAATGAATGTGGTCCCTAAAACAAATGCAACACTACTTATTTTTTCATGGGTAAACATGGTTTTACATTCCAGCTATGAGAAGATCAGTCATGGTAAGCATCCTGAAATAAGACATCTTCTGTCTATATTTTATATCTGCTTTCCTGTCTATTCCACTCCGCTCCACAGCACCCGCCTCAAGATGCATCAAAAAATGCAAATGCTGACTGTACTAGGACATTGTTATACTGCATCCCTGAACAAGATCTAAGGCAGGCCCTGCATCAATCTATGAATAAACAAAGATAATACAGTGTAAACTCACATACCAGCACTTTATGATTTTTCATGATTGAAAGCGTGTTGTTGTAGACAAACACATGTACAGACTTCACCCAGGATACTTTGGTGTTGGTACCTCTGTGCTCATTGGTACTTGATACATCAAAGTAAGGCAGCACCGAAGGTTCACTGCATAGTTTGGACAGCACATATGTGCATGTTCCCATGAAGTGGTGAACACGTGCGTCAAAGGTACTGTAGTGAGGATCTCCAGAAGCGCTGCATATAGCATGACCTTCACAAAAAATCAACCAGTTAATTATAGTTATCTACCATTCTATTTGATAGTCAGCTGTCATATTTTGCTACCTACAATCAACACTTTTCTCTCCATAGGATAAATCAGCAACTTACAATGGGAAAAACAAATCCTGCTTTACAAAGCTGTCTTGTGAAACATTTTTTTTCCACCAATTTTCTCCCTTATTTCTTTCTTGAAGGCATTGGCTTACTGCTATGGTATAGTCCCACAGGCAGAAGATACTCCATGGTACCTTGCCCAAGTAGTTATCCTTTGTAGATTAGCCTCAGCGATGAATAGTAGCAGCATATTCAATCAAGGTGACATCACAGCTGGGCCTGATCCTGTCCTTATCTGTGCTCACACACATGCGTGTATAGACAAGCATGCATGCGCGTATAGACAAACATGCATACATACATACACACACATATACACACGCACGCATACATACACACGCACACAATTGCACACATATGCTTACACATGCACACATACACACATGCATGCAGACACACATGCACATGCATGCATACATACATGCATGCTCGCATACACACACACATGCATGCACATATATGTATACACACACGTGTATACACACATATGTGTATACACACATGCCCACACTTTGATAAACACACATGCATACACAGACATGTACGCATACATGCATGCATATATACACACTTTTACACACACACACCTGCACACATATACACATGTACACACACACATGCGCACACATGCATCTAAATATATATACACACACACACACACTCATGTATACACACATGCATGGGGTGGGGGGAGGGGGAGGTGGTAGCATAGTGCTACTGTCACTGGACTGGTAATCCAGAGACCGAGGATAGTGCTCTGGGGACCTGGGCTCGAATCCCACCGGCAGATGGTGGAATTTGAATCCAATAAAAATCTGGAATTTTTTTTTAAATTCTGATGATGACCATGAAACCATTGCTGATTCTTGTAAAAACCCATCTGGTTCGCTAATGTCCTTTAGGGAAGAAAATCTACCATCCTTACATGTGACTCCAAATCCACAGCAATGTGACTCTTAAATGCCCTCTACACAAGGGCATTTAGGGATGGGCAATAAATGCTGGCCCAGCCAGCGACACATCACATCC
Source organism: Carcharodon carcharias (assembly GCF_017639515.1). Lineage (NCBI taxonomy): Eukaryota > Metazoa > Chordata > Chondrichthyes > Lamniformes > Lamnidae > Carcharodon > Carcharodon carcharias. The sequence continues at coordinate 10,794,086 of NC_054468.1, read as the reverse complement.
AATGAACAAATAAAAAAAATACACACACACACATGCGCGTTACACACACCACATGTACACACACCCACGCAGACACATATGCACACATATACATAAATACAGACACATAGACACGCATGCATATACATGCATATATACGCAATTAGGTCTGAATTTTGCATTGGTTGGGCGCGCACACTTGGCAGGCCCAGGAGCGGCCGCGATTTCCACTTGTGCTGCGATCAGACCTTGAAATCGATTTCATGCCAGCTGGCCAATGAAGGGACATGCATATGTATGTATGTGTGAAACACGCCTGGAGTATGGCAAAGTGCTGACAGCAGGGGCAGGTGCTGGGCAGGCACCAGATCCAATGGGGAACCAGTAGGGCATTTCAAATCAGCACAGGCAGCTCCCTAAGGCTGCCAGGAGTTGGTTAGGAGCCTCAGGCAGCTGTTCAGGAGAGACTGTAAAATTTGCAGCAATTATGGCCTCAGGACCTGCTGGGCACACCAGGAGGGAGGGCAATGCCAACGGGCACTGTGGTCCCCACTTCTCGGTCGAGTGCCCTGAGCGCTCTAGTGGAGGTGGTGAGCGTCAGACAAGACCAACTCATGCCATGGGATGGCAAAGGAGGCCACCACACCAGACAAAGAAGGCCTGGACAGTGGTGGCAGCCCAGGTCAACAGGCATGACATTGTGTATCATTCCTGGATCTAGTGCCGCAAACAGTTTAATGATATTTTGCGTTCAGCAAGGTTGAGTACCGAATTGGCACGGTACTGTGTGGAGATGTCATGAAGTGTGGCTGTCTTTCATGGCACTCAGGTGCGTAAAATTCACAGTGATAAAAGGCACATATACCTGTGCCAGACAAGGTTGGGAGATGTGGCTGCTAGCCTTGTGGGCATAGAAGAGTGGGATGTGCAAATCTGATGGGCTCCTCAACCTGGTCCTCCAGGGGTGGGGTGGGGGAGTGGGGTGGGGGTAGAGAGACTGGTATGGTGTTGAAGGTACAAGATGGACTAATTAATGCATTTTTTTCCAGAACGGGAGAAGAGAAGCCAGAATGTGTGGAGCGCAGAAGAACGGGTAGTGAGGTGCCCAACCTGCTCATATTCAGCAAATGTAAGATGGACGCCCTACAGTTAGAGTGCTAACATGGAGCAAGGTCCTTAGGTCACAGAGAGGCAGGGGTCTCGGGGGAAGGTAAGCGTCCAGTGGACAGATGCGAGACTGGTGGAGTGTGCAAACAATGTAGGGCCATCTCATCTCAAATGAGAAGTTCTAAGCAAGAGTCCCCAGTGATCCAGCAATCATGATGCCACTATGATGCAGTTGTCCATAGCCTCACCAGCCTGCCTAGCATGCACATTGACTAGGTGATGATTGATAATACTGACATATTGTCTTCCTTCCTCAGATGAGCAATTCCTCCAGAGGCTGCTGGCACCCTGAGAACCCTCCCTTAACACCTGAGGACAAGCTGCAGACAGATCCACCAGCGTCACACCCTCTCTCGCTACCAGGCACCAGCGCAGATACAAGCACGTCAGTGGGCATTAGTGCATCAACTCAGATGGTAGTGCACTGTGAAGAGGCGTGGCATGCTCGCATGAGGGGCTGGTAGAGGCAGAGAGTGTTGGCTGTCAGAGGACTGCTGGAGACCAGGACCATGCTGAGTCTGAGTCTGAGTCTGAGAAGACGAGCCTCTGGAGTCGTCCATCAGACAAAATATGTCAGGTGTCCAGCAGGATGCGCGATCTGGCAGAGATCCCTGGGGGTCTGCATGCCACGATCCCTGTCATGGAAGAGTCCATGCAGTGCTTGAGCACTGTGTTGAACACTGAGCACACAGCCTCCTCCATTGACAGAGTGGTGACCCTCATGGAGATTCAGCTCCAGGAACAGAATCAGGGTTCCTGGGTCACACTCAGACCTGCAAGCCCACATAATGAACTCAGAAGGTCAATGTCAGTGTGAGACATGGATGAGGCACCTAGTCTCTCTGTTAGGTGTGTCCATCAATGGTGAGTGGGGAGGCCCAGAGATATTCCTGCTGGTGGATGAGCTGCCTGTTGTCTACATGGGGTCTTCTCATGGCACACTGGACGATGGCAGAAGTTCCTCTGCCTCTCTGCCAGTGACCATGGAATCTGATGAGGCCGCGATGACAGAGGAGAGTCCAACCATGTCGCTGGTCATGCCATCCCAGGCAGAACCTGCCCAGGACCCGCCGACCAGAGGATGACCATCAATAAGCTGCCTCCAATGCCACTGCCAGCCAAGCTGGGGGGTGGTGGGTGGGGTGGAAGCACAAAGGGGCAGCAAGCTTAAGTTTAAGGCACAAAAGGGAGTTTTCATGGGTGACATTCTTTCATTTTATCTATGTTATGTATTATTTTTGTGTGACAGTAAACACAAAACTATGTCATGGCCCTTTTATGCAACTCTGGAAAAGATATAAATCTGGATTTTGTTTCATGCTTTCGATAGGTGCAGGGCTCAGTAGTGCCTTATGATAGATGGCAGGGGCAGCAAACTTAACTACAAAGATCCTGATTTGACATTGGGGTCATATGATTGCCTCCTCAGAAATGTAAGGAGGCTCCCCCCCTTGCCATAAGATTGAAGCCATGCCTTGGCAGCCTAGCAGAAGGTGCATAGAATCAAGGCCACCCTGGTGTTCCTGCCTCTCTGAGGGATCCTCACATCTGCCTCCCTGTCCTTACCAGATCCATCAGTACAGTCATCCTTTTTATTCAATTCATTCACGGGGTGTGGTCTTTGCTGGCTGGGCAGCATTTATTGCCCATCCCTAGTTGCCCTTGAGAAGAAGTTGCCTTCTTGAGCCGCTGCAGTCCCTGTGGTGTAGGTACACCCACAGTGCTGTTAGGAAGGGAGTTCCAGGATTTTGACCCAGCAACAGTGAAGGAACAGCGACATATTTCCAAGTCAGGATGGCGACTGGTTTGGAGGCGAGCTTCCAGACGGTGATGTTCCCACCTATTTGCTGCCCTTATCCTTCTAGATGGTAGTGGTCGTGGGTTTGGAAGGTGCTGTCTAAGAAGCCTTGGTGAATTTCTGCAGTGCATCTTGTAGATGATACACACTGCTGCTACTGTGCATTGGAGGTGGAGGGAGTGAATGTTTGTGGATGGGGTGCCAATCAAACAGGCTGGTTTGTCCCGGGTGGTGTCAAGCATCTTGAGTGTTGTTGGAGCTGCACTTATCCAGGAAAGTGGGGAGTATTCCATCACACTCCTGACTTGTGCCTTGTAGATGGTGGACAGGCTTTGGGGAGTCAGGAAGTGAATTACTCATCACACGATTCCTAGTCTCTGACCTGCACTTGCAGCCACAGCATATGGCTAGTCCAGTTCAGCTTCTGGTCAATGGTAGCCCCCAGGATGTTGATAGTAAGGGGCTCAGTGATGGTAATGCCATTGAACATCAAGGGGCGATGGTTAGATTTTCTCTTGTTGGAGATGGTCATTGCCAGGCACTTGTGTGGTGTGAATGTTACTTTCAACTTGTCAGCCCAAGCGTGGATATTGTCCAGGTCTTGCTGTATTTGGGCATGGACTGCTTCAGTATCTGAGGAGTCGCAAATGGTGCTGAACATTGTGCAATCATCAACGAACATCCCCACTTCTGACCTTATGATGGAAGGAAGGTCATTGAAGAAGCAGCTGAAGGTGGAACTCCTGCAGTGATGTCCTGGTGCAATTTGGGCAATTTTCCAAACAACCGGGTAGATACCAGTTTTGTAGCTTGGCTAGGGGCATGGCAAGTTCTTCAGTACTATTGCCAGGTCCCTAGCCTTTGCACTATCCGGTGCATTCAGCCATTTCTTGATGTCACGTGGAGTGAATCGAATCGAATTGGCTGTTGCTTGACTTGTCTGTGAAACAGCTGCCAGATGTTGGTACGGAGGATTTTGCAGAGCCCACAGGGCTGAGTTTGCCGTTGTCAGTGCCTAGGTCATCCATCCCGTTTCATTCCTTTTTTGAGGCTTTGTAGCGGTTTGATACAACTGACTGGCTTGCTAGGGCAGAGGGCAGTTAAAAGTCAACCACATTGCTGTGGGTCTGGAGTCACATGTAGGCCAGACAAGGATGGCAGATTTCCTTCCCTAAAGGGCAAGGTGGGCTTTTACGACAATTGTGGTCATCATTAGACTTTTAATTCCTGATTTTTATTGAATTCAATTTCAACCAGCGGCTGTGGTGGGATTCGAACCCAGGTCCCCACAGAATTACCTTAGGTCTCTGGGTTACTAGTCCAGCAACAGTACCACTACACCCTCACCTCCCCTCTGAGGTCTGCAGAGCTGCCTTGCTATCCTCATCGTTTAGTAGGTCCCCCCTTGCCAGTGCCAGATTGTGCAGTGCACAGCAGACATCGATTATAAGCAACACATGCTCTGGAGGATATTGCAATGTACCCTTGATCGGTCCAGGCATTGGAACCTCAACTTCAGTAGCCCAATGGTCTTCTCAATCACCGTTCTTGTGATGACTCCTATTGTATCTCTCTTCCACCTCTGTCCTTGGGTGTCAGAGTGGCATCATGAGCCACCTTTTCAAGGGATATCCTTTGTCACCCAGCAGCCGACCATCCAACCAAGCAGGAGCAACAAAAAGCCTTGGCAGCAGGGAGTGACACAGGATGTATGCATCCTGGGAGTTGCCAGGGTACCTTGCACAGACTTGCAGAATTTGTGTCTTGTGATCGCATACTAACTGCATGTTGATGGAGTAGAAGTCCTTTCTGTTAATGATAGTACCTGGTCCACTTGCTGGCGCCTTGATGGCCACCTGAGTGCAATCTATGGCACCCTGGATGTGGGGGAACCTAGCAATTGCTGGGAAACCCATGGCTGGCTCCGTCCGTCCAGTAATGCATGAATGTCATGGCCTGTCTAAAGAGAGCGTCAGTGACCATCTTGACGCAACTGTAGACAGCTGACTGGGACACTCCACACAGATCCACCAATGCCCCCCGGAAAGAGCCGGATGTGAAATGATTGAGGGCTACTGTGACCTTGAGAGCCATTGGCATAGGTGCCCACTCACGCAGGTGGAGGCTATCTCTGGCCCAATCATCTGGCAAATGGATGCCACGGTGTCCCTAGAGAAGCTAAGCCTCCTTCGGCACTGGACCTCAGACATATTGAGGTAGTTGGATTGCTGCCTGTACACTCTGGCTGAAGGATAGTGGTGTCTTCTGTGGCCCATTCCGCCTTGCACTCTCTGCTGGCCCTGCACCTCCTGTGCCTACTCCTCTCCTCCCACATGCTGCTCTCTGGGATGCCACCTGCGGACACCTGGCCCCCTCTCCCTTCTGCCCCTCTCTTCCTCTTCAGAGGAGGTTCCACCAGTGGAGTAAACAATCCCCATCTGCTGAAATGCAGATGGCACTGTCTCCTACACTGAAGGGCGCATTCAGCAGAAATTCTCCAAGAGAGCTGGGAAAACAAAAGAATCCTCAAAACAAAGCTAACAATGCAAAGACTTCAGCAGAAACCACAAGAAAAGGTATGATATCTCAGCAATAAAGCAGCAGCAAACTCTTGCCTGAACTCCTAACAACTCACACGGCTATTGCACCGGTCCCCTTTTATCCTGCCCTTGGTTGAGAAATATGAAAAAATGGATTGGCTGCATGCCCGTGTTGCCCATATGACGAGCATGAAATTGCACAGACAACGTAAAAATCTGTTCAATTGGCTTGTTAATGGGTTTAATTGCCCAAAGGATTATCAGCGGGCATGCTTCCGCCTCTTGTGCATGCCTGCGGACCGTAATATTGCATGCGAGCGCAAAGACATCGTGACATGTGCCCAATGTCTTCTCGTGCAATTTCAGATCGGGCACGCGCCTGCTCAATCAGCGTCAATTGTGGCCACACACACACACACACACAGACCAATTTCTCAGCAAGGGCCATGGTCAACTTTGCAAATCCTGGTCAATTTTCCCATCCTAATTTTTTTGAAATCAAGTTTATTAGTTTTTTTGAAGCTAGGAGTTATGATTTTTGTAGGCCAATTTTGGCTTCTAACTGGAACTGAATTCAAAGTTCAGCCCTTCTGGTCTTAACCAGATAAACAACAGAGGGAAGACTTGGCAATTTATGCAATGGCTATTTATTAATGTGGGAGGCATAAAATACAATTCTCAAATATCAAAATTTACATTTATTAATGACAGTTCTCTACCTTTTATTGGATGGCAATGCAAATCTTTTCATTTGGTTTGACAATGAATTCAACATTTCTGTCTACTTAGCTCATTGTACAGTGAACAAGGATAAACACAGAAACCCATGGGGATTACTGTGAGATCAATGCCCAATGTCAATGCCTGACAGTTAAAATACAAGGGATCCTTACATCTTAAAAGTGTATGCCTTACATTACTCACCACCACTGGAAAAATGAGCTTATCGTACTGACAGGTGGGCAAATCAAATGAAGTGTTAAGGTTTGTTCCAATATTATTTGCTATAGTGATGCGTAAAAAGCAAATTAAAATCATTTTCTCTGAAAATAATGTAATCATATCTTTGGTGCTTAAAGTAATAATCTCAAATCATCTCCCAAAAAACAATCATCAATGAATAACAATAGGATAATCAATGTCCCACACCATACATAGGCTGTTTTCTTTTACCTGTTGAGTCAGGAGTCACTGTACTCGCTGTAGTCGGAGATACTGTTGAGGCTGTGGTAAGGCATGTGACTGCAGAGCAGAAAATGGTAAAAACTCAGCAGAAGCAACATCTTACAAAGCATACAAATCAAGTCAACTTTCCAGCTTAGATAAAAGGGGAAAACTAAAAAACGCGAACACATTTTAACAAGAGATTCAGCAAGCATCAAAACTAAAAGTGGTGCTAAGTTTCACCTGTACTTAAGTCACAAAAACAAATCAGCCACAATATATGTCAGACAAATGTATCATGTCTACAAACCTCCACAGCATCCAGTATGGAAGGAGATGTCATCCACAGCAACATCACTGCGATAGTCATTGCCCCGAACTGCCTCAATGAGGATCTTCAAGAGAAAGCATCACAATATCAGCAAGCAAAAGATTGCAATGCCAAGTCAGACAACAGAAATTCAGTAGCTCCCTTCCAGTAACACTGGGCAACAATTCACTATTTTGTTGAAACAACTTCAGATATCTCCTCTGATTTGTAATTAACAAGTTCAATTTCATCAAAGAGAACAAAAACTCCTCTTGAATTCAGTTAAAGACACAAGTTGCCCGAGTTCATCACAAAACAAAATCGCAAAAAATAACAAAAATATTATTCATATGGTTCACCTGAGAATTGCCCGAGAGATGTAGGCCCACTTCTCCTGCGATCCATTTGTTTCCCTTATTTCCTGTCTCCGACCACATTAGTACTGGTATCCCACCTTCAACCTGGTAAACTTTCAAAGCCATGCTTCGAGCTACTCCATACATGTGGTACCAGAATCGCAAGCACTGAGCTCCTGTCTTTTGACATGGAGCACTGATCAGTTGCGCTATGTCTCCTTCACTGCCATCATTGCCTTCAATGTAGATATAGTAACCACCTGGACACACAATTATGCCTACCGGTTAGAAACAGATCTTCTGCTCTCTCAGCCGTTAGTGGTAAGACAAGGATCTCACATCACCTACCTGCAGTCGTGTGGTCATAAGACGGCCCCGTGTGAGCTGATGGTGTCGATCCTTTCTTGCGTTTCCAGTCCAAATTATCTGTCTTGGATTGTGTCCAATTGCACAGGTCAACTTCAAAATTACAGTCCGATGCACAACCTGTGGGTTTAATACAGAACATTTGTTTGCATCTTTAATACACCTGGCATTACACACAGCATAATACTCATATCTGAAACTGGATAAAACCATCGCAAGGAACTTCCTTCGGGATTACAATCAACTGGCTGGAATCAGTTTGAAAATTCTTCACACTCCCTTTCAAAGATTAATCCTGCAAATGTGACAGAGAAAATCAATGGGCAGAATTATTCAATTCATGCAGGAAAAGAAAGAGCACCATATATTCCCGATAACTGAGATACCGGCTGCTGCTTCTATGCAGAGTGGAAATTTGGTGATGAGATTCCTGTGGTGGAAATCATGTATATTCAATCACCAATTACAGTAGGGTAAGAGGATTTGGGTGTAATCCATCTCATTGGACACTTTGTGAACTGTAATATAGAGTTCCATTTTTGTGAGTTACATCACCTCTGCAAACTTAATAAATAGATTCAGTAGCCAAGAAAAAATAGTCCTTTCTATTGTAGATCCACACTAGAAAAATTCAGCATTAGATCTACTGATTGTTTTATCCTTATCCTGATCGTGTACCAGAAACATCACACAAAACACACTCAAGAGATCACATTTTAATAGGATGAGCAGAAATGTACAAATACTGAAGCATTACTATTTCAAGAGAACCTATACTGAATATGTATTAAAAATCTTAAAAAGGGGTGACCTCAATGTCAATTGAATAACTTACCTTAACTAATCCCAGGCACGTCTGATTATTAATAATTGGCACGTCTTTCGAAGGGAAATTGTGTTTTATCGGTATAACTGTTCAGAAGGACTGGGAAATAAAATAGATGAAAAGAACCAGGAAAGATACATGATATCAAACTTACTTGTGTCAACACAGCCGCTCTGTTCCTTCCAGTCTCCCAGAACTACACCAGCTGCATCACAGGCTGAAGCGTATGACTCCAGAGCATTGCACAGCAGCACTGAATCTCCTCCAGTGGCACAATAATCGTACACACAGCTTTCAAAGTACAACTGAGGAGGAATATACCAGTGACAATCTTTGAAAGGACCATTGCTTGCCAAAATAATTTTGCAGTGTTCCTCGGCCTCTTCATTTGATGATGGCTCGCAGGTCAGTGGCGGTGGAGCAGTTTGATTACACCTATGCAAGGAAAATCATGTATGATTCCTGTCCTAAATAAAGAAATCTTCCATTTCCTTTCATCCTCCTCAAATGCCAATGAATAGGGAAGGGAAAAGAATACTAGCTGCTAACAAAATTGTTCCCTCAAAATACATCCAAAAGATAGGAGCATACTTCTATTATGCACCTGTGATATTTCAATATCATATATCCCAATACCAATACTAGAAAATTCATTTTAAGTTTGCACTGCACTGCAAGCCACACAGGTCAAACAGGACTAAACACACATGTTCAGTTGGACATTTACAGGAAGTCCCAGGCTTGCTGTCATGTAAATCATTCCTTTTTACTTCAACCAAATAGTACACTTATTGTACATACTGCCATAGCTCCTCGTTCTCTGCAAAGTCTTACCAGTCACACTGCATTTACCTTAACTCACAATACGGTGGAGGAAATACTCACAGCCAGTCATCATCAGTAACTCTCCAGCTGTTTCCAAACTGATTGGAATCCAAGGCTAGAATTCCATCTGGCTTCAAGAAGTCATCGAGCTGGTTATCTGTATAGGTACCACACAAGCCACACAGCTGTCCTTTGTATCTCTCATCCACCTCTACAAACAGTTCATCATCTCCATTAAACTTCAGCTGAAGACCAAAGTCCGTCTGGACCACGACAAATGATCCTACCAGTGAAACTCTGACTGAAGAATGTGGACTCACAGGGAGCTCAACCCTCACTCCATCAACCTAAACAAAACATTACCACCATTATTAATACAACTAACTCTCTTCAACATTACATTCATTCCGAAAACTCCACCCACCAGAAACATTACTCACATAAACAAGCTTATTTTTCCTCACTGCAACATGAAGGTCATCAAGTCGCAAAGCAATGGAATTCATAGCAGACCATGTTGGGCTGCCTCTGTGCTCGTTCCTACTTGTCACAGAAAACTGAATGGATGTATTTCCACAAGTCTCAGTCACAGTATAATTGCAGGCACCCTGGAAGTGGTACAGTTTACTGTCAAATGTCGTATAGTGCGGGTCACCGTAAACGTGGCAGTTCGCAGTGTCTGCTCGGTGACATCCCAAGGTTCCATGCTGCACTTTGCAAATTTCCTCTGGTCCACAAGACGCCGCTTCGCACTCTACCTGGTCATTCCCAGTGCATCGGCACCGCTGTGGACATCCCTCTTCCCAGAACACTGTCCCTTTCTGACAGACAAACAGCAAGTGTTATTTTCAAAATTGCTACATGCTCCTCAGGTAAGCAGCAAGTTGCACGCACAAGAACCTTATGGTAGGTGCCAAAAAACACTTACTATTGCTCGTACAACTTACTTCGTAGTATTTGTTTTTGTAGATGCAGCCGCACTTCTCAACAGGCACACAGGAACTTCCACTGAGAACAAAGTCCATGTCACACTCACAGTCCTCCACACAGGGCTTGCTGCAGTTCTCTGGAGCAAAACGGTCCGTGCATGTGGCCGGACAAGCATTGCCACATGCATTGTAGTGGCTATTGGTTGGACACTTGACAGCTGAAAGCAAAGAAGGTACAACAAAATCTTTCAGCTTTCTGAGACCAGAAAATGCCTACAATCGAGAAATAAGACATATGTAGAAAAAAACGCACGCATATATATTTTCTCAATCAACCTGAATCACAAGAATGGAAAGTATGCAAGAAAACATGTGAACAAATCAAATTAAATGAACTCCAACGCGAAATAGCAATTCTGTAACAAAATGAACCATATAATGCAATATCACATCAACAGTGACTTTTCTCAGGCGCAATGCTTCTCTGATTTCCAATAAGGAAATATTAAAGCAAAGACAACAAGAACGAGCAAATACATACTACAGAAAGTGGAGTTTCTCCATAGTGGAATGGTCACTCCTGCACTTTGACACGCATCGACATAGATTTGGAGGACATTGCACAGAGCATCTTGGCTTCCTGCTGACAGGCACAGTTCAACGACACAGCTTTCGAAGGTACCACTGGGATTTATTACAGAGTGGCACTTTACAAATGGACCTTGTTGACTCATGATCAGGCCACAGAAATCATCACTTTGGTAGAGGATCTCATCAGCGGGCTCACATTCCCCAGGGCTGCCTGAGTCACAACCTGCATCATCCAGTGGCACCTTCCAGCTATTTCCCAGCTCATTCGAATCTTTGGCTTGCTCTCCATCGGGTTTCATGTAATCATCCTCTCTCAATCCATTGTAGTTTCCGCACATACCACAAGTCTGATTAAAATATCTACTCGGCATTTTCACCTCCACCGAATGATCAGTGTCATAGGAAACACCAAGCCCAAAATCTGTCGCCAGGACCACGTATCTTCCACTCCTACTCACACTCACCGCGCCACCAACTAGGATCACGGGTAACGTCATCCATACTTCATCAACCTGAACACAAGAGGAACATGGAGATTGAACAACACCCTTTCTAAAACAGTCCTGCATCCTTTCACTCAACAGGCCCAACAAACATGAACAGCCAGCTGACTGCATGAGTTGGGTGAAGACAATATTTAGCATCAGGTTGGTGCACATTTTATGCAGATCCACAACACTCTCTTTAACTTTACACACAAATGGAAACTGTCAGATTAAGCATTCTAACACTCCAAACATTGCACAATACATTCCTGATCATTCACCTCCTACTCTAATAAAATAAAACTTTCAAATAAGGAACGATTCAGAATAATTCCAGCACATCATGCACAATTTTAGAAAACACAATCTAGCAAGAAGACACTTACCAACACACGGTGAGATTCGCTCTTGACAATCCAAACAATGTGGCCGTGTACAGAGACTCCAACTCTCTGAACGTAAGATACTTTAGCGTTGCCCCGATTTTCATTTTTCGCTTCGATGTTGAAGTATGGAAGAGAGGAGGAATTTGCGCACAGCTTGGCGATCGTATAGGTGCACGTCCCCATGAAGTGATGGGTCGCTTTGTCAAACGTATTGTAGTGTGGGTCGTTATGAACTCTGCAGATGCCGTGTACATGCGGATAGCAACCAGGAACTCCGTTCACAACTCCACAGAATGAATCCGTACCACACCTTGAACTCCAGCACACTAGTTTACTGCCTGCAGAGGGACATTGACATTTTGTTGAACAGGTATCATCTGTCCAGAATTCAGATCCCACTGGGTAGTGTTTGTCTCCAGACCAGCAGCCACACTGACTTCTTGGCACACATCTGTCGTTGTAGAAAACGTAACCACTGTCACAAACACAGCCTTCTACACATGGCTGGGAGCAGCTGGATGGAGCATTGGGATTGACACAAGTAGCTGGACAGGCTGAGCCACATTGCTCATAGTGACTGTTCAACGCACACTTCAAAGCTGTGAAGAGAATTCAAAAGATCGTGCGTTACTTTTGCCTAAAATCCCTTCCATCTAACATTGTTCTGAAAAACTAAATGGTTCAAACGCACCTGAAGTCTTTATATCTCCACTAAGTAGAACTTATACATCTAGCAATCTAGCACTTACGGCAGAAGGTCTCATTCCTCCAAGCGTCCACTCTCACTCCCTTCGACTGGCATGCATCTGCATACGACTGCAAACTACTGCACAGAGACCCTGTCAGCAGGTCTAATACACACAGGTCGTACACACAGTCACCAAAATAAGCCTTTGGGTCTATGACAGAGTGGCACTCTTTGAAGGGACCACGTGAATCTATGATTATTCCACAGTGAGATTTACTTTCTATGGTGTGCTTCTCATCATCAGTACAATTTGGTTTGATGCCAATGTCAGGGATACACCTGCAAAAACATCAGTGAGAAACGTTTCAAGCTAGAAGAATTCTGCATGCAAATAGCATGACAATGGTCATTAAAAACTTGCACGTTTATGAAGGAACAGAGACAACCTGAACACTTTCATACAGTGTACCTTGTATCATTTTGACTTTGCCAGCTGTTGCCCAAGCTGACAGAATCAAGCTCCATCACTCCATCTGGATTGAGGAAATCGTCAGTTCTGTCGTCATTATAGTTTCCACACATTCCGCACACCTTCCCCTTGAAGACACTGCGAAGGGTTACCTCAGCTCGATGTCTCCCATCAAACCTCACTCTCAATCCAAAATTGGTGCTAACAACTACATACTTTCCACTTAGCTCAACATGGACACCAGAAGCGACTGACACAGGTAGCACCTCCACTTGTCCATCGACCTGGAGACGTACAAACATTGACCAATTGATTCTTCAGCAAACAGATGTTGGGGCATACTTGATGAAGATGCTTCAAATATCAAACTCTTACCTTTACCACGCGTCCCTTCTCTAATGTTATTCTGTGATTGTAAACATTAACGTTGACATGTTTGACGTACGATACATAGGAATTCTCTGATCTGTGCTCATTTGCAGCTTCAACATTGAAATACGGCAGATTACTGTTGATGTCACATAGTTTTGATAGGGTATATGTGCACGTTCCCATGAAGTCGTGAGCTTGCTTATCAAAGGTATTGTAGTGAGGGTCACCTTGCACAGTGCAGGACGATTCTAAAAATTGTAGGACAAATATCAGTTGGTGCTACCACCGTACATTTACGGCCAACTTGAATTATTTGATACTCTACCGTTCTTTTCCTTTCTCGCATGCTGACTACAGTGTGACTGCTATCTTTTATTAACAAGGCATAGTTTAGGCTCATTAAATCACAGAGAACTCTTTCCAAATGATTCCATCCTGCCAGGAGTTTATACTCCTGTCCTTACTATTTCCCATCAATTACAGGCAACACAAACCTCAATGGCTGGTATTCTCCTGCTTCTACTTCAGTTTCTGCCATGCAACTGGTCTTGCTGGCTGATAAATGTGCTAAACTTGCTTGATAACTGATGAGGTTTGCGGATGACACAAAGATTGGCCGGCCGGTTAACATTGAGGTTGAGTGTCTTGGGCTACAGGAAGATATAGATGAGATGGTCAAATGGGCAGGTAAGTGGCAGATGGAATTTAATGCTGAAAAGTCAGAGGTGATAGACTGTGGAAGGAGTAATTTGGCAAGGAAGTATTCAATGAACGGCATGGCACTAGGAAGTTCTGAGGAACAAAGGGACCTTGGCGTGTATGTCCATAGATCTGAGTGTTCCTTACATCTGCCTCCCTGTCCTTACCAGATCCATCAGTACAGTCATCCTTTTTATTTTATTCATTCATGGGGTGTGGGCTTTGCTGGCTGGGCAGCATTTATTGCCCATCCCTAGTTGCCCTTGAGAAGAAGTTGCCTTCTTGAGCTGCTGCAGTCCATGTGTTGTAGGTACACCCACAGTGCTGTTAGGAAGGGATTAACAGGATTTTGACCCAGCAACAGTGAAGGAACAGCGACATATTTCCAAGTCAGGATGGCAACTGGCTTGGAGGCGAGCTTCCAGGTGGTGATGTTCCCACCTATTTGCTGCCCTTATCCTTCTAGATGGTAGTGGTCGTGGGTTTGGAAGGTGCTGTCTCAGAAGCCTTGGTGAATTTCTGCAGTGCATCTTGTAGATGATACACACTGCTGCTACTGTGCGTTGGAGGTGGAGGGAGTGAATGTTTGTGGATGGGGCGCCAATCAAACAGGTTGGTTTGTCCCGGGTGGTGTCAAGCATCTTGAGTGTTGTTGGAGCTGCACTTATCCAGGAAAGTGGGGAGTATTCCATCACACTCCTGACTTGTGCCTTGTAGATGGGGACAGGCTTCGGGGAGTCAGGAAGTGAGTTACTCATCACACGATTCCTAGTCTCTGACCTGCACTTGCAGCCACAGCATATGGCTAGTCCAGTTCAGCTTCTGGTCAATGGTAGCCCCCAGGATGTTGATAGTAAGGGGCTCAGTGATGGTAATGCCATTGAACATCAAGGGGCGATGGTTAGATTTTCTCTTGTTGGAGATGGTCATTGCCAGGCACTTGTGTGGTGTGAATGTTACTTTCAACTTGTCAGCCCAAGCGTGGATATTGTCCAGGTCTTGCTGTATTTGGGCATGGACTGCTTCAGTATCTGAGGAGTCGCAAATGGTGCTGAACATTGTGCAATCATCAACGAACATCCCCACTTCTGACCTTATGATGGAAGGAAGGTCATTGAAGAAGCAGCTGAAGGTGGAACTCCTGCAGTGATGTCCTGGAGCAATTTGGGAAATTTTCCAAACAACCGGGCAGATACCAGTTTTGTAGCTTGGCTAGGGGCATGGCAAGTTCTTCAGTACTATTGCCAGGTCCCTAGCCTTTGCACTATCCGGTGCATTCAGCCATTTCTTGATGTCACTTGGAGTGAATCAAATCGAATTGGCTGTTGCTTGACTTGTCTGTGAAACTGCTCCCAGATGTTGGTACGGAGGATTTTGCAGAGCCCACAGGGCTGAGTTTGCCGTTGTCAGTGCCTAGGTCATCCATCCCGTTTCATTCCTTTTTTGAGGCTTTGTAGCGGTTTGATACAACTGACTGGCTTGCTAGGGCAGAGGGCAGTTAAAAGTCAACCACATTGCTGTGGGTCTGGAGTCACATGTAGGCCAGACAAGGATGGCAGATTTCCTTCCCTAAAGGGCAAGGTGGGCTTTTACGACAATTGTGGTCATCATTAGACTTTTAATTCCTGATTTTTATTGAATTCAATTTCAACCAGCGGCTGTGGTGGGATTCGAACCCAGGTCCCCACAGAATTACCTTAGGTCTCTGGGTTACTAGTCCAGCAACGGTACCACTACACCCTCACCTCTCCTCTGAGGTCTGCAGAGCTGCCTTGCTATCCTCATCCTTTAGTAGGTCCCCCCTTGCCAGTGCCAGATTGTGCAGTGCACAGCAGACATCGATTATAAGCAACACATGCTCTGGAGGATATTGCAATGTACCCTTGATCGGTCCAGGCATTGGAACCTCAACTTCAGTAGCCCAATGGTCTTCTCAATCACCGTTCTTGTGATGACTCCTATTGTATCTCTCTTCCACCTCTGTCCTTGGGTGTCAGAGTGGCATCATGAGCCACCTTTTCAAGGGATATCCTTTGTCACCCAGCAGCCGACCATCCAACCAAGCAGGAGCAACAAAAAGCCTTGGCAGCAGGGAGTGACACAGGATGTATGCATCCTGGGAGTTGCCAGGGTACCTTGCACAGACTTGCAGAATTTGTGTCTTGTGATCGCATACTAACTGCATGTTGATGGAGTAGAAGTCCTTTCTGTTAATGATAGTACCTGGTCCACTTGCTGGCGCCTTGATGGCCACCTGAGTGCAATCTATGGCACCCTGGATGTGGGGGAACCTAGCAATTGCTGGGAAACCCATGGCTGGCTCCGTCCGTCCAGTAATGCATGAATGTCATGGCCTGTCTAAAGAGAGCGTCAGTGACCATCTTGACGCAACTGTAGACAGCTGACTGGGACACTCCACACAGATCCACCAATGCCCCCCGGAAAGAGCCGGATGTGAAATGATTGAGGGCTACTGTGACCTTGAGAGCCATTGGCATAGGTGCCCACTCACGCAGGTGGAGGCTATCTCTGGCCCAATCATCTGGCAAATGGATGCCACGGTGTCCCTAGAGAAGCTAAGCCTCCTTCGGCACTGGACCTCAGACATATTGAGGTAGTTGGATTGCTGCCTGTACACTCTGGCTGAAGGATAGTGGTGTCTTCTGTGGCCCATTCCGCCTTGCACTCTCTGCTGGCCCTGCACCTCCTGTGCCTACTCCTCTCCTCCCACATGCTGCTCTCTGGGATGCCACCTGCGGACACCTGGCCCCCTCTCCCTTCTGCCCCTCTCTTCCTCTTCAGAGGAGGTTCCACCAGTGGAGTAAACAATCCCCATCTGCTGAAATGCAGATGGCACTGTCTCCTACACTGAAGGGCGCATTCAGCAGAAATTCTCCAAGAGAGCTGGGAAAACAAAAGAATCCTCAAAACAAAGCTAACAATGCAAAGACTTCAGCAGAAACCACAAGAAAAGGTATGATATCTCAGCAATAAAGCAGCAGCAAACTCTTGCCTGAACTCCTAACAACTCACACGGCCATTGCACCGGTCCCCTTTTATCCTGCCCTTGGTTGAGAAATATGAAAAAATGGATTGGCTACATGCCCATGTTGCCCATATGACGAGCATGAAATTGCACAGACAATGTAAAAATCTGTTCAATTGGCTTGTTGATGGGTTTAATTGCCCAAAGGATTATCAGCGGGCATGCTTCCGCCTCTTGTGCATGCCTGCCGACCGTAATATTGCATGCGAGCGCAAAGACATCGTGACATTTGCCCAATGTCTTCTCGTGCAATTTCAGATCGGGCACGCGCCTGCTCAATCAGCGTCAATTGTGGCCACACACATACACACACACACACACACACACACACACACAGACCAATTTCTCAGCAAGGGCCATGGTCAACTTTGCAAATACTGGTCAATTTTCCCATCCTAATTTTTTTGAAATCAAGTTTATTAGTTTTTTTGAAGCTAGGAGTTATGATTTTTGTAGGCCAATTTTGGCTTCTAACTGGAACTGAATTCAAAGTTCAGCCCTTCTGGTCTTAACCAGATAAACAACAGAGGGAAGACTTGGCAATTTATGCAATGGCTATTTATTAATGTGGGAGGCATAAAATACAATTCTCAAATATCAAAATTTACATTTATTAATGACAGTTCTCTACCTTTTATTGGATGGCAATGCAAATCTTTTCATTTGGTTTGACAATGAATTCAACATTTCTGTCTACTTAGCTCATTGTACAGTGAACAAGGATAAACACAGAAACCCATGGGGATTACTGTGAGATCAATGCCCAATGTCAATGCCTGACAGTTAAAATACAAGGGATCCTTACATCTTAAAAGTGTATGCCTTACATTACTCACCACCACTGGAAAAATGAGCTTATCGTACTGACAGGTGGGCAAATCAAATGAAGTGTTAAGGTTTGTTCCAATATTATTTGCTATAGTGATGCGTAAAAAGCAAATTAAAATCATTTTCTCTGAAAATAATGTAATCATATCTTTGGTGCTTAAAGTAATAATCTCAAATCATCTCCCAAAAAACAATCATCAATGAATAACAATAGGATAATCAATGTCCCACACCATACATAGGCTGTTTTCTTTTACCTGTTGAGTCAGGAGTCACTGTACTCGCTGTAGTCGGAGATACTGTTGAGGCTGTGGTAAGGCATGTGACTGCAGAGCAGAAAATGGTAAAAACTCAGCAGAAGCAACATCTTACAAAGCATACAAATCAAGTCAACTTTCCAGCTTAGATAAAAGGGGAAAACTAAAAAACGCGAACACATTTTAACAAGAGATTCAGCAAGCATCAAAACTAAAAGTGGTGCTAAGTTTCACCTGTACTTAAGTCACAAAAACAAATCAGCCACAATATATGTCAGACAAATGTATCATGTCTACAAACCTCCACAGCATCCAGTATGGAAGGAGATGTCATCCACAGCAACATCACTGCGATAGTCATTGCCCCGAACTGCCTCAATGAGGATCTTCAAGAGAAAGCATCACAATATCAGCAAGCAAAAGATTGCAATGCCAAGTCAGACAACAGAAATTCAGTAGCTCCCTTCCAGTAACACTGGGCAACAATTCACTATTTTGTTGAAACAACTTCAGATATCTCCTCTGATTTGTAATTAACAAGTTCAATTTCATCAAAGAGAACAAAAACTCCTCTTGAATTCAGTTAAAGACACAAGTTGCCCGAGTTCATCACAAAACAAAATCGCAAAAAATAACAAAAATATTATTCATATGGTTCACCTGAGAATTGCCCGAGAGATGTAGGCCCACTTCTCCTGCGATCCATTTGTTTCCCTTATTTCCTGTCTCCGACCACATTAGTACTGGTATCCCACCTTCAACCTGGTAAACTTTCAAAGCCATGCTTCGAGCTACTCCATACATGTGGTACCAGAATCGCAAGCACTGAGCTCCTGTCTTTTGACATGGAGCACTGATCAGTTGCGCTATGTCTCCTTCACTGCCATCATTGCCTTCAATGTAGATATAGTAACCACCTGGACACACAATTATGCCTACCGGTTAGAAACAGATCTTCTGCTCTCTCAGCCGTTAGTGGTAAGACAAGGATCTCACATCACCTACCTGCAGTCGTGTGGTCATAAGACGGCCCCGTGTGAGCTGATGGTGTCGATCCTTTCTTGCGTTTCCAGTCCAAATTATCTGTCTTGGATTGTGTCCAATTGCACAGGTCAACTTCAAAATTACAGTCCGATGCACAACCTGTGGGTTTAATACAGAACATTTGTTTGCATCTTTAATACACCTGGCATTACACACAGCATAATACTCATATCTGAAACTGGATAAAACCATCGCAAGGAACTTCCTTCGGGATTACAATCAACTGGCTGGAATCAGTTTGAAAATTCTTCACACTCCCTTTCAAAGATTAATCCTGCAAATGTGACAGAGAAAATCAATGGGCAGAATTATTCAATTCATGCAGGAAAAGAAAGAGCACCATATATTCCCGATAACTGAGATACCGGCTGCTGCTTCTATGCAGAGTGGAAATTTGGTGATGAGATTCCTGTGGTGGAAATCATGTATATTCAATCACCAATTACAGTAGGGTAAGAGGATTTGGGTGTAATCCATCTCATTGGACACTTTGTGAACTGTAATATAGAGTTCCATTTTTGTGAGTTACATCACCTCTGCAAACTTAATAAATAGATTCAGTAGCCAAGAAAAAATAGTCCTTTCTATTGTAGATCCACACTAGAAAAATTCAGCATTAGATCTACTGATTGTTTTATCCTTATCCTGATCGTGTACCAGAAACATCACACAAAACACACTCAAGAGATCACATTTTAATAGGATGAGCAGAAATGTACAAATACTGAAGCATTACTATTTCAAGAGAACCTATACTGAATATGTATTAAAAATCTTAAAAAGGGGTGACCTCAATGTCAATTGAATAACTTACCTTAACTAATCCCAGGCACGTCTGATTATTAATAATTGGCACGTCTTTCGAAGGGAAATTGTGTTTTATCGGTATAACTGTTCAGAAGGACTGGGAAATAAAATAGATGAAAAGAACCAGGAAAGATACATGATATCAAACTTACTTGTGTCAACACAGCCGCTCTGTTCCTTCCAGTCTCCCAGAACTACACCAGCTGCATCACAGGCTGAAGCGTATGACTCCAGAGCATTGCACAGCAGCACTGAATCTCCTCCAGTGGCACAATAATCGTACACACAGCTTTCAAAGTACAACTGAGGAGGAATATACCAGTGACAATCTTTGAAAGGACCATTGCTTGCCAAAATAATTTTGCAGTGTTCCTCGGCCTCTTCATTTGATGATGGCTCGCAGGTCAGTGGCGGTGGAGCAGTTTGATTACACCTATGCAAGGAAAATCATGTATGATTCCTGTCCTAAATAAAGAAATCTTCCATTTCCTTTCATCCTCCTCAAATGCCAATGAATAGGGAAGGGAAAAGAATACTAGCTGCTAACAAAATTGTTCCCTCAAAATACATCCAAAAGATAGGAGCATACTTCTATTATGCACCTGTGATATTTCAATATCATATATCCCAATACCAATACTAGAAAATTCATTTTAAGTTTGCACTGCACTGCAAGCCACACAGGTCAAACAGGACTAAACACACATGTTCAGTTGGACATTTACAGGAAGTCCCAGGCTTGCTGTCATGTAAATCATTCCTTTTTACTTCAACCAAATAGTACACTTATTGTACATACTGCCATAGCTCCTCGTTCTCTGCAAAGTCTTACCAGTCACACTGCATTTACCTTAACTCACAATACGGTGGAGGAAATACTCACAGCCAGTCATCATCAGTAACTCTCCAGCTGTTTCCAAACTGATTGGAATCCAAGGCTAGAATTCCATCTGGCTTCAAGAAGTCATCGAGCTGGTTATCTGTATAGGTACCACACAAGCCACACAGCTGTCCTTTGTATCTCTCATCCACCTCTACAAACAGTTCATCATCTCCATTAAACTTCAGCTGAAGACCAAAGTCCGTCTGGACCACGACAAATGATCCTACCAGTGAAACTCTGACTGAAGAATGTGGACTCACAGGGAGCTCAACCCTCACTCCATCAACCTAAACAAAACATTACCACCATTATTAATACAACTACCTCTCTTCAACATTACATTCATTCCGAAAACTCCACCCACCAGAAACATTACTCACATAAACAAGCTTATTTTTCCTCACTGCAACATGAAGGTCATCAAGTCGCAAAGCAATGGAATTCATAGCAGACCATGTTGGGCTGCCTCTGTGCTCGTTCCTACTTGTCACAGAAAACTGAATGGATGTATTTCCACAAGTCTCAGTCACAGTATAATTGCAGGCACCCTGGAAGTGGTACAGTTTACTGTCAAATGTCGTATAGTGCGGGTCACCGTAAACGTGGCAGTTCGCAGTGTCTGCTCGGTGACATCCCAAGGTTCCATGCTGCACTTTGCAAATTTCCTCTGGTCCACAAGACGCCGCTTCGCACTCTACCTGGTCATTCCCAGTGCATCGGCACCGCTGTGGACATCCCTCTTCCCAGAACACTGTCCCTTTCTGACAGACAAACAGCAAGTGTTATTTTCAAAATTGCTACATGCTCCTCAGGTAAGCAGCAAGTTGCACGCACAAGAACCTTACGGTAGGTGCCAAAAAACACTTACTATTGCTCGTACAACTTACTTCGTAGTATTTGTTTTTGTAGATGCAGCCGCACTTCTCAACAGGCACACAGGAACTTCCACTGAGAACAAAGTCCATGTCACACTCACAGTCCTCCACACAGGGCTTGCTGCAGTTCTCTGGAGCAAAACGGTCCGTGCATGTGGCCGGACAAGCATTGCCACATGCATTGTAGTGGCTATTGGTTGGACACTTGACAGCTGAAAGCAAAGAAGGTACAACAAAATCTTTCAGCTTTCTGAGACCAGAAAATGCCTACAATCGAGAAATAAGACATATGTAGAAAAAAACACACGCATATATATTTTCTCAATCAACCTGAATCACAAGAATGGAAAGTATGCAAGAAAACATGTGAACAAATCAAATTAAATGAACTCCAACGCGAAATAGCAATTCTGTAACAAAATGAACCATATAATGCAATATCACATCAACAGTGACTTTTCTCAGGCGCAATGCTTCTCTGATTTCCAATAAGGAAATATTAAAGCAAAGACAACAAGAACGAGCAAATACATACTACAGAAAGTGGAGTTTCTCCATAGTGGAATGGTCACTCCTGCACTTTGACACGCATCGACATAGATTTGGAGGACATTGCACAGAGCATCTTGGCTTCCTGCTGACAGGCACAGTTCAACGACACAGCTTTCGAAGGTACCACTGGGATTTATTACAGAGTGGCACTTTACAAATGGACCTTGTTGACTCATGATCAGGCCACAGAAATCATCACTTTGGTAGAGGATCTCATCAGCGGGCTCACATTCCCCAGGGCTGCCTGAGTCACAACCTGCATCATCCAGTGGCACCTTCCAGCTATTTCCCAGCTCATTCGAATCTTTGGCTTGCTCTCCATCGGGTTTCATGTAATCATCCTCTCTCAATCCATTGTAGTTTCCGCACATACCACAAGTCTGATTAAAATATCTACTCGGCATTTTCACCTCCACCGAATGATCAGTGTCATAGGAAACACCAAGCCCAAAATCTGTCGCCAGGACCACGTATCTTCCACTCCTACTCACACTCACCGCGCCACCAACTAGGATCACGGGTAACGTCATCCATACTTCATCAACCTGAACACAAGAGGAACATGGAGATTGAACAACACCCTTTCTAAAACAGTCCTGCATCCTTTCACTCAACAGGCCCAACAAACATGAACAGCCAGCTGACTGCATGAGTTGGGTGAAGACAATATTTAGCATCAGGTTGGTGCACATTTTATGCAGATCCACAACACTCTCTTTAACTTTACACACAAATGGAAACTGTCAGATTAAGCATTCTAACACTCCAAACATTGCACAATACATTCCTGATCATTCACCTCCTACTCTAATAAAATAAAACTTTCAAATAAGGAACGATTCAGAATAATTCCAGCACATCATGCACAATTTTAGAAAACACAATCTAGCAAGAAGACACTTACCAACACACGGTGAGATTCGCTCTTGACAATCCAAACAATGTGGCCGTGTACAGAGACTCCAACTCTCTGAACGTAAGATACTTTAGCGTTGCCCCGATTTTCATTTTTCGCTTCGATGTTGAAGTATGGAAGAGAGGAGGAATTTGCGCACAGCTTGGCGATCGTATAGGTGCACGTCCCCATGAAGTGATGGGTCGCTTTGTCAAACGTATTGTAGTGTGGGTCGTTATGAACTCTGCAGATGCCGTGTACATGCGGATAGCAACCAGGAACTCCGTTCACAACTCCACAGAATGAATCCGTACCACACCTTGAACTCCAGCACACTAGTTTACTGCCTGCAGAGGGACATTGACATTTTGTTGAACAGGTATCATCTGTCCAGAATTCAGATCCCACTGGGTAGTGTTTGTCTCCAGACCAGCAGCCACACTGACTTCTTGGCACACATCTGTCGTTGTAGAAAACGTAACCACTGTCACAAACACAGCCTTCTACACATGGCTGGGAGCAGCTGGATGGAGCATTGGGATTGACACAAGTAGCTGGACAGGCTGAGCCACATTGCTCATAGTGACTGTTCAACGCACACTTCAAAGCTGTGAAGAGAATTCAAAAGATCGTGCGTTACTTTTGCCTAAAATCCCTTCCATCTAACATTGTTCTGAAAAACTAAATGGTTCAAACGCACCTGAAGTCTTTATATCTCCACTAAGTAGAACTTATACATCTAGCAATCTAGCACTTACGGCAGAAGGTCTCATTCCTCCAAGCGTCCACTCTCACTCCCTTCGACTGGCATGCATCTGCATACGACTGCAAACTACTGCACAGAGACCCTGTCAGCAGGTCTAATACACACAGGTCGTACACACAGTCACCAAAATAAGCCTTTGGGTCTATGACAGAGTGGCACTCTTTGAAGGGACCACGTGAATCTATGATTATTCCACAGTGAGATTTACTTTCTATGGTGTGCTTCTCATCATCAGTACAATTTGGTTTGATGCCAATGTCAGGGATACACCTGCAAAAACATCAGTGAGAAACGTTTCAAGCTAGAAGAATTCTGCATGCAAATAGCATGACAATGGTCATTAAAAACTTGCACGTTTATGAAGGAACAGAGACAACCTGAACACTTTCATACAGTGTACCTTGTATCATTTTGACTTTGCCAGCTGTTGCCCAAGCTGACAGAATCAAGCTCCATCACTCCATCTGGATTGAGGAAATCGTCAGTTCTGTCGTCATTATAGTTTCCACACATTCCGCACACCTTCCCCTTGAAGACACTGCGAAGGGTTACCTCAGCTCGATGTCTCCCATCAAACCTCACTCTCAATCCAAAATTGGTGCTAACAACTACATACTTTCCACTTAGCTCAACATGGACACCAGAAGCGACTGACACAGGTAGCACCTCCACTTGTCCATCGACCTGGAGACGTACAAACATTGACCAATTGATTCTTCAGCAAACAGATGTTGGGGCATACTTGATGAAGATGCTTCAAATATCAAACTCTTACCTTTACCACGCGTCCCTTCTCTAATGTTATTCTGTGATTGTAAACATTAACGTTGACATGTTTGACGTACGATACATAGGAATTCTCTGATCTGTGCTCATTTGCAGCTTCAACATTGAAATACGGCAGATTACTGTTGATGTCACATAGTTTTGATAGGGTATATGTGCACGTTCCCATGAAGTCGTGAGCTTGCTTATCAAAGGTATTGTAGTGAGGGTCACCTTGCACAGTGCAGGACGATTCTAAAAATTGTAGGACAAATATCAGTTGGTGCTACCACCGTACATTTACGGCCAACTTGAATTATTTGATACTCTACCGTTCTTTTCCTTTCTCGCATGCTGACTACAGTGTGACTGCTATCTTTTATTAACAAGGCATAGTTTAGGCTCATTAAATCACAGAGAACTCTTTCCAAATGATTCCATCCTGCCAGGAGTTTATACTCCTGTCCTTACTATTTCCCATCAATTACAGGCAACACAAACCTCAATGGCTGGTATTCTCCTGCTTCTCCTTCAGTTTCTGCCATGCAACTGGTCTTGCTGGCTGATAAATGTGCTAAACTTGCTTGATAACTGATGAGGTTTGCGGATGACACAAAGATTGGCCGGGAGGTTAACATTGAGGTTGAGTGTCTTGGGCTACAGGAAGATATAGATGAGATGGTCAAATGGGCAGGTAAGTGGCAGATGGAATTTAATGCTGAAAGGTCAGAGGTGATAGACTGTGGAAGGAGTAATTTGGCAAGGAAGTATTCAATGAACGGCATGGCACTAGGAAGTTCTGAGGAACAAAGGGACCTTGGCGTGTATGTCCATAGATCTGAGTGTTCCTTACATCTGCCTCCCTGTCCTTACCAGATCCATCAGTACAGTCATCCTTTTTATTTTATTCATTCATGGGGTGTGGGCTTTGCTGGCTGGGCAGCATTTATTGCCCATCCCTAGTTGCCCTTGAGAAGAAGTTGCCTTCTTGAGCCGCTGCAGTCCCTGTGGTGTAGGTACACCCACAGTGCTGTTAGGAAGGGAGTTCCAGGATTTTGACCCAGCAACAGTGAAGGAACAGCGACATATTTCCAAGTCAGGATGGCAACTGGCTTGGAGGCGAGCTTCCAGGTGGTGATGTTCCCACCTATTTGCTGCCCTTATCCTTCTAGATGGTAGTGGTCGTGGGTTTGGAAGGTGCTGTCTCAGAAGCCTTGGTGATTTTCTGCAGTGCATCTTGTAGATGATACACACTGCTGCTACTGTGCATTGGAGGTGGAGGGAGTGAATGTTTGTGGATGGGGCGCCAATCAAACAGGTTGGTTTGTCCCGGGTGGTGTCAAGCATCTTGAGTGTTGTTGGAGCTGCACTTATCCAGGAAAGTGGGGAGTATTCCATCATACTCCTGACTTGTGCCTTGTAGATGGGGACAGGCTTTGGGGAGTCAGGAAGTGAGTTACTCATCACACGATTCCTAGTCTCTGACCTGCACTTGCAGCCACAGCATATGGCTAGTCCAGTTCAGCTTCTGGTCAATGGTAGCCCCCAGGATGTTGATAGTAAGGGGCTCAGTGATGGTAATGCCATTGAACATCAAGGGGCGATGGTTAGATTTTCTCTTGTTGGAGATGGTCATTGCCAGGCACTTGTGTGGTGTGAATGTTACTTTCAACTTGTCAGCCCAAGCGTGGATATTGTCCAGGTCTTGCTGTATTTGGGCATGGACTGCTTCAGTATCCGAGGAGTCGCAAATGGTGCTGAACATTGTGCAATCATCAACGAACATCCCCACTTCTGACCTTATGATGGAAGGAAGGTCATTGAAGAAGCAGCTGAAGGTGGAACTCCTGCAGTGATGTCCTGGAGCAATTTGGGAAATTTTCCAAACAACCGGGCAGATACCAGTTTTGTAGCTTGGCTAGGGGCATGGCAAGTTCTTCAGTACTATTGCCAGGTCCCTAGCCTTTGCACTATCCGGTGCATTCAGCCATTTCTTGATGTCACGTGGAGTGAATCAAATCGAATTGGCTGTTGCTTGACTTGTCTGTGAAACTGCTCCCAGATGTTGGTATGGAGGATTTTGCAGAGCCCACAGGGCTGAGTTTGCCGTTGTCAGTGCCTAGGTCATCCATCCCGTTTCATTCCTTTTTTGAGGCTTTGTAGCGGTTTGATACAACTGACTGGCTTGCTAGGGCAGAGGGCAGTTAAAAGTCAACCACATTGCTGTGGGTCTGGAGTCACATGTAGGCCAGACAAGGATGGCAGATTTCCTTCCCTAAAGGGCAAGGTGGGCTTTTACGACAATTGTGGTCATCATTAGACTTTTAATTCCTGATTTTTATTGAATTCAATTTCAACCAGCGGCTGTGGTGGGATTCGAACCCAGGTCCCCACAGAATTACCTTAGGTCTCTGGGTTACTAGTCCAGCAACGGTACCACTACACCCTCACCTCTCCTCTGAGGTCTGCAGAGCTGCCTTGCTATCCTCATCCTTTAGTAGGTCCCCCCTTGCCAGTGCCAGATTGTGCAGTGCACAGCTGACATCGATTATAAGCAACACATGCTCTGGAGGATATTGCAATGTACCCTTGATCGGTCCAGGCATTGGAACCTCAACTTCAGTAGCCCAATGGTCTTCTCAATCACCGTTCTTGTGATGACTCCTATTGTATCTCTCTTCCACCTCTGTCCTTGGGTGTCAGAGTGGCATCATGAGCCACCTTTTCAAGGGATATCCTTTGTCACCCAGCAGCCGACCATCCAACCAAGCAGGAGCAACAAAAAGCCTTGGCAGCAGGGAGTGACACAGGATGTATGCATCCTGGGAGTTGCCAGGGTACCTTGCACAGACTTGCAGAATTTGTGTCTTGTGATCGCATACTAACTGCATGTTGATGGAGTAGAAGTCCTTTCTGTTAATGATAGTACCTGGTCCACTTGATGGCGCCTTGATGGCCACCTGAGTGCAATCTATGGCACCCTGGATGTGG
The DNA here is from genome assembly GCF_017639515.1 of Carcharodon carcharias. NCBI lineage: Eukaryota > Metazoa > Chordata > Chondrichthyes > Lamniformes > Lamnidae > Carcharodon > Carcharodon carcharias. Next base: position 10,766,427 of record NC_054468.1, on the reverse strand, counting down.
GGGAACCTAGCAATTGCTGGGAAACCCATGGCTGGCTCCGTCCGTCCAGTAATGCATGAATGTCATGGCCTGTCTAAAGAGAGCGTCAGTGACCATCTTGACGCAACTGTAGACAGCTGACTGGGACACTCCACACAGATCCACCAATGCCCCCCGGAAAGAGCCGGATGTGAAATGATTGAGGGCTACTGTGACCTTGAGAGCCATTGGCATAGGTGCCCACTCACGCAGGTGGAGGCTATCTCTGGCCCAATCATCTGGCAAATGGATGCCACGGTGTCCCTAGAGAAGCTAAGCCTCCTTCGGCACTGGACCTCAGACATATTGAGGTAGTTGGATTGCTGCCTGTACACTCTGGCTGAAGGATAGTGGTGTCTTCTGTGGCCCATTCCGCCTTGCACTCTCTGCTGGCCCTGCATCTCCTGTGCCTACTCCTCTCCTCCCACATGCTGCTCTCTGGGATGCCACCTGCGGACACCTGGCCCCCTCTCCCTTCTGCCCCTCTCTTCCTCTTCAGAGGAGGTTCCACCAGTGGAGTAAACAATCCCCATCTGCTGAAATGCAGATGGCACTGTCTCCTACACTGAAGGGCGCATTCAGCAGAAATTCTCCAAGAGAGCTGGGAAAACAAAAGAATCCTCAAAACAAAGCTAACAATGCAAAGACTTCAGCAGAAACCACAAGAAAAGGTATGATATCTCAGCAATAAAGCAGCAGCAAACTCTTGCCTGAACTCCTAACAACTCACACGGCCATTGCACCGGTCCCCTTTTATCCTGCCCTTGGTTGAGAAATATGAAAAAATGGATTGGCTACATGCCCATGTTGCCCATATGACGAGCATGAAATTGCACAGACAATGTAAAAATCTGTTCAATTGGCTTGTTGATGGGTTTAATTGCCCAAAGGATTATCAACGGGCATGCTTCCACCTCTTGTGCATGCCTGCCGACCGTAATATTGCATGCGAGCGCAAAGACATCGTGACATTTGCCCAATGTCTTCTCGTGCAATTTCAGATCGGGCACGCGCCTGCTCAATCAGCGTCAATTGTGGCCACACACATACACACACACACACACACACACACAAACAGACCAATTTCTCAGCAAGGGCCATGGTCAACTTTGCAAATACTGGTCAATTTTCCCATCCTAATTTTTTTGAAATCAAGTTTATTAGTTTTTTTGAAGCTAGGAGTTATGATTTTTGTAGGCCAATTTTGGCTTCTAACTGGAACTGAATTCAAAGTTCAGCCCTTCTGGTCTTAACCAGATAAACAACAGAGGGAAGACTTGGCAATTTATGCAATGGCTATTTATTAATGTGGGAGGCATAAAATACAATTCTCAAATATCAAAATTTACATTTATTAATGACAGTTCTCTACCTTTTATTGGATGGCAATGCAAATCTTTTCATTTGGTTTGACAATGAATTCAACATTTCTGTCTACTTAGCTCATTGTACAGTGAACAAGGATAAACACAGAAACCCATGGGGATTACTGTGAGATCAATGCCCAATGTCAATGCCTGACAGTTAAAATACAAGGGATCCTTACATCTTAAAAGTGTATGCCTTACATTACTCACCACCACTGGAAAAATGAGCTTATCGTACTGACAGGTGGGCAAATCAAATGAAGTGTTAAGGTTTGTTCCAATATTATTTGCTATAGTGATGCGTAAAAAGCAAATTAAAATCATTTTCTCTGAAAATAATGTAATCATATCTTTGGTGCTTAAAGTAATAATCTCAAATCATCTCCCAAAAAACAATCATCAATGAATAACAATAGGATAATCAATGTCCCACACCATACATAGGCTGTTTTCTTTTACCTGTTGAGTCAGGAGTCACTGTACTCGCTGTAGTCGGAGATACTGTTGAGGCTGTGGTAAGGCATGTGACTGCAGAGAAGAAAATGGTAAAAACTCAGCAGAAGCAACATCTTACAAAGCATACAAATCAAGTCAACTTTCCAGCTTAGATAAAAGGGGAAAACTAAAAAACGCGAACACATTTTAACAAGAGATTCAGCAAGCATCAAAACTAAAAGTGGTGCTAAGTTTCACCTGTACTTAAGTCACAAAACCAAATCAGCCACAATATATGTCAGACAAATGTATCATGTCTACAAACCTCCACAGCATCCAGTATGGAAGGAGATGTCATCCACAGCAACATCACTGCGATAGTCATTGCCCCGAACTGCCTCAATGAGGATCTTCAAGAGAAAGCATCACAATATCAGCAAGCAAAAGATTGCAATGCCAAGTCAGACAACAGAAATTCAGTAGCTCCCTTCCAGTAACACTGGGCAACAATTCACTATTTTGTTGAAACAACTTCAGATATCTCCTCTGATTTGTAATTAACAAGTTCAATTTCATCAAAGAGAACAAAAACTCCTCTTGAATTCAGTTAAAGACACAAGTTGCCCGAGTTCATCACAAAACAAAATCGCAAAAAATAACAAAAATATTATTCATATGGTTCACCTGAGAATTGCCCGTGAGATGTAGGCCCACTTCTCCTGCGATCCATTTGTTTCCCTTATTTCCTGTCTCCGACCACATTAGTACTGGTATCCCACCTTCAACCTGGTAAACTTTCAAAGCCATGCTTCGAGCTACTCCATACATGTGGTACCAGAATCGCAAGCACTGAGCTCCTGTCTTTTGACATGGAGCACTGATCAGTTGCGCTATGTCTCCTTCACTGCCATCATTGCCTTCAATGTAGATATAGTAACCACCTGGACACACAATTATGCCTACCGGTTAGAAACAGATCTTCTGCTCTCTCAGCCGTTAGTGGTAAGATAAGGATCTCACATCACCTACCTGCAGTCGTGTGGTCATAAGACGGCCCCGTGTGAGCTGATGGTGTCGATCCTTTCTTGCGTTTCCAGTCCAAATTATCTGTCTTGGATTGTGTCCAATTGCACAGGTCAACTTCAAAATTACAGTCCGATGCACAACCTGTGGGTTTAATACAGAACATTTGTTTGCATCTTTAATACACCTGGCATTACACACAGCATAATACTCATATCTGAAACTGGATAAAACCATCGCAAGGAACTTCCTTCGGGATTACAATCAACTGGCTGGAATCAGTTTGAAAATTCTTCACACTCCCTTTCAAAGATTAATCCTGCAAATGTGACAGAGAAAATCAATGGGCAGAATTATTCAATTCATGCAGGAAAAGAAAGAGCACCATATATTCCCGATAACTGAGATACCGGCTGCTGCTTCTATGCAGAGTGGAAATTTGGTGATGAGATTCCTGTGGTGGAAATCATGTATATTCAATCACCAATTACAGTAGGGTAAGAGGATTTGGGTGTAATCCATCTCATTGGACACTTTGTGAACTGTAATATAGAGTTCCATTTTTGTGAGTTACATCACCTCTGCAAACTTAATAAATAGATTCAGTAGCCAAGAAAAAATAGTCCTTTCTATTGTAGATCCACACTAGAAAAATTCAGCATTAGATCTACTGATTGTTTTATCCTTATCCTGATCGTGTACCAGAAACATCACACAAAACACACTCAAGAGATCACATTTTAATAGGATGAGCAGAAATGTACAAATACTGAAGCATTACTATTTCAAGAGAACCTATACTGAATATGTATTAAAAATCTTAAAAAGGGGTGACCTCAATGTCAATTGAATAACTTACCTTAACTAATCCCAGGCACGTCTGATTATTAATAATTGGCACGTCTTTCGAAGGGAAATTGTGTTTTATCGGTATAACTGTTCAGAAGGACTGGGAAATAAAATAGATGAAAAGAACCAGGAAAGATACATGATATCAAACTTACTTGTGTCAACACAGCCGCTCTGTTCCTTCCAGTCTCCCAGAACTACACCAGCTGCATCACAGGCTGAAGCGTATGACTCCAGAGCATTGCACAGCAGCACTGAATCTCCTCCAGTGGCACAATAATCGTACACACAGCTTTCAAAGTACAACTGAGGAGGAATATACCAGTGACAATCTTTGAAAGGACCATTGCTTGCCAAAATAATTTTGCAGTGTTCCTCGGCCTCTTCATTTGATGATGGCTCGCAGGTCAGTGGCGGTGGAGCAGTTTGATTACACCTATGCAAGGAAAATCATGTATGATTCCTGTCCTAAATAAAGAAATCTTCCATTTCCTTTCATCCTCCTCAAATGCCAATGAATAGGGAAGGGAAAAGAATACTAGCTGCTAACAAAATTGTTCCCTCAAAATACATCCAAAAGATAGGAGCATACTTCTATTATGCACCTGTGATATTTCAATATCATATATCCCAATACCAATACTAGAAAATTCATTTTAAGTTTGCACTGCACTGCAAGCCACACAGGTCAAACAGGACTAAACACACATGTTCAGTTGGACATTTACAGGAAGTCCCAGGCTTGCTGTCATGTAAATCATTCCTTTTTACTTCAACCAAATAGTACACTTATTGTACATACTGCCATAGCTCCTCGTTCTCTGCAAAGTCTTACCAGTCACACTGCATTTACCTTAACTCACAATACGGTGGAGGAAATACTCACAGCCAGTCATCATCAGTAACTCTCCAGCTGTTTCCAAACTGATTGGAATCCAAGGCTAGAATTCCATCTGGCTTCAAGAAGTCATCGAGCTGGTTATCTGTATAGGTACCACACAAGCCACACAGCTGTCCTTTGTATCTCTCATCCACCTCTACAAACAGTTCATCATCTCCATTAAACTTCAGCTGAAGACCAAAGTCCGTCTGGACCACGACAAATGATCCTACCAGTGAAACTCTGACTGAAGAATGTGGACTCACAGGGAGCTCAACCCTCACTCCATCAACCTAAACAAAACATTACCACCATTATTAATACAACTAACTCTCTTCAACATTACATTCATTCCGAAAACTCCACCCACCAGAAACATTACTCACATAAACAAGCTTATTTTTCCTCACTGCAACATGAAGGTCATCAAGTCGCAAAGCAATGGAATTCATAGCAGACCATGTTGGGCTGCCTCTGTGCTCGTTCCTACTTGTCACAGAAAACTGAATGGATGTATTTCCACAAGTCTCAGTCACAGTATAATTGCAGGCACCCTGGAAGTGGTACAGTTTACTGTCAAATGTCGTATAGTGCGGGTCACCGTAAACGTGGCAGTTCGCAGTGTCTGCTCGGTGACATCCCAAGGTTCCATGCTGCACTTTGCAAATTTCCTCTGGTCCACAAGACGCCGCTTCGCACTCTACCTGGTCATTCCCAGTGCATCGGCACCGCTGTGGACATCCCTCTTCCCAGAACACTGTCCCTTTCTGACAGACAAACAGCAAGTGTTATTTTCAAAATTGCTACATGCTCCTCAGGTAAGCAGCAAGTTGCACGCACAAGAACCTTACGGTAGGTGCCAAAAAACACTTACTATTGCTCGTACAACTTACTTCGTAGTATTTGTTTTTGTAGATGCAGCCGCACTTCTCAACAGGCACACAGGAACTTCCACTGAGAACAAAGTCCATGTCACACTCACAGTCCTCCACACAGGGCTTGCTGCAGTTCTCTGGAGCAAAACGGTCCGTGCATGTGGCCGGACAAGCATTGCCACATGCATTGTAGTGGCTATTGGTTGGACACTTGACAGCTGAAAGCAAAGAAGGTACAACAAAATCTTTCAGCTTTCTGAGACCAGAAAATGCCTACAATCGAGAAATAAGACATATGTAGAAAAAAACACACGCATATATATTTTCTCAATCAACCTGAATCACAAGAATGGAAAGTATGCAAGAAAACATGTGAACAAATCAAATTAAATGAACTCCAACGCGAAATAGCAATTCTGTAACAAAATGAACCATATAATGCAATATCACATCAACAGTGACTTTTCTCAGGCGCAATGCTTCTCTGATTTCCAATAAGGAAATATTAAAGCAAAGACAACAAGAACGAGCAAATACATACTACAGAAAGTGGAGTTTCTCCATAGTGGAATGGTCACTCCTGCACTTTGACACGCATCGACATAGATTTGGAGGACATTGCACAGAGCATCTTGGCTTCCTGCTGACAGGCACAGTTCAACGACACAGCTTTCGAAGGTACCACTGGGATTTATTACAGAGTGGCACTTTACAAATGGACCTTGTTGACTCATGATCAGGCCACAGAAATCATCACTTTGGTAGAGGATCTCATCAGCGGGCTCACATTCCCCAGGGCTGCCTGAGTCACAACCTGCATCATCCAGTGGCACCTTCCAGCTATTTCCCAGCTCATTCGAATCTTTGGCTTGCTCTCCATCGGGTTTCATGTAATCATCCTCTCTCAATCCATTGTAGTTTCCGCACATACCACAAGTCTGATTAAAATATCTACTCGGCATTTTCACCTCCACCGAATGATCAGTGTCATAGGAAACACCAAGCCCAAAATCTGTCGCCAGGACCACGTATCTTCCACTCCTACTCACACTCACCGCGCCACCAACTAGGATCACGGGTAACGTCATCCATACTTCATCAACCTGAACACAAGAGGAACATGGAGATTGAACAACACCCTTTCTAAAACAGTCCTGCATCCTTTCACTCAACAGGCCCAACAAACATGAACAGCCAGCTGACTGCATGAGTTGGGTGAAGACAATATTTAGCATCAGGTTGGTGCACATTTTATGCAGATCCACAACACTCTCTTTAACTTTACACACAAATGGAAACTGTCAGATTAAGCATTCTAACACTCCAAACATTGCACAATACATTCCTGATCATTCACCTCCTACTCTAATAAAATAAAACTTTCAAATAAGGAACGATTCAGAATAATTCCAGCACATCATGCACAATTTTAGAAAACACAATCTAGCAAGAAGACACTTACCAACACACGGTGAGATTCGCTCTTGACAATCCAAACAATGTGGCCGTGTACAGAGACTCCAACTCTCTGAACGTAAGATACTTTAGCGTTGCCCCGATTTTCATTTTTCGCTTCGATGTTGAAGTATGGAAGAGAGGAGGAATTTGCGCACAGCTTGGCGATCGTATAGGTGCACGTCCCCATGAAGTGATGGGTCGCTTTGTCAAACGTATTGTAGTGTGGGTCGTTATGAACTCTGCAGATGCCGTGTACATGCGGATAGCAACCAGGAACTCCGTTCACAATTCCACAGAATGAATCCGTACCACACCTTGAACTCCAGCACACTAGTTTACTGCCTGCAGAGGGACATTGACATTTTGTTGAACAGGTATCATCTGTCCAGAATTCAGATCCCACTGGGTAGTGTTTGTCTCCAGACCAGCAGCCACACTGACTTCTTGGCACACATCTGTCGTTGTAGAAAACGTAACCACTGTCACAAACACAGCCTTCTACACATGGCTGGGAGCAGCTGGATGGAGCATTGGGATTGACACAAGTAGCTGGACAGGCTGAGCCACATTGCTCATAGTGACTGTTCAACGCACACTTCAAAGCTGTGAAGAGAATTCAAAAGATCGTGCGTTACTTTTGCCTAAAATCCCTTCCATCTAACATTGTTCTGAAAAACTAAATGGTTCAAACGCACCTGAAGTCTTTATATCTCCACTAAGTAGAACTTATACATCTAGCAATCTAGCACTTACGGCAGAAGGTCTCATTCCTCCAAGCGTCCACTCTCACTCCCTTCGACTGGCATGCATCTGCATACGACTGCAAACTACTGCACAGAGACCCTGTCAGCAGGTCTAATACACACAGGTCGTACACACAGTCACCAAAATAAGCCTTTGGGTCTATGACAGAGTGGCACTCTTTGAAGGGACCACGTGAATCTATGATTATTCCACAGTGAGATTTACTTTCTATGGTGTGCTTCTCATCATCAGTACAATTTGGTTTGATGCCAATGTCAGGGATACACCTGCAAAAACATCAGTGAGAAACGTTTCAAGCTAGAAGAATTCTGCATGCAAATAGCATGACAATGGTCATTAAAAACTTGCACGTTTATGAAGGAACAGAGACAACCTGAACACTTTCATACAGTGTACCTTGTATCATTTTGACTTTGCCAGCTGTTGCCCAAGCTGACAGAATCAAGCTCCATCACTCCATCTGGATTGAGGAAATCGTCAGTTCTGTCGTCATTATAGTTTCCACACATTCCGCACACCTTCCCCTTGAAGACACTGCGAAGGGTTACCTCAGCTCGATGTCTCCCATCAAACCTCACTCTCAATCCAAAATTGGTGCTAACAACTACATACTTTCCACTTAGCTCAACATGGACACCAGAAGCGACTGACACAGGTAGCACCTCCACTTGTCCATCGACCTGGAGACGTACAAACATTGACCAATTGATTCTTCAGCAAACAGATGTTGGGGCATACTTGATGAAGATGCTTCAAATATCAAACTCTTACCTTTACCACGCGTCCCTTCTCTAATGTTATTCTGTGATTGTAAACATTAACGTTGACATGTTTGACGTACGATACATAGGAATTCTCTGATCTGTGCTCATTTGCAGCTTCAACATTGAAATACGGCAGATTACTGTTGATGTCACATAGTTTTGATAGGGTATATGTGCACGTTCCCATGAAGTCGTGAGCTTGCTTATCAAAGGTATTGTAGTGAGGGTCACCTTGCACAGTGCAGGACGATTCTAAAAATTGTAGGACAAATATCAGTTGGTGCTACCACCGTACATTTACGGCCAACTTGAATTATTTGATACTCTACCGTTCTTTTCCTTTCTCGCATGCTGACTACAGTGTGACTGCTATCTTTTATTAACAAGGCATAGTTTAGGCTCATTAAATCACAGAGAACTCTTTCCAAATGATTCCATCCTGCCAGGAGTTTATACTCCTGTCCTTACTATTTCCCATCAATTACAGGCAACACAAACCTCAATGGCTGGTATTCTCCTGCTTCTCCTTCAGTTTCTGCCATGCAACTGGTCTTGCTGGCTGATAAATGTGCTAAACTTGCTTGATAACTGATGAGGTTTGCGGATGACACAAAGATTGGCCGGCCGGTTAACATTGAGGTTGAGTGTCTTGGGCTACAGGAAGATATAGATGAGATGGTCAAATGGGCAGGTAAGTGGCAGATGGAATTTAATGCTGAAAAGTCAGAGGTGATAGACTGTGGAAGGAGTAATTTGGCAAGGAAGTATTCAATGAACGGCATGGCACTAGGAAGTTCTGAGGAACAAAGGGACCTTGGCGTGTATGTCCATAGATCTGAGTGTTCCTTACATCTGCCTCCCTGTCCTTACCAGATCCATCAGTACAGTCATCCTTTTTATTTTATTCATTCATGGGGTGTGGGCTTTGCTGGCTGGGCAGCATTTATTGCCCATCCCTAGTTGCCCTTGAGAAGAAGTTGCCTTCTTGAGCCGCTGCAGTCCCTGTGGTGTAGGTACACCCACAGTGCTGTTAGGAAGGGAGTTCCAGGATTTTGACCCAGCAACAGTGAAGGAACAGCGACATATTTCCAAGTCAGGATGGCAACTGGCTTGGAGGCGAGCTTCCAGGTGGTGATGTTCCCACCTATTTGCTGCCCTTATCCTTCTAGATGGTAGTGGTCGTGGGTTTGGAAGGTGCTGTCTCAGAAGCCTTGGTGATTTTCTGCAGTGCATCTTGTAGATGATACACACTGCTGCTACTGTGCATTGGAGGTGGAGGGAGTGAATGTTTGTGGATGGGGCGCCAATCAAACAGGTTGGTTTGTCCCGGGTGGTGTCAAGCATCTTGAGTGTTGTTGGAGCTGCACTTATCCAGGAAAGTGGGGAGTATTCCATCATACTCCTGACTTGTGCCTTGTAGATGGGGACAGGCTTTGGGGAGTCAGGAAGTGAGTTACTCATCACACGATTCCTAGTCTCTGACCTGCACTTGCAGCCACAGCATATGGCTAGTCCAGTTCAGCTTCTGGTCAATGGTAGCCCCCAGGATGTTGATAGTAAGGGGCTCAGTGATGGTAATGCCATTGAACATCAAGGGGCGATGGTTAGATTTTCTCTTGTTGGAGATGGTCATTGCCAGGCACTTGTGTGGTGTGAATGTTACTTTCAACTTGTCAGCCCAAGCGTGGATATTGTCCAGGTCTTGCTGTATTTGGGCATGGACTGCTTCAGTATCCGAGGAGTCGCAAATGGTGCTGAACATTGTGCAATCATCAACGAACATCCCCACTTCTGACCTTATGATGGAAGGAAGGTCATTGAAGAAGCAGCTGAAGGTGGAACTCCTGCAGTGATGTCCTGGAGCAATTTGGGAAATTTTCCAAACAACCGGGCAGATACCAGTTTTGTAGCTTGGCTAGGGGCATGGCAAGTTCTTCAGTACTATTGCCAGGTCCCTAGCCTTTGCACTATCCGGTGCATTCAGCCATTTCTTGATGTCACGTGGAGTGAATCAAATCGAATTGGCTGTTGCTTGACTTGTCTGTGAAACTGCTCCCAGATGTTGGTATGGAGGATTTTGCAGAGCCCACAGGGCTGAGTTTGCCGTTGTCAGTGCCTAGGTCATCCATCCCGTTTCATTCCTTTTTTGAGGCTTTGTAGCGGTTTGATACAACTGACTGGCTTGCTAGGGCAGAGGGCAGTTAAAAGTCAACCACATTGCTGTGGGTCTGGAGTCACATGTAGGCCAGACAAGGATGGCAGATTTCCTTCCCTAAAGGGCAAGGTGGGCTTTTACGACAATTGTGGTCATCATTAGACTTTTAATTCCTGATTTTTATTGAATTCAATTTCAACCAGCGGCTGTGGTGGGATTCGAACCCAGGTCCCCACAGAATTACCTTAGGTCTCTGGGTTACTAGTCCAGCAACGGTACCACTACACCCTCACCTCTCCTCTGAGGTCTGCAGAGCTGCCTTGCTATCCTCATCCTTTAGTAGGTCCCCCCTTGCCAGTGCCAGATTGTGCAGTGCACAGCAGACATCGATTATAAGCAACACATGCTCTGGAGGATATTGCAATGTACCCTTGATCGGTCCAGGCATTGGAACCTCAACTTCAGTAGCCCAATGGTCTTCTCAATCACCGTTCTTGTGATGACTCCTATTGTATCTCTCTTCCACCTCTGTCCTTGGGTGTCAGAGTGGCATCATGAGCCACCTTTTCAAGGGATATCCTTTGTCACCCAGCAGCCGACCATCCAACCAAGCAGGAGCAACAAAAAGCCTTGGCAGCAGGGAGTGACACAGGATGTATGCATCCTGGGAGTTGCCAGGGTACCTTGCACAGACTTGCAGAATTTGTGTCTTGTGATCGCATACTAACTGCATGTTGATGGAGTAGAAGTCCTTTCTGTTAATGATAGTACCTGGTCCACTTGATGGCGCCTTGATGGCCACCTGAGTGCAATCTATGGCACCCTGGATGTGGGGGAACCTAGCAATTGCTGGGAAACCCATGGCTGGCTCCGTCCGTCCAGTAATGCATGAATGTCATGGCCTGTCTAAAGAGAGCGTCAGTGACCATCTTGACGCAACTGTAGACAGCTGACTGGGACACTCCACACAGATCCACCAATGCCCCCCGGAAAGAGCCGGATGTGAAATGATTGAGGGCTACTGTGACCTTGAGAGCCATTGGCATAGGTGCCCACTCACGCAGGTAGAGGCTATCTCTGGCCCAATCATCTGGCAAATGGATGCCACGGTGTCCCTAGAGAAGCTAAGCCTCCTTCGGCACTGGACCTCAGACATATTGAGGTAGTTGGATTGCTGCCTGTACACTCTGGCTGAAGGATAGTGGTGTCTTCTGTGGCCCATTCCGCCTTGCACTCTCTGCTGGCCCTGCATCTCCTGTGCCTACTCCTCTCCTCCCACATGCTGCTCTCTGGGATGCCACCTGCGGACACCTGGCCCCCTCTCCCTTCTGCCCCTCTCTTCCTCTTCAGAGGAGGTTCCACCAGTGGAGTAAACAATCCCCATCTGCTGAAATGCAGATGGCACTGTCTCCTACACTGAAGGGCGCATTCAGCAGAAATTCTCCAAGAGAGCTGGGAAAACAAAAGAATCCTCAAAACAAAGCTAACAATGCAAAGACTTCAGCAGAAACCACAAGAAAAGGTATGATATCTCAGCAATAAAGCAGCAGCAAACTCTTGCCTGAACTCCTAACAACTCACACGGCCATTGCACCGGTCCCCTTTTATCCTGCCCTTGGTTGAGAAATATGAAAAAATGGATTGGCTGCATGCCCATGTTGCCCATATGACGAGCATGAAATTGCACAGACAATGTAAAAATCTGTTCAATTGGCTTGTTGATGGGTTTAATTGCCCAAAGGATTATCAACGGGCATGCTTCCACCTCTTGTGCATGCCTGCCGACCGTAATATTGCATGCGAGCGCAAAGACATCGTGACATTTGCCCAATGTCTTCTCGTGCAATTTCAGATCGGGCACGCGCCTGCTCAATCAGCGTCAATTGTGGCCACACACATACACACACACACACACACACACACACACACACACAAACAGACCAATTTCTCAGCAAGGGCCATGGTCAACTTTGCAAATACTGGTCAATTTTCCCATCCTAATTTTTTTGAAATCAAGTTTATTAGTTTTTTTGAAGCTAGGAGTTATGATTTTTGTAGGCCAATTTTGGCTTCTAACTGGAACTGAATTCAAAGTTCAGCCCTTCTGGTCTTAACCAGATAAACAACAGAGGGAAGACTTGGCAATTTATGCAATGGCTATTTATTAATGTGGGAGGCATAAAATACAATTCTCAAATATCAAAATTTACATTTATTAATGACAGTTCTCTACCTTTTATTGGATGGCAATGCAAATCTTTTCATTTGGTTTGACAATGAATTCAACATTTCTGTCTACTTAGCTCATTGTACAGTGAACAAGGATAAACACAGAAACCCATGGGGATTACTGTGAGATCAATGCCCAATGTCAATGCCTGACAGTTAAAATACAAGGGATCCTTACATCTTAAAAGTGTATGCCTTACATTACTCACCACCACTGGAAGAATGAGCTTATCGTACTGACAGGTGGGCAAATCAAATGAAGTGTTAAGGTTTGTTCCAATATTATTTGCTATAGTGATGCGTAAAAAGCAAATTAAAATCATTTTCTCTGAAAATAATGTAATCATATCTTTGGTGCTTAAAGTAATAATCTCAAATCATCTCCCAAAAAACAATCATCAATGAATAACAATAGGATAATCAATGTCCCACACCATACGTAGGCTGTTTTCTTTTACCTGTTGAGTCAGGAGTCACTGTACTCGCTGTAGTCGGAGATACTGTTGAGGCTGTGGTAAGGCATGTGACTGCAGAGCAGAAAATGGTAAAAACTCAGCAGAAGCAACATCTTACAAAGCATACAAATCAAGTCAACTTTCCAGCTTAGATAAAAGGGGAAAACTAAAAAACGCGAACACACTTTAACAAGAGATTCAGCAAGCATCAAAACTAAAAGTGGTGCTAAGTTTCACCTGTACTTAAGTCACAAAAACAAATCAGCCACAATATATGTCAGACAAATGTATCATGTCTACAAACCTCCACAGCATCCAGTATGGAAGGAGATGTCATCCACAGCAACATCACTGCGATAGTCATTGCCCCGAACTGCCTCAATGAGGATCTTCAAGAGAAAGCATCACAATATCAGCAAGCAAAAGATTGCAATGCCAAGTCAGACAACAGAAATTCAGTAGCTCCCTTCCAGTAACACTGGGCAACAATTCACTATTTTGTTGAAACAACTTCAGATATCTCCTCTGATTTGTAATTAACAAGTTCAATTTCATCAAAGAGAACAAAAACTCCTCTTGAATTCAGTTAAAGACACAAGTTGCCCGAGTTCATCACAAAACAAAATCGCAAAAAATAACAAAAATATTATTCATATGGTTCACCTGAGAATTGCCCGAGAGATGTAGGCCCACTTCTCCTGCGATCCATTTGTTTCCCTTATTTCCTGTCTCCGACCACATTAGTACTGGTATCCCACCTTCAACCTGGTAAACTTTCAAAGCCATGCTTCGAGCTACTCCATACATGTGGTACCAGAATCGCAAGCACTGAGCTCCTGTCTTTTGACATGGAGCACTGATCAGTTGCGCTATGTCTCCTTCACTGCCATCATTGCCTTCAATGTAGATATAGTAACCACCTGGACACACAATTATGCCTACCGGTTAGAAACAGATCTTCTGCTCTCTCAGCCGTTAGTGGTAAGATAAGGATCTCACATCACCTACCTGCAGTCGTGTGGTCATAAGACGGCCCCGTGTGAGCTGATGGTGTCGATCCTTTCTTGCGTTTCCAGTCCAAATTATCTGTCTTGGATTGTGTCCAATTGCACAGGTCAACTTCAAAATTACAGTCCGATGCACAACCTGTGGGTTTAATACAGAACATTTGTTTGCATCTTTAATACACCTGGCATTACACACAGCATAATAGTCATATCTGAAACTGGATAAAACCATCGCAAGGAACTTCCTTCGGGATTACAATCAGCTGGCTGGAATCAGTTTGAAAATTCTTCACACTCCCTTTCAAAGATTAATCCTGCAAATGTGACAGAGAAAATCAATGGGCAGAATTATTCAATTCATGCAGGAAAAGAAAGAGCACCATATATTCCCGATAACTGAGATACCGGTTGCTGCTTCTATGCAGAGTTGAAATTTGGTGATGAGATTCCTGTGGTGGAAATCATGTATATTCAATCACCAATTACAGTAGGGTAAGAGGATTTGGGTGTAATCCATCTCATTGGACACTTTGTGAACTGTAATATAGAGTTCCATTTTTGTGAGTTACATCACCTCTGCAAACTTAATAAATAGATTCAGTAGCCAAGAAAAAATAGTCCTTTCTATTGTAGATCCACACTAGAAAAATTCAGCATTAGATCTACTGATTGTTTTATCCTTATCCTGATCGTGTACCAGAAACATCACACAAAACACACTCAAGAGATCACATTTTAATAGGATGAGCAGAAATGTACAAATACTGAAGCATTACTATTTCAAGAGAACCTATACTGAATATGTATTAAAAATCTTAAAAAGGGGTGACCTCAATGTCAATTGAATAACTTACCTTAACTAATCCCAGGCACGTCTGATTATTAATAATTGGCACGTCTTTCGAAGGGAAATTGTGTTTTATCGGTATAACTGTTCAGAAGGACTGGGAAATAAAATAGATGAAAAGAACCAGGAAAGATACATGATATCAAACTTACTTGTGTCAACACAGCCGCTCTGTTCCTTCCAGTCTCCCAGAACTACACCAGCTGCATCACAGGCTGAAGCGTATGACTCCAGAGCATTGCACAGCAGCACTGAATCTCCTCCAGTGGCACAATAATCGTACACACAGCTTTCAAAGTACAACTGAGGAGGAATATACCAGTGACAATCTTTGAAAGGACCATTGCTTGCCAAAATAATTTTGCAGTGTTCCTCGGCCTCTTCATTTGATGATGGCTCGCAGGTCAGTGGCGGTGGAGCAGTTTGATTACACCTATGCAAGGAAAATCATGTATGATTCCTGTCCTAAATAAAGAAATCTTCCATTTCCTTTCATCCTCCTTAAATGCCAATGAATAGGGAAGGGAAAAGAATACTAGCTGCTAACAAAATTGTTCCCTCAAAATACATCCAAAAGATAGGAGCATACTTCTATTATGCACCTGTGATATTTCAATATCATATATCCCAATACCAATACTAGAAAATTCATTTTAAGTTTGCACTGCACTGCAAGCCACACAGGTCAAACAGGACTAAACACACATGTTCAGTTGGACATTTACAGGAAGTCCCAGGCTTGCTGTCATGTAAATCATTCCTTTTTACTTCAACCAAATAGTACACTTATTGTACATACTGCCATAGCTCCTCGTTCTCTGCAAAGTCTTACCAGTCACACTGCATTTACCTTAACTCACAATACGGTGGAGGAAATACTCACAGCCAGTCATCATCAGTAACTCTCCAGCTGTTTCCAAACTGATTGGAATCCAAGGCTAGAATTCCATCTGGCTTCAAGAAGTCATCGAGCTGGTTATCTGTATAGGTACCACACAAGCCACACAGCTGTCCTTTGTATCTCTCATCCACCTCTACAAACAGTTCATCATCTCCATTAAACTTCAGCTGAAGACCAAAGTCCGTCTGGACCACGACAAATGATCCTACCAGTGAAACTCTGACTGAAGAATGTGGACTCACAGGGAGCTCAACCCTCACTCCATCAACCTAAACAAAACATTACCACCATTATTAATACAACTAACTCTCTTCAACATTACATTCATTCCGAAAACTCCACCCACCAGAAACATTACTCACATAAACAAGCTTATTTTTCCTCACTGCAACATGAAGGTCATCAAGTCGCAAAGCAATGGAATTCATAGCAGACCATGTTGGGCTGCCTCTGTGCTCATTCCTACTTGTCACAGAAAACTGAATGGATGTATTTCCACAAGTCTCAGTCACAGTATAATTGCAGGCACCCTGGAAGTGGTACAGTTTACTGTCAAATGTCGTATAGTGCGGGTCACCGTAAACGTGGCAGTTCGCAGTGTCTGCTCGGTGACATCCCAAGGTTCCATGCTGCACTTTGCAAATTTCCTCTGGTCCACAAGACGCCGCTTCGCACTCTACCTGGTCATTCCCAGTGCATCGGCACCGCTGTGGACATCCCTCTTCCCAGAACACTGTCCCTTTCTGACAGACAAACAGCAAGTGTTATTTTCAAAATTGCTACATGCTCCTCAGGTAAGCAGCAAGTTGCACGCACAAGAACCTTACGGTAGGTGCCAAAAAACACTTACTATTGCTCGTACAACTTACTTCGTAGTATTTGTTTTTGTAGATGCAGCCGCACTTCTCAACAGGCACACAGGAACTTCCACTGAGAACAAAGTCCATGTCACACTCACAGTCCTCCACACAGGGCTTGCTGCAGTTCTCTGGAGCAAAACGGTCCGTGCATGTGGCCGGACAAGCATTGCCACATGCATTGTAGTGGCTATTGGTTGGACACTTGACAGCTGAAAGCAAAGAAGGTACAACAAAATCTTTCAGCTTTCTGAGACCAGAAAATGCCTACAATCGAGAAATAAGACATATGTAGAAAAAAACACACGCATATATATTTTCTCAATCAACCTGAATCACAAGAATGGAAAGTATGCAAGAAAACATGTGAACAAATCAAATTAAATGAACTCCAACGCGAAATAGCAATTCTGTAACAAAATGAACCATATAATGCAATATCACATCAACAGTGACTTTTCTCAGGCGCAATGCTTCTCTGATTTCCAATAAGGAAATATTAAAGCAAAGACAACAAGAACGAGCAAATACATACTACAGAAAGTGGAGTTTCTCCATAGTGGAATGGTCACTCCTGCACTTTGACACGCATCGACATAGATTTGGAGGACATTGCACAGAGCATCTTGGCTTCCTGCTGACAGGCACAGTTCAACGACACAGCTTTCGAAGGTACCACTGGGATTTATTACAGAGTGGCACTTTACAAATGGACCTTGTTGACTCATGATCAGGCCACAGAAATCATCACTTTGGTAGAGGATCTCATCAGCGGGCTCACATTCCCCAGGGCTGCCTGAGTCACAACCTGCATCATCCAGTGGCACCTTCCAGCTATTTCCCAGCTCATTCGAATCTTTGGCTTGCTCTCCATCGGGTTTCATGTAATCATCCTCTCTCAATCCATTGTAGTTTCCGCACATACCACAAGTCTGATTAAAATATCTACTCGGCATTTTCACCTCCACCGAATGATCAGTGTCATAGGAAACACCAAGCCCAAAATCTGTCGCCAGGACCACGTATCTTCCACTCCTACTCACACTCACCGCGCCACCAACTAGGATCACGGGTAACGTCATCCATACTTCATCAACCTGAACACAAGAGGAACATGGAGATTGAACAACACCCTTTCTAAAACAGTCCTGCATCCTTTCACTCAACAGGCCCAACAAACATGAACAGCCAGCTGACTGCATGAGTTGGGTGAAGACAATATTTAGCATCAGGTTGGTGCACATTTTATGCAGATCCACAACACTCTCTTTAACTTTACACACAAATGGAAACTGTCAGATTAAGCATTCTAACACTCCAAACATTGCACAATACATTCCTGATCATTCACCTCCTACTCTAATAAAATAAAACTTTCAAATAAGGAACGATTCAGAATAATTCCAGCACATCATGCACAATTTTAGAAAACACAATCTAGCAAGAAGACACTTACCAACACACGGTGAGATTCGCTCTTGACAATCCAAACAATGTGGCCGTGTACAGAGACTCCAACTCTCTGAACGTAAGATACTTTAGCGTTGCCCCGATTTTCATTTTTCGCTTCGATGTTGAAGTATGGAAGAGAGGAGGAATTTGCGCACAGCTTGGCGATCGTATAGGTGCACGTCCCCATGAAGTGATGGGTCGCTTTGTCAAACGTATTGTAGTGTGGGTCGTTATGAACTCTGCAGATGCCGTGTACATGCGGATAGCAACCAGGAACTCCGTTCACAACTCCACAGAATGAATCCGTACCACACCTTGAACTCCAGCACACTAGTTTACTGCCTGCAGAGGGACATTGACATTTTGTTGAACAGGTATCATCTGTCCAGAATTCAGATCCCACTGGGTAGTGTTTGTCTCCAGACCAGCAGCCACACTGACTTCTTGGCACACATCTGTCGTTGTAGAAAACATAACCACTGTCACAAACACAGCCTTCTACACATGGCTGGGAGCAGCTGGATGGAGCATTGGGATTGACACAAGTAGCTGGACAGGCTGAGCCACATTGCTCATAGTGACTGTTCAACGCACACTTCAAAGCTGTGAAGAGAATTCAAAAGATCGTGCGTTACTTTTGCCTAAAATCCCTTCCATCTAACATTGTTCTGAAAAACTAAATGGTTCAAACGCACCTGAAGTCTTTATATCTCCACTAAGTAGAACTTATACATCTAGCAATCTAGCACTTACGGCAGAAGGTCTCATTCCTCCAAGCGTCCACTCTCACTCCCTTCGACTGGCATGCATCTGCATACGACTGCAAACTACTGCACAGAGACCCTGTCAGCAGGTCTAATACACACAGGTCGTACACACAGTCACCAAAATAAGCCTTTGGGTCTATGACAGAGTGGCACTCTTTGAAGGGACCACGTGAATCTATGATTATTCCACAGTGAGATTTACTTTCTATGGTGTGCTTCTCATCATCAGTACAATTTGGTTTGATGCCAATGTCAGGGATACACCTGCAAAAACATCAGTGAGAAACGTTTCAAGCTAGAAGAATTCTGCATGCAAATAGCATGACAATGGTCATTAAAAACTTGCACGTTTATGAAGGAACAGAGACAACCTGAACACTTTCATACAGTGTACCTTGTATCATTTTGACTTTGCCAGCTGTTGCCCAAGCTGACAGAATCAAGCTCCATCACTCCATCTGGATTGAGGAAATCGTCAGTTCTGTCGTCATTATAGTTTCCACACATTCCGCACACCTTCCCCTTGAAGACACTGCGAAGGGTTACCTCAGCTCGATGTCTCCCATCAAACCTCACTCTCAATCCAAAATTGGTGCTAACAACTACATACTTTCCACTTAGCTCAACATGGACACCAGAATCGACTGACACAGGTAGCACCTCCACTTGTCCATCGACCTGGAGACGTACAAACATTGACCAATTGATTCTTCAGCAAACAGATGTTGGGGCATACTTGATGAAGATGCTTCAAATATCAAACTCTTACCTTTACCACGCGTCCCTTCTCTAATGTTATTCTGTGATTGTAAACATTAACGTTGACATGTTTGACGTACGATACATAGGAATTCTCTGATCTGTGCTCATTTGCAGCTTCAACATTGAAATACGGCAGATTACTGTTGATGTCACATAGTTTTGATAGGGTATATGTGCACGTTCCCATGAAGTCGTGAGCTTGCTTATCAAAGGTATTGTAGTGAGGGTCACCTTGCACAGTGCAGGACGATTCTAAAAATTGTAGGACAAATATCAGTTGGTGCTACCACCGTACATTTACGGCCAACTTGAATTATTTGATACTCTACCGTTCTTTTCCTTTCTCGCATGCTGACTACAGTGTGACTGCTATCTTTTATTAACAAGGCATAGTTTAGGCTCATTAAATCACAGAGAACTCTTTCCAAATGATTCCATCCTGCCAGGAGTTTATACTCCTGTCCTTACTATTTCCCATCAATTACAGGCAACACAAACCTCAATGGCTGGTATTCTCCTGCTTCTCCTTCAGTTTCTGCCATGCAACTGGTCTTGCTGGCTGATAAATGTGCTAAACTTGCTTGATAACTGATGAGGTTTGCAGATGACACAAAGATTGGCCGGTCGGTTAACAGTGAGGTTGAGTGTCTTGGGCTACAGGAAGATATAGACGAGATGGTCAAATGGGCAGGTAAGTGGCAGATGGAATTTAATGCTGAAAAGTCAGAGGTGATACACTTTGGAAGGAGTAATTTGGCAAGCAAGTATTCAATGAACGGCATGGCACAAGGACGTTCTGAGGAACAAAGGGACCTTGGCGTGTATGTTCATAGATCTCCAAAGTCGGAGGGGCATGTTAGTGGGGTGGTGAAAAAGGCGTATGGGACACTTGCCTTTATCATTCGAGGCATAGATTACAAAAGTAGGGAGGTCATGTTGGAGTTGTGTAGAACTTTGGTAAGGCCACAGCTGGAGTACTGTGTGCAATTCTGGTCGCCATATTATAGGAAGGATGTGATTGCACTGGAGGGGGTGCAGAGGAGATTCACCAGTATGTTGCCTGGGATGAAACATTTAAGTTATAAAAAGAGGTTGGATAGACTTGGGTTGTTTTCGTTGGAGCAGATAAGACTGAGGGGCGACCTGATCAAGGTGTGACTGGTATGACTTTGCAGAGAACGAGGAGCTATGTCAGTACATACAATAAGTGTACTATTTGGTTGATGTAAAAAGGATTGATTTACATGACAGCAAGCCTGGGACTTCCTGTAAAAGTACAAGATTATGAGGGGCATGGACAGAGTGGATAGGGAGCAGCTGTTCACCTTAGTTGAAGGGGCAGTCACAAGGGGGCATAAGTTCAAACTGAGGGGTAGGAGGTTTAGGGGGGATGTAAGGAAAAACTTTTTTACCCAGAGGATGGTGACGATCTGGAATGCACTGCCTGGGAGGGTGGTGGAGGTGGGTTGCCTCACATCCTTTAAAAAGTACCTGGATGAACACTTGGCACGTCATAACATTCAAGGCTATGGGCCAAGTGCTGGTAAATGGGATCTCCGTTCATTTCAGCAGGACCATAATATCCTGCTGGGTGGGAGGGGCTGTAAAATCCTGGCCAGTATAAAATAAAGGGAGAAACTGTAAAGGAGGTGCAGGAACAGAGGGACCTTGGTGTATATGTAGATAAGTCATTGAAGATAGCAGGGCATGTTGAGAGAGCAGTTAATAAAGCATATAGTATCTTAGGCTTTACTAATAGAGGCATTGAATACAAGAGTAAGGATGGCATCTTAAACTTGTATAAGACACTAGTTAGGCCTCATCTGGAGTACTGCTTCCAGTTCTAGGTGCCATACTTGAGGAAGGATGGGGGGAGTACAGAGGAGATTCACAAGAATGATTCCAGGGATAAAGAACTGTAGCTATGAGGATAGATTGGAGAGGTTGGGACTGTTTTCTTGGAGAAAAGAAGGCTGAGAGGAGACTTGATAGAAATATCAAGGTCCTGAGGGGTATGGACAGGGTAAATAGTGAGAAACTATTCCCAATCAGTCAAGAACTAAAGGGCACAGATTCAAAATAATGGGCAAAAGGAGTAGAAGTGATGTGAGGAAAAATCTTTTCACCCAGAGGGGATTGGAGTCTGGAGTGAACTCCCTGAGTGGGTGGTGGAGGTAGGTTCGATCAGGGTATTCGAAAGGAATTGGATTACTATCTGAAAAGAAAGAATATGCAGGGCTAAGGGAATAAAACAGGGGAGTAGAACTAGGTAGAATGCTCTTTCAGAGAGCCAGTGCAGACTTGATGAGCCAAATGGCGTCCTTCTGCATTGTGAATTTCTATGATTCTGTGGTTCAATCCAGTTGTTCCCTAAGCTACTTTCTTGTAATGGCTTTATTGAGTAGTTTGGTTTTGAATGTCTGGTTTGATTTCTCAATGATGTTCAGTTTATTAAAGATCCAAACAAATATTCTGCATTAAAGCCACAGGTTGTGCATTGGACTGTAATTTTGATGTTGACCTGTGCAATTGGACACAATCCAAGACAGCTTTGACTGGAAACACATCAGTGGATCGACACCATCAGCTCACACAGGGCCGTCGTATGACCACACGACTGCAGGTAGGTGATATAAGATCTTTATCTTACCAGTAGTTGTTGATAGAGAAGATGACAGAGCATGCAAGGCTTGGCACCAGGCATACGCACAAATAAGATGCCAACCCAATGAAGCTACAACACGGGATTACATGAATAGCAAACAGTAGAAGCTGCATGCTATAGACAGAGCTAAGTGATCCTAGAAACACAGATCAGCTCAAAATTCTGCAGTCTAGCTGCATCCAGTCTTGAATGATGGTGGACAATCAAGCAGGGTGAGGAGACTCTGCAAACATTCCCATCCTCAGTGATGTTGGAGTCCTACACATCAGTGCAAAAAACAAGGCAGAACCTTTTGTAAATATCTTCAGCCAGAAGTGCTGAGTAGATCATCCATCTCACCCCCGTCCTGTGGTCCCCAGCATCACAGACGCCAATCTTCAGCTAACTAGATTCAGCTCACCAGATATCAAGAAATGACTAAAGGTGCTGAAGACAACAAAGGCTATGGGCCCCAACAACATTGTGACAGTTGTGCTGAAGACTGGTGTTGCAGATCTATTCACATCCTTAGCGAAGTTGTTCTCATACAGCTACATCACTGACTCCTACCCAAAAGCAATATGGAAACTTTCCCAAGGGTGTCCTGTCCACAAAATGCAGGACAAATCCAATCAGTCCAATTACTGCCATATCAGTTGACTCTTAATCATCGTAAAGCGATGGAAGTGTTACTAGTGTTAGCAAGTGACATTTACTCACTAATGAGTTGCTCACCAATGCTTGGTTTGGGTGCTGCTAGAATCCGTCACTCATTACAGCCTTCGGCCAAACAAGGACAAAGGAGCTGAATTCCAGAGGTGAAGTGACAATGATTGCCCTTGACATCAAAATAGCATTTGACTGAGCATGGCACCAAGGAGCTTTTATAAATTGAAGTCAATGGCCAGGATTTTACAGTTGGCTTGTGAGGGCATGTGCATAAAATGATGCACGATGATGTTGGGCGTGCATCCCAACGTCACCACGCGCCATCGTGATATTTCGGAAGGCGGGCGCACAATGAGTTCAGAGGCACACCCGCCATTAATTAACGGGCCAGTTAAGGCCCTTGAGGCAGCAATTGATTTCCATTTTGCGCAGCCTGTGCGACCTTCAGCTCGTCGCATGGGTGCAACGAGCAGGCAGGTAGGCTACATTTTCAAAAACCTCATCCACAGGTGGGATAAGAGGGATCAGTGGGCTCGCTAATGCGAGTTGTTAGAACTTTAGATTATTAATTACTGCTACTTGCTTGTGTGACAGTGCACTTGGCCATGAGGGACATTGCATTGTTCATGCTCTGCATGGACTCCTCCACGACAGAGACCATGGCACACATTCCCTCATGTACCTCCTCCAGACCCTCCCGCACACCCTGCTGGACTTCCAGCATCTGCTGCCTCAGAAACAACTCCAGAGGCACATCATCAGCCACCGACTGAGCATGTTCCTGGTCCTCAGCAGTCCTCCGCCGGCCGGCACCCTGGGCACTGTCTATCTCCGCCTGCACATCAAGTGAGTGTGAAATGCCCTCACCGCTGTGCACCGAGATACTAGCCGACGATCTTATTCCCACCGAGGTGCTGGTATCTGCACTGGTGCCTGCCTGGCTGAGAGGGTGTGACGCTGGTAATGTTCAGATCATCCATGCCCGCAGGGGTGAGCGGCAGTTATTCAGGCTCCTGAGACCAAGGGTGTTCTGGTGAGCCTGAAAAGAAGAACAAGGACATGTGATTAGCTGAAGTAGTTACACTGTTAATGTGCATGCCTGGCTCCCGGATCAGGGTGCCCTCATCTTTTCATTATCATTGGGGATTCCATGTTGGAGGCTGAAATCAATATCCAATCAACAGTGGAATGGTTGCAATGATAGACATTCCGACCTCAGTGCACTGCACTCTTACCTCCCTCAGCACAGCCGATTGATCTAGGCGCATGGCGCCTCTCCAGCTCCAGTGCCTCCTGCTCGTATCTGGTTACGATTAGAAGGTGGGGTGGCCCTCCACCTATCACTGGCCATCTATCGAGCTCTCCTGTCCCACTCCTTCCTTCCAACTTATATTTCATCTCATTTCTATATGGCTTGGTTCTGATGAAGGGTCATCCGGACTCGAAACGTCAACTATGTTCCTCTTCACAGATGCTGTCAGACCTGCTGAGTTTTTCCAGGTAATTCTGTTTTTGTTTTGGATTTCCAGCATTCGCAGTTTTTTGTTTTTATCTCTTTGTGTGGTAATTATGGTTTTGTTAAATGTTGGACTTTACCTCTAAGAATAGTCCCGTGATGTAAGATCACATGATCTGTGTAAACCGATGTGTTGGCAGCGTGGGCTATCTCTACAGTCAGTGTAGAGATAGATAAGGGGTTGTAAGCAAATGTGTACTTGCTGCTGGCTGCATTGTATATGAACCTAATGTTTCCGCTTAGAAAGTTATCTGCATATCAACTCTATTACCACAAGGCCACAGTACAACGGCGTGGCATAATTGACCAATGTTGAGGCCTGATTCCTGCCCCAAAACAGCCAACGAAAAGGTAGTTGTTTTAAATTCCTCAGGATTGAACACAGGCCTCTCACTCTCCCCCCCAGCCCCCATCACCCCACCCACTCTTACAGCTCCTATTGCGGGGTTACGGCAATTTTCAAGCTTCGAATGGGGTCACAGTGGGAAAATATTTGGGAAGCGCTGCTTTGTCAGATCGGACAGACTGAGTGGTCATTTGGAAACAGCAATAACAGCAAGCCATACCCTGATCGGAAACTGCTGTTCTGCTGCATTGGTCATTCAGTTCAGAAGCCCAGCCCTGGAGGCATGGCGGGAAAAAGATACAATGAGGCAGCTTTTCAAAGAAGCTGTACATCTTCCACTCCAGCCAGGCTCCTCAAACAACTGAGGAAATGCCTGACAGTGGCCAGAGACAGTATGACCAGCCAGATATTGGAGGTCCTGTGCACCACAACAGAGAAACATCGCCCTGTCTCAGCCCACTGTCGCTGTTGCTCTTCTCACAATGTAGACGTAATGCAAGGGAAAAGACTTGCATTTATGTAGCATTTATCACGACCACCAGACATCTTGAAGCAATTTAAAGTGTAGTCACTATTGTAATGGGCATTAAGAGATTGGACAAACAGCCCTTGTTGGGCCACCAAGAGGAGGCATGGTTTATGATATAAACCGCACCCTCTTTATCAATGGTATTGGAGTGTTTAGTGGGTAAGGCCACGGAAGGATATTAAGTGAATGGAAGTTGGGATGGATCGGGAGAAGATGATAGTTCAGCTTCAATTAAGGGTATGTTCTGAACAATGTGCAGGAGCTCTCAGGAAATTTAAAGCAAGTGGGTGGCAGGAGGAATCCATTACTGTAAGCAATCCTTGATGTCAGAGTTCCAGACTAATCTTCCCGCCAAAATGTAATCTTCTTTCATTTCCCTGGCCACTTCCAGTAAGCCTACAGCTCTCAGACCTGCATCTCGACCAGCTGAATGCTCACCAATGCTTTGCGTCCAAAAATTGTGCGGCGTGCAATAAACGTTAGCCATTTAACCCTTTGGGAGGTTGGGAGGTCTGCCAGAAAGGGAAAACGTGGTGCTCACTACAGCCGGGTCTCTTCGTTCAACTGGCAAACCCATTTCCCCTGGAATCAGTCGCTTGTTTCACACAGGAACGATCGGCAGGTTGGCTTTTCTGGTCCATGTGTCCTGCAGAGTAGAAGTTCAGTTCTGTTGAAGGGTCATGAGGACTCGAGACGTCAGCTGTGCTCTTCTCCGCCGATGCTGCCAGACCTGCTGAGCTTTTTCCAGGTCTTTCCGTTTCTGTTTTTGTTTTGGATTTCCAGCATCCGCAGTTTTTTTTTTTGCTTTTTGTCCTGCAGGGTAGCCCGATTAGGGTCTCGTCACCATTGGTGGCCTTCTCAGCTCCAGGAACAAACATTCCAGCCCTTGCAATGGAGCCTGTCCTTGCTGACATGGCTCCTACACTTGACTCTGGAGGGAAGCCCAGGAGCTGAAGCCAAAAAACTCCCCCAACAGATCTGAAATATCCTTTGAAGGTCAGGCCTTGGAGACTGACAGCAACTATCAGGGCTCCCCCCCCCCCCCCATCTCAGAAAGATCAAGAAGGTTTGAAAATGAGCGGGGATTGGGTGGTGGTGGCTGGGGTGGGGTTCCAGCCATTTCACCATCACACCAACAAGTTATCTCCCAGTCGGTCCACTGGGAGCTTAATAGCTGCACCAAGTGGGCAGGTGCCCCTGTCAGACCATCAGGATCAAGTGGGTTGTTCAGTCTTCCCCACTCAGTGGACACCTGGCCCAGGTGAGCTGCAGACTGCCCAACACCCCGATCGCGCATGGCAAAGGGAGAGGAGCCCCGCCCCCACCTCCCCGAGCGCTCGATGCGGGGCTCGCGCTTCACTTGGCAGCCAAACTGCCGCCGCCAACCAACCGGCCAACGGCCGCAGCGCGCGCGGGGGTGGGGGGGGGGCACAGGGGGTGGGGCGAGACGAGACGAGACGAGGCGAGGGGCGAGGGGCGAAGGGGGAGGGAGAAAAGGGGCGGAGCGAGAGGAAAGAGAGCGGGACTTGAGGAAAGGGGGCGGTGAGGGAGAAAGGGGGCGGGGCGAGAGGAAAGGAGGCGGGGCGAGAGGAAAGCGGGCGGTGAGGGGGAAGGGGGTGAGGAAGGAAGGGGGCGGAGCGAGAGCAAAGGAGGCGGGGCGAGAGGGAAGCGGGCGGTGAGGGGGAAGGGGGTGAGGGAGAAAGGGGGCGGAGCGAGAGGAAAGGGGGCGATGAGGGGGAAGGGGGTGAGGGAGAAAGGGGGCGGAGCGAGAGGAAAGGGGGCGATGAGGAAGAAGGGGTGAGGGACAAAGGGGGCGGTGAGGGGGAAGGGGGTGAGGGAGAAAGGGGGCGGAGCGAGAGGAAAGGGGGCGATGAGGGGGAAGGGGGTGAGGGACAAAGGGGGCGGTGAGGGGGAAGGGGGTGAGGGAGAAAGGGGGCGGAGCGAGAGGAAAGGGGGCGATGAGGGGGAAGGGGGTGAGGGAGAAAGGGGGCGGAGCGAGAGGAAAGGGGGCGGTGAGGGGGAAGGGGGTGAGGGAGAAAGGGGGTGGAGCGAGAGGAAAGGGGGCGATGAGGAAGAAGGGGTGAGGGACAAAGGGGGCGGAGCGAGAGGAAAGGGGGTGAGGGAGAAAGGGAGCACGGGGAAGGGTGAGGGGCAAGGGGTGAGGAGGAAGGGGTGAGGGGCACAGTGAAGGGTGAGGGAGAAGGGGAGGTGGTAAGGGATGAAGAAGGGGACGGGTGAGGGGAAGGGGTTTGCTAATTCAGGAATTAAACCTGCAATCTTCCTATACATCTCAAGGGCAGTAAGGGATGGACAATAAATGCTGGCACTTCCAGCAATGCCCACATCCTGAAGATTAATACATGTTGAAAATGAGTTGGTAATAAACTTGGGTGTGTCTTTGCCACAAAGTGAAGTAGACTTTCTAGCGATTTGAGAAGGGAACGGAAGAAAGTTAGAAAAGTTAAAGAGGAAAAAAATGGATCTTTTATCTCTTTCATGCAACAATGCAGCATATCAGTGCTGAACCATCATAGCACAATCCACATCTTTATTTCTTGACGCTATTGCTGAAACTCTGACCTCACTGGTGGATGACTGGTCTGTGTACTAACCTAATTCCTCTTTTGACCTTCACCTATTACTCTCTGCCCATTCCTCCACAGTTACTCCGTATTGCTATTTCCATATTCCTCCTTCTTTCCTGGTTAGTCTCTCCCCATTCCTCAGCCTTTTCCAATTATCTTCAGCACCATGTTACTCACTTTCTACCCTTCATCTTTCAATTCATTTCTTTCACTTCCAAATCACCTCTCCACCTCCCATTTCCCTCTTTCTTTTCTCATTCCCCATTCCTATTTTCCTCCCATTCTTTCCTCCTTTCTCTTCCCAATTATATTTTACTCATTCTCGTCCACAAGCTCCTCACCTTTACCCCTGGTCCTGCCCCTTCCCCTCTTACCCCACTCAGGTAGCAAGGCAGTAGTGCTGCAACAAACAGCCTTAGTGCCCCTTAGCTAGTGAGGGTTGGGGATGGGGTGGTGGTAGCTGTTTGAGGGTATAATTCCCAGGGTTGATCGCTATCTAATGGCCATGTGCCTGGCATGTGCACAGGAAAGGATTTCGGAATGAGGATAGGGTCAGGCTCAGATGCATTAAAAACCTCACCAGCATTCAGAGTCACGCCTCAAACATAATGAACAAGCACTAGGAACATAATAATTTGGGTGCGTGGTGGGGGAAACACAGTTATATGACAGTTATAGGATATCTTAGCAGCTGTACAGAGCAGTTTTGTAAAAAAGAACTTGGCATCAGGTTGACTGGTTCCACTGCAAATGGAGAATAGTACTGCAGAGAGACTAAAAATTAACCAAAATTATGGTGTAAAAGTCTTTATTTAAACCTTACCACTCTCGCAGTCTCCTCGCCTGACAGCAACGTTATCAATTGCTGTGTCGCCATGTTCAGTCTGTCCACGAATTGCCTCAAAAATTACCTACAATATTAACAAAAATTAAGAATCTGCCCAACATGTTGGTCCATAACACAAATTACCCACATTAAAACGATGTCGCATTGTGGTGTGCTAGCTCAGCATTAATGTGCTGCTTCACTGCTTGAAGAGATACAAGATACATATTACATATTTCCGCTTCAAATTTTCTAATTTTCTTTGGTTCTCTTTCTGAAGGCATCAATTCCAGACTGGGTGGACGTTTCCACTTGTGCTGATCCCTCTCTCCAGCCCCTCACTCATCTGGGTTTTATTCATTTCTGAGCCTTGACAGTTAATGACAGCATGCTATTCGACTTGGTGAGGAATCACAGATTAGGGCCAATCCGGTCTTCTCCTCAGTGTCCACACATGAACTTCCAACAGCGGTACTTTGGTGAGCTAGTAGCTTGTGATTAATTCAGTTGTTGGGTGGTGAGCAGAGGAAGAGAGAGGCAGGGGGTGGAGGGGACTTGACAGGATGGATGCTGAGGGGATGGTTCCTCTTGTGGGGGTGTCTAGTACTAGGGGGCACAACTTAAAATTAGGGGCCTCCCATTTAAGATGGAGACGAGGAGAATTCTTTCTCTCAGGAGGTCGTTAGTCTGTGGAATTCTCTTCCCCAGAGAGCAGTGGAGGCCGGGTGATTGAATACGTTCAAGGTTGAGTTAGATTTTTGATAGGTGAGGGAGTTAAAGGTTTTGGGGTCAGACAAGAAAGTAGAGTTGAGGCCACAGTCAGATCAGCCATGATCTAATCGAATGGCTGAGCAGGTTTGAGGGGCTGAATGGCCTACTCCCGCTCCTAATTCGTGTGTTCTGTCCCTGTTATTCTCAGCTGTGGCCAACTCAGAAGGAATATAGCCAAGAGCTGGTGGACAGACCATGGGCTCTTTTGTGTATCTCAGTGGGATTTATATGGTGGAAAACCAAAGACAATTTCATGTTGTTCCTGACTAAATAAATAAACCTGCTACAAAAGCACATGAAACATATATAACTTTAAAGTTTGAGTATTTAAATCACCTGTATGTTGGATTTTGTCGGAAACTTAACTGCCCTTGAGGCGTACATCCAAGAGGAGCCCTGATTGCCTCTTTTACTCCACACTTCTGTTTCATTCGTATAATCTTTAACCAGCACCTTCAGTTCATTTTGTTTCTCAGACCCCAGCATGTGGTACCAAAAATCGATGCAAATTTCCCCCGACACGCTGATTTCCTCACTCTCCAATCTGATGAATCCAGATGGAACAAAATTGCTGGCTTCCTGATAGATGAAGTATCCACCTAGGCATTTAGGTACAGCAATGAGAAAAACATTCAATACAACTTTTAAAAAAATCACTGAGGCATCATAATTCTACGTGCTTTTGAGACAGAAAACCATGGGTTCAAGCTCCTCTCCATGACTTGAGTATACAATCTAAACTGACACAACACTGAAGGTTGCGGGTTCAAACCTCATTGCAGGGACTTGAGTGCATAATCCAGACTCGCATCCCAATGCAGTATTGAGGGAATGCTGCACACTTGGAGGTGCCGTCTTCCAGATCAGAAAAGGGAAGAAAGACTTGCATTTCTGTAGCACCTTTCACAGCCACAGGACCTTCCCAAAGCACTTTGCTGCCAATTAAGTGCTTTTAAACTGTGCTCATTGTTCTCTCCATGTTTGCCCTTTGAGGCGAGGAGCATGTTCATCACCTCTGGTGTTTGGTGTTAATGTCCTAATGTAAGAAGTGCAGCAGCCAATTTGCACCCACACACAGCAATGTAATAATGACCAGATAACCTTAAACTGGTTCTCATCGGCACAAGGTCACTAAAAGGCATATTTTAAAAGCTTTTGAATGTAATTTATTTATAATTTACTAAGGAGCTGACTACAATCAAATGGTTCTATATGTTTTTTAAAAGCCATTTTCAGTGATTTAAAATCAGATTACTTATAGGTGAGAATGTGATTTAAAAATGGGTACTTTTTACAATTATAAAAGCAAAAGACTACGGATGCTTGAAATCTGAAACAAAAACAGAAAATGCTGGAAAAAACTCAGCAGGTCTGACAGCCTCTGTGGAGAGAAAAAGAGGTAACGTTTCGAGTCCATATGGCTCTTCTTCCGAGCTAAAGAGAAGTAAAAATGTGATGAAATTTATACTGTTTAAGGGCGGGGTGGAGGAGGTGAAGCTGGATAGAAGGCCAGCGATAGGCGAGGGCAAAGAAGAGATTGACAAAGATGTCATGAGCAATAGGACAAAGGGGGTGTTAATGGTAGTGGTACCGGCTAAAGGAGGTGATGATGGTGGCATTAAGGTCAGAAAGCAGAATGTGGTAGTAGCAGAACAAGGGTAAGCGCTCTGGAAAGAACAACATGAACAAGTGACGGACGGTCCTTGTGGGGGTAGGGTGGGGGGAGCAGACAGTGGTGGGAAAAAAGATTGAAAACAGGATAAAAGGTGGGGACAGAACAATTAATAAATATGTCCCCAAGCATGAGCCAGACCTCCCTGTCACTTGCCATTTCAACACTCCATCTTGCTCTCATGCCCACATGTCCATCCTTGGCCTGCTGCATTGTTCCAGTGAAGCTCAACACAAACTGGAGGAACAGCACCTCATCTTCCGATTAGGCACTTTACAGCCTTCCGGACTTGACATTGAGTTCAACAACTTCAGGTCATGAACTATCTCCTCCATCCTCACCCCTTTTTTATCCCTTTTTTTCAATATTCATTTTCATTTTTTCATTTTTGTTTTTTATCCATTTATTTGCATTTTTATTAATTGCACATTTGCAACTGAAACAGAAATATCTGGATAAACTCAGCAGGTCTGGCAGCATCGGCGGGGAGGAGCACAGTTGACGTTTCGAGTCCTCATGACCCCTGCCAGACCTGCTGAGTTTTTCCAGATATTTTTGTTTTTGTTTTGGATTTCCAGCATCCGCAGTTCTTTGCTTTTACATTTGCAACTGATCCTGATGCTTTTCAGGTCGGTGGCAGGAAAATCAGTGTTACGCAAATCTCAATTCCTGCACAAACCCAGCCAGCTCATTTGATGGTTAATGGGGCTCTTAATTTCAGAGTCATTGTCTCGAGCCCCACATTTTAGGCAACGATTTTTAAAAATTTAATATTTTATTTTTTATTATTTTTTTATTTTTATTCAAAACACTGAACAATTGTGGTAAATAATGGCCACTGTCGCGGGTACAAGAATTATAAAGAGTGAACAGGGCCTTCCTGAGAGAGCCCAGCTCCCAAAATATACATTCATTTGTAGAAACGAATAAACATTAATAAATAATGCAACGTGGAGTAAATCCTTATATTATGAATGCTTCTCAAAGTCTTTTTGATAGAATCTGCAAACGATCCTGCTAAAAAAGCAATATTGCAATGTATTTCGGATGAGAATTTTAATGACTAGTGTTACTAGTTTAATTTAAACAGCCCTGATTTCTCCTCTCACTACCCACCCAGAAACAGAAAGGTGTTTTTGATTTCTGATTTTCCCCTTTATAAGTGGTTGCGTGTTTTCCCCAATCCTTTGGATTTGGAGTTACCCAATCGTCTATTAATAATCTCACAGCAAATCAAGATAAGGTAAAATAAGAGGGTAAGTTTATTTTACACACACACACACACACACACACACACACACACACACACACACACACACACACACACACACACACACAACACGGGACAGGGTTTCACAATGGACGCCCCTTTTTGCATTCATACAATAAAAGAAGGATAAGGGAAAGAAAGGGGTTCGGGGCAAAGACCATGATAAAAATAAGAATCATGGTTTCACTGAGTCCAGAGTACAGAATCAATAGTCCAGTGGCATATTCCTTCAGAGGTTAGCAAGCTGAAACTGTTGCAGGGGGATCCAACTTTCCAGAAGTGCGGACTTTCATAAGCAGGGAGAAAGCAGGTAGAGATGAATTATTCTGGAAGGCACAGTTACAGAAGTTCCAATGTTCCAGTAATTCACAGTGTAGATGAGGGCCAGGTGCTTCATCTGGACAGAGTTCTTTCTGCTGCTATCTGTTAGATGATAAAATGGTAGACAGAGGCAGGCTGCTTGCCTGGAATCCTGCTTCTCTTCTGAGGTCAAACAGGGGCTGAAGATAAAATTTAAGAACTGATAATGAAAGGAATTCAAACAGCTCAAGTTTTGGTCATGTGACAGCATGGTTTCAGGTTGAGCTATTCAGCTGATGAGGCGCCTGGTTGAATCCCATTGTGTTTTGGAGCAGGTAATGGTGGGGCCATTTGCACAACATTGGAGATTAGGAGTCGCAAATAGCTCTACCTTTGTCCATAGCTGGTTGGTGCAGCCTTATCGTTGAAAGATCCTTTGGGCAGAATTGTCCCAGATTTGCGGTAGCACGCGGGAAAAATAACGTTTAACCTGCCAGCCGCTTTGGCAACTTTTCACATCATATCATCCCAATCCCGCCTCATTAATCATGCATTCCCAGGCAACATGCTGTTTCGATGGTGGGCAGGCTCCAATTTGCCTGCTGTGCCATCATCTCAACGCTTCATCATGTTGGACGGGATACATAAAGTGCAGCCATGCGCACACCTCTCAGTGTTTCCAGCCCGGGATGGCTGCAAAGAAGACTTGGCCCCGAAAGGCAAGAAGACTGCACTCCCACCACCCCCTGGTTTAGTGCCTTGTCCCTCGTGTGCCATTTGGACGCTGTGGAGGCCCGCTATGATGTCCTCCACCCCCACTCTAGCCACAGGAGGGGCAGCAACATTACAAATCTGGTTTGTAAGGTAGTGGCAGTGGTGGTCAGTGCCAACACCCTACAAAAGAGGACAGCCACCCAGAGCCACAAGAGGATAAATGATCTCCGTTCCGCCAGGGTAAGGCACTCTTCCCATCACTGTCTACTCACACAGTCACTAGCCCATCACACATCCACAGGGATCCCCCTCACGGCCAGTTCAAAGGACACCACCATTCATTCTCTCACACACACCTTCATTGTCCTCACCCACCACCCATACATGCCAGGCATACTTACCATTTGGCCTGGCAGGTGTCTCGCTTACACTCTCTCCATCTGTGTTCATGCAGGACAAGCTGGCACACAAAAAAAGGGAGAGGTCACAGACTGATGGAGGAATGCCCAACATCAAGGTCCTAACAGCCTTTGAAAATCAAGTCATCCATTTGGCTGACGAAGATCTGGACCGTTCCTGTACTGACGGTGAGGTCGGCGGTGCTTTACCAAGTGAAGATCCAGCAGTGCAACATCAATCAGACAACTCTGCTGTGATTGATGTGTCCTGTTTCATTGGCCTCTGCCATGAACTAATTATCTCTCCTTGCTTTCACAGGCACATCTGGGAAACAGCCAATGGAGTCCCAGACCCAGGGCCTCCAATCAAGACTCAAAGACATCTCGGAAGAAGAGTCTGAAGGCAACCTCATTGAAGACCCATCACAGTGCTCATCCACACTCTTCACCAGCGCAGAGACACACACCTTGGTGGGTCCTAATTGTACAGTAGTCTCAGAATCACAATCTGGTGAGCACATCGCACTGTCTGATCCACAGCAGGTAGAGGCAGGGACTTCCCAGATTTCCGGCACCTGGAGGACTGGTGGAAGCCAGAAATTTGCTGAGTCTGACGAGCCTCTGGACTCGGTCGTACCTCAGTTACTGCAGCTGCAAAGGCAAGCTCGAGAGCATCAGGAAGGGATGTCTGCTGCACTCCTCAAATTGCAAGGCACGATGGAGAAGTCCGTCCAGGATAACGCCAGCATGTCAATTCACTGAGGTGAACACTGGTAGGATGGCAGCCGCCATGGAGACCTTGCTCCAGGACATCAGTACTGCACTGCTCCGCGGGCTGAACTCCATCGCTGACACCATAGTTGACCCCCAGCAGTGTCTACGTGAGCGGGGAGCAGGGCAGCTCAATCTCACTCCAGCTTCTCCTTCTCCTCAAGGAGCCAGCCAGGGGTGCTCAGGCACCCATAGGAAGGAGGATCAGCCTGTTCACACCCTGGGGCTCTCCACCCAGGTGACTTCGGGAGTGTCCGGTCCATCTGACTCCCTTCTTCCTGTGACCCCAGCAGCTCCAGCTCTGCAGGCCAAGGAGGGAGACACTATCACACAGCAGGACCCCGAAAGCAGGCCTGGGCCCTCCAGGTCTCAGCCCTCTGCAGAACGCCCCTCAAGGTCATCACAGACAGGGTGTAGCAGTCAGCAGGCTGCCTCCACCTCTGCTGTGGATGTCAGGGGAGCACCAAGACATAGCGGCAGGGTTAGGAGGGTTAAGAAGATATAGTTGCAAAGGTGTTAGTCATTTCTACATAATGTTCACTATTGTAAGTAATTCCCAAGAACGTTCTTCTTGCCTAGGGTTCTTTGTTCTGATGAGCAGTGTTCGTGTCACTCAGATGTGAAACCTTGGCTCCTACACAATATAAAGGCATGTGTCTCAGTACAGTTCCTTTTCCCTGTGCTTTGTGCAGCCTTCAGACCAAAGTGATGGTCCGGCTTCACACTCACTGGACACATTACTGAATCCTGCATCTTGACAGTGCTGGTCATTGCTGCCAGAATGTCGTGGGCAGGCGTCACAGAGTTCCATCACTCTCTCTGTGTGCTCTCAACACCTTTGAGGTGGGGCTGGCATCTGTGACCAGTGATGCTGTGCTCCTAAAAGGGTCAGGTGCTGAAGGCTGACAAAGGATCACGTGCATTTAAAGCTTCACAGCAGCATCTTCATGATATGCCCCTGTTCACAGAGCGCAAGCGAGCTGCCCTCAGTCAGACAGGAGTCAGGCATTCTCAGAGGCTAGATTAATGGAGTGTCCTCACTGCATGTAATCATCATCCTCCTGGAATAGAGTGACTACTTGGGCCTCTGCTGCGTCTCCATGACAGGAGCATTATCACAGAGGGTCTGTGGGCTGCCATCAGCCGGACAAGAGTCTAACGTTCACAGATGCAACGTGAGGATCTAAGATGCCTCTTCACTGCATGTCGTCATCATCCTTCATGAATCTATCAGCCATGAGGGCCTCCTGAGCGCACCTGCCTTGTCTGTCCAGTGGGGTGGTTTCATCGCAATCATCCTTGCCTTTGAGGACCTCATCACCATCAACGTCCTCCTCATTAGAAGAGACATGCAGCTCCTTCATCTCCTCCTCAGCCAACTCCTCTCCCTGTTGCAGTGCCAGGTTGTAAAGAGTGCAGCAGGTGATGAGGATGCGAGACAACCTCTGCGGACTGCATTGCAGGGCTCCACCAGACCAGTCCAGGCACCAGACCCGCATCTTCAGCATCCCGATGGTCTGCTCCACCAAGGTGCGAGTTGCTGCATGAGCCTCGTTATACCTTCGCTCTGCTGCAGTCTGAGGTCACACACAGGCGTCATCGGCTACATCCTCTGAGGGTAGCCCTTGTCCCCGAGGAGGCATCCCTGCAGCCTCTGTGGACACTAGATCAGGGATCTGAGACCAACTGAGAATGGAGGAGTCATGGACAGTCCCTGGGAACCATGTACAGACCTGCAGGGTGCGTTTGTGATGGTCACACACTAGCTGAATATTCAGCGAGTGGAAGCCCTTACAGGTGACATAGTTGACCGCTTGTAGTCACAGAGATCTGAGCGCCACATGAGTGCAGTCGATGGCACCTTTCACCTGTGGGAAACCTGAGATTTGGGCAAATCCCAGTGCTCTTGCATCATGGATTTCCTGGTCCCAAGCGAAATGCACACTTTGCGAAGATGGCATCCATGACCTCATGGATGCATTTGTGCAAGGACGCTTGCAATATGCCACAGAGGTCACATGTGGAGCCCTGAAAGGAGCCACTGGCATAAAAATTGAGCACCACAGTCACTTTCATGGCCACTGGCAGTGGATGCCCCCCATGTCCCCATGGCACCAAATCCTGCAGCAGGTGGTAGATGTGACCGACCAGTTCTTTAGACATGCACAATCTTTGGCTACACTGGTTCTCAGTCATCTTCAGGAATGAAAGACGGTATCTATAGACCTAGGTCTAGCTAGGCGATGGCTCGCTGAGGCTCTTCAGCGGCATGTGTAGGAACACCGGCCGCCCCTTCTTCCTGAGGGTGCTGCTCCTCCCTCTGCCCAGCCAGGCACCTCCATCGCTCTCTTCTCCTTCATCTCCGCTCTCTGTAAGCCATAATGCATACAGCTAGGTCACCAGGCTCCATGCTCCTGATGTACTCCTCCTGCAAGGTGAAAGAGAGAGACACATGGATTAGCATTGGTGTTCTAAGAACCTCTCTTGGTTAAGTCTGAAGGCCCTTTAATGCACCCCAGTGAGTGCTGACCACCACTTGGATGGCCAGAGTTTAGTACGCTACATGGCTGCCCAAGAACCCACACAATTCGACCCCACTCCACCTGACCGATTAGCAGCAGCTTCACCCACTGGACTTCATGCTGTACTCTCAGCTCAGGCGTAGGCGTTCTCCTAACCCGCACTACAGGGCTGCACTGTTAGATTGAATCAAGGGGGAGACTGATCCAAACCTGAATAATGACATTGCAAAGGGCTGTGAGCACTTCCAATAGTGACTGCTCCATGGCCAGCTTTCACAAGGAGATTGTACAACATGTGTTGGCGTCCAATTGTGCTGCATGCGCTGAAATGCTCATTAGTTTGCAGTCTGTGCCCAAGAGGTGAAAGGCTCTGGAGCATTTGATGGCATTTCCAGGCCTCCACATTGCTTGAGTGAGCAGATAAGCTAGAGGCCCGACTCCAAGCATGTCAATGTGTCTGCGCCTGAACTGTCTCACCTGCAGAGGGACGGTCATGTTATTCAAGGTTTCCCTAATGCATGGCTGCTCCCCTCCACCCCTCCCCCTCTGCACGTGCTTGTGCACCATCAACCGCAGTGCAGCCCTTGCCCGCTGCCCCCCCCAACTCGCCTTAACCGCAGGGCAGCCCTTCACCTGACACTGCACTGTCAGCCAGCCAGTAAAACGTGACTTGTCTGCGGCCTTTCCTGGATGCTTGGCCTTGACCTTAAAGTCCAACAGGCGCCCCTCGCAAGTGCTGCGCAACATTGCTGTGCTCTCACCTCCAAGTTCCCCTCGAGGTGCATCTCGCCAGGTTCACACCTTATATATGCTGTTGCGACATGTTCAGATGATCCAGTGTGGGGTGGTGGGGGGGGTGGGGGGATGATTCTGGTGAGCTAGGCTGATAATGTCATGCGGATGTATTACAATGAAGTTTCCAACATCCGATGGCAGGGAATGCAGCCTGCCATTGACGGGCAGA
This sequence comes from Carcharodon carcharias, assembly GCF_017639515.1. Lineage (NCBI taxonomy): Eukaryota > Metazoa > Chordata > Chondrichthyes > Lamniformes > Lamnidae > Carcharodon > Carcharodon carcharias. The sequence continues at coordinate 10,728,064 of NC_054468.1, read as the reverse complement.
GCGGACGATTGCAAATTGGTTTCACAACGTCATGAAAACGATTTTTGGCCTTCCCGCCACATTGTCCACTCACACCCGCCATGACACCCGACGCCAGCGGGCACAGAAAATTCCGCTCCTTGCGTTGGCTTGGCTGGAATGTTTATGGAATACAAGTCACATTCCAAAAAGAGAATGACGAGTAACCTTTGTCCATTGCAACAGCTTAGAACCTTACAGAACTATGAGCATGCAGCCATTTTATCAGCCCAGCGATCGTCCATTTTGAAAAACAGGAAAACAATAATTTTATAAAGTAGCCAGGCTGACGTGGATGTATGGATGTATGTATGTATTTTTCTTGCTGTCTCCTGGATGGGACAGTAGCAAATGAACAGAACATTTTGGGGGAACAGTCAGCCCTAACATGATTCTTAAGTATAGCTGAAAAAAGAGACATGCTGTCAAAGCTTTTTGTCTTGCACTCATCAGGACAGATTTGCAAGAATACCAAATCTAAAGCTTGGCAGTTAACTGTTCCCTGCTGCATGCTCCATGGCAATGCCTCAACCAATCAGAGTCCACTTGCCAACCAATCAGCACACTCTTCTCATGCACTATAAATTGTTGTTCCCTTTAGAATTGGTATTCTTGCGAATATGTCCTGATGAGCACAAGACGAAACACTTTGCCATCATCCCATTTTTCAGAAATACTCAAAATCTGTACTACAAAATGGCTATTTATTATCATAGTATTTATACCACGATTCTGTTTTAATTTAGTCCCTAATAACAGGTAATAACAGTTTGCATCTCAATTTAGGACATCTGTCGAGTTGCGAATGATAAAATGAGCTCTAAGACACCAGCTGCACATAAAAGTATCTCACGTTTTCTGCAGCTGACGCTACCTGTGCAGGTGTGCAAGATGTGCTCCCCCTGGTAAACGCAGTCATACAAACTAGACCAAACAGAAACTCAAGAAAAAAAAAACACTTTTCAAAACTGGTGCAAATTTGAGCACAATTAGATCACCAATTGCACCCAAAGCAGAAACTCTAGCCTCTGGTTCTTACGGTGTGTTATTCATGTGCTGAATGGAGCTGAACCTTTTTCCACATGACTTGCTTTTTATTTTATTTCTTGGCCAGAGTGCTTTACATGGCTTGACTAACAAAATTGGGCAAAACAGATTTTTGATTCAATAATAACACATAAATGAATGTTTTATTGCTGATCATGCTTCACCTGTTGCATGTGGCAACCTAACAACAGCAACTTGCAATTATCATTGTAAAACATCCCAAGGTAGTGACTAAATCAAACAAAATTTGACACCAAGCCACATCAGGAGACATTGGCACAGGTGGCCAAAATCACTGTCAAGGCAGTAGATTTTAAGAAGCATCTTAAGGAAGGAAAGAGAGGGCAAGAGGTGGGGAGGTTTAGAGAAGGAATTCCAGAGTTTAGGGCCTAGCTCAGATCTCAGTATTGAGGACTTTCACCTCCATTCGGATGATCTCCATCAGGGCCAGTTCCCAGTGTTGGCGTAGCATGCTTGTTTCTTATCCAGTTTCCATCGTCGCCATCACAAGTCTGAATCCAGTCACAAAATGGCTTTGAGTTGTTATTGAAATCACATCTCGTGATGTAGTCTGGAACAAAGGCATCAAAATCAGCCATTTTTATTTTTCAAATATTTCTAGGGACTGACAGAACACAATTGATGGGAACAAATGGAGAAGTGCAATTTATTGAGACATACATAAATAGAAAAAATATAAAACCCTGCAGGTGCTGGTAACCTGAAATGAAAACAGAAAAAGTCCTGAAAATACTCAAATCGGCCAGGTAACACCTGTATGCCCTATGTACGCAGCCACTTATCATGTAGGGTAACTTGAATTAGCTGGCATCAATGATGGTGTGGGCCTTAGGAGGAGGCTGACAAAGATTGTCCATTTGGCACTTTTAGCTGAAGACCCTTGGTGCATAGAGATATTCAAAATCATGAGGGGTCTGGACAGAGTAGATAGGGAGAAATTGTTCCCACTTGTGAAAGGATCAAGAATGAGAAGGCACAGGTTTAAAGTAATTAGTAAAAGAAGCAATAGTGATGTGAAAAGAAACTATTTCACTCAGCCAGTGGTTAGGGTCTGGAATGCTTTGCCTGAGAGTGTGGTGGAGGCAGGTTCAATTGAAGCATTCAAAAGGGAATTAGACTGTTATCTGAAAAGAAAGAGTATGCAGGGTTACGAAGGTGGGAAAATGGAACTAGATGAGTTGCTCATTTGGAGAGCTGGTGCAACCATGATGGACCAAATGGCCTCCTACACCATAACAATTCTGTGATTCTGTGAGTAACTCACCTTCTGACTCCCCAAAGTCTGTTTATTATCTACAAGGCACAAGCCAGGAGTGTGATGAAATACTCTCCACTTGCCTGGATGAGTGCAGCTGCAAAGTGATTCTTAAGAAGCTCAACAATATCCAGGACAAAGCAACCCACTTGGCACCCCATCCACCACCTTAAACATTCACTCCCTCCACCATTGATGCACAGTGACAGCAGTGTGTACTGTATACAAGATGCACTGCAGCAACTCACCAAAGGTCCTTCGACTGTACCTTCTATTATGATCCCCGTGGAGACCAATTAATTTTAAAAAGTGATATGAATTTCCCACTGACCTACAGAAAGAGTTACATGATAAGATTTCACATCTTAAGACTTTTACTGTAACAAACAAACTAAAATCAACATGACTAAACATTACCCAGCTGGCAACAGATACACTGAACTACAGAAAAGGTATTTCTTATTAACTTCTTAATGGTGACTTTCATAAGATGATTATGTTTTAAACTGTCTCCTTTGATTCAAGGTAAATGGAGTATTTTGGAGAGGGGCATGGGACCTTCTACTAAATCTATAATATTATGATAATAATAACAATAATAATACTAAATTTACCCAGAGACAAATCCATGTGATCTGCTTGTTATGGAGACAGAAAATGGAACTTATTCAAAGTAAGTTTAACTGCTTGACACAAAGGAGGAGGCAGTTGGTCATACTACTGCTTTGACTCACAGACTCTCAGAAAACCCTACACTATATTTAAACATTATTCCACATTCTCAGCAGAAATGTAGTTTTGTGTTTAAAAATCCCAAGCTCCTCCTGGTTTTAACAGGATTTCTTCTCCCAGCTCCACTAATTACAGCTTGCCAATCTGAAAAGGACCCATTTAACCCTACTCTCTGTTTCCTGTTAGCCAACCAACCCTTTATCCATGCTTATATGTTACCCCCTACACCATGTGCTCTTATCTTGTGCAGTAACCTTTGATGTAGCATCTTATGAAATGCCTTTTTGAAATCTACAGGTTCCCTTCATCTTGCTTGTTACTTTCTCAAAGGACTCTAATAAATTAATTAAACACAAAACCATGTTGACTCTGCCTGATCTCATTATGATTTTCTAAGTACCCTGTTATAACTTCTTTAATAATGGATTCTAGCCATTTCCCTATGACAGATGTTAGACTAACTGACCTATAGCTTCCTGCTTTCTGTCTCCCTCCTTTCTTGCATAAAAGTGTTACATTTGTCATTTTCAAATCTGCTGGACCTTTCCAGAATCTAAAGAAAGCGTATAACCAATGCCTCTACTGTTTCTGCAGCCACTTCTTTTAAGATCATGGGATGCGGGCCATCCTTGCTTTACTTTGCCTTAAACTCAAACTAGTTCTGACATAAGATGCTTCAAACCGACTACGTGGTAACTGTATAGCAATTGAGTGTTTAATTGCATTCAAATGGTGAGCATTAACTGGGGATTCACTTGTGCTTCTATATATAGAAATAGACTGAAACTGTGGTTGTTGGGTAGGAGGTGCATGTTTGTAATGTGCAACTCTGTAAATAAAAGCTTATGAAGTATGTAAAGATTGGCTCTGGTTCTATCCTCCACCACCTGACTATCTGAAGTGGACTAACATGCACCATTTCCCAGCATGCACAGCCCTCACTACAATGAGGATAAAACATAAGTTTGACCTCTCCCTATTCAACTCCCACAAATGCTGGATAAGTAAAACAGAAAGAGAACATTCTAGAATTATACTGTACATCAGTAACCAATAAATCCAAAACATTTATCCATCTTTCACTCTTAGATGGTGGCCAGCTTGCAGTGCATTTCCAGAATGTTCTGCTTTCATTTATAAACCGGTCAATTCTCTGTAAACCAGTGTTCAAAAGGAATATACCTGCATCTGGAATCCAGATGTTTAAACTCCTTTGTGAATGTGATAGGTCCTCCTCACTGTGGGTTTAAAAAAAAGTCAGTATGTAGCAAAGAATTAAAAAGTTAGAACATTTTCAATGAATAATAATTAAAACCCAAAATATGATCAAAGCTTTCTCTAATGGAACAAGACCTCACACTATATTTTTATAAACTATATATAGATATATTTCTATTTCTATAATTTTAAAACTAAGTAAAGACCTTAAAAATGGTGGAACCTATGTCTGCCTGTGACCCCTGAATAAAAGAAGCCACTTGGCAGTTTTAGGAAAACTCACACCTTATTATCTCTGAGGAGCCAGTAACAAGTCCTTGTGGAATGTACAGCCCAACTTCAAAGAAAACTATACAAAGGCCAACTGCAATTAATAACCCAGGGTAGCCAGAAGGAGATAGATCATCTGCTAAGTCAAAGGCCCCGCAACCTTCCTTTCAATTCCTGAAGGCTGAAACATTTAATGGTCATTGGAATTTATACAAAAAACTTGTATTGAACTATGGTTAGATACTGCACTTGGAGTACAGTGAACAGCCTGGTTGCCATCTTATAAGAAGGATACAGAGGCACTGGAGAACATGCAAAAATGATTTACTAGTATGATACAGAACTGAGAGGTTATGCCTGTTAGGAAAGATTGAACAGACTGGGGCTTTTTTCTTTCAAAAAAGAGAAGACTGAGGGGTAACCTGATAGAGTCTGTAAAATTATGAAGAGGTTTCATGGATGTGGAGGATGCATTTCCACTTGTGGGGGAGACAAAGGGCAGAATTTAATACCCGCCACTCAGGAAGTGAGTTCAGAGGTGGAGCTGGGTTCCGTGCAATTGGGCAGGAGGATGCAGGGTGAAGATCCCAAGCCTTCCTGCCTCCCTCTGGGGTGGGATTCCCAAGTGGCCTTCCCATCAGAGGCCAGTTGAGGCTCTTATTTGGCCAATTAACAACCTCATTCTGCCATCGGGGGCGGCTGCCCAGCAAACCTTGGTTTCCCTGCCGCCTTATGGGGAGGTGGGAGGAGTTACCTCATTAAGAGATACTCTGTGTCCCATTGTAGAACCAAGCATCGTGAAGGGGGGCCTGGCAGGAAGCCACAACCCAAACCTTGCCGTTGATTCCCCTCCAGCCCTCGGCCAGTGTCCCCCTCTCTGGGAACCCAACCCACCCCACTTATCTGTCGCCAGAGGGTCCATCGCCTATTCTCTGGGAAGGCCATAAAATAGTAACAGCAGAAACCACCACTGCTGGTATTGCAATGTTGCTGACCTCTAATTGGCCTGTGTTAGGGGGAATATAGCAAGAATTTATTGCAAAGGAATTACTTAGAATCTCCAGGCAGACAGTGCTATCAAGTACAGTAACAGCTAAAGAACAAAGAACAAAGAACAAAGAAAAGTACAGCACAGGAACAGGCCCTTCGGCCCTCCAAGCCTGTGCCGATCATATTGCCTATCAACTAAAACATTTTGCACTTCCGGGGTCCGTATCCCTCTATTCCCATCCTATTCATGTACTTGTCAAGCTGCCTTTTAAATACCACTATCGTACCTGCTTCCACCACCTCCTCTGGCAGCGCATTCCAGACACTCACTACCTTCTGCGTAAAAAACTTGCCCCGCACATCTCCTCTATAGTTTTCTCCTCTCACCTTAAATCTATGTCCCCTAGTAATTGACTCTTCCACCCTGGGAAAAAGCTTCTGACTATCTACTCTGTCCATGCCACTCATAATTTTGTAAACTTCAATCAAGTCACCCCTCAATCTCTGTCGCTGTAGTGAGAACAAACCGAGTTTCTCCAACTCTCCTCATAGCTAATAACCTCCAGACCAGGCAGCACCCTGGTAAACCTCCTCTGCACCCTCTCCAATGCCTCCATATCCTTCTGGTAATGTGGCGACCAGAATTGCAAGCAATATTCCAAGTGTGGCCTAAGCAAGGTTCTATACAAAGGTTACCAGATGAACTTTGCACACCCTTAGGGCCTGCAATCGCCAGAAAGACCCTGGGAACCAGACTGGAGAGGGAGAATGAAAACGATATAGGTTAAGTGTGCTTTTCAACAGATTAGGAAAGGACAGATGGTCCCAGCTTATTCAAAGTACTTCTCGTGCTCATAACCTTAAGATTCACCAACTCAACTTCCGTTACAAGTGTCACAAGGATAGAAAATGGACAGCCAAGCTGGGAGTTAGAAATGAAAATTCACCTCTCAGATTCTGTTTTTGGCCAATGATATTAAGGCCTTGACAGTTTGGGGAAGGGTGGGGAGGGGTAAGTTTCACAGTATGATGCAACCAGCCTGTAGACAATGACTGCAAGTCTGTCACTCATTGAAGAACACCAGCATCAAGAAGAGGCTAAATTGAATGAGAAACAAAGCAAAGCAAAGATGGTGATATTAAGTATAATGATCATTTGTGTTGCTTTGTGAGTGTTGCCATAGAAAGAGAATCATTCACTGAGATGCATTTCCACCAGGGTTTAGTCCTAGCACATGCTGTACGGATGTGTTTGTTGGGAGTAATGAAGTGGGAATGGGAATCTCTTGGGATGTCTAACATCAGCATCAATGGACTGGGGGAGGTAGTGGAAAAATCCTCCCCTCCAACCATTGGAATGTCTCAACAGGATGGAGAAGGGACAGAGAACAGATAACACCACCCCTTACCAGACCATGGAACTCTTGCCCTTTTTATGCACCGATCCCTTTATTACGGAAGGGAAATTCAGAAAGGATTCTTGCTCCTGATCACTGTCCACCTACTCTCACTGTAAGTGTGCATCAGGCTATAATGGGATCAGGCTTGGCTACGATGCATGGATCCCATCCCTCCTCCCTAGCCCCCATTGCAAACCCCAGCCCTCCCCTAATCTGCCTATCCCTTCCTCCTGGGTTGCTTTAAAGTTTTCACCCTTCCTCAGCCATGAGTGGCTTTACATACCTTTGCCAGGTAACTAAACAGCAAATGAACATGCAATCAAAGTCAACCTACCTTTTCCTTGATGTGGCTTTCAGAAACTGCACCTCAACTATCAGTGCCGCTAGGAAAATTAAGCGTGCCATGATCAACATACTTCCAGTTTGTTCCAGGCATGTAGTTTCATACCTGGCTGCTACTCTTTCTCCATGGGAATAGCTGTGTCTGCTGAGGTTGCTGAATATACAACAATACAGATCAAATGGCAATAAAACAGGAAAGCCTGTCAGTCACCAATCAATTTATGAGCAGCACACCTAAACATTGACCTGTTAACTGACAAAGGATCAAATGCAACTGCTTCAGAAAGAGTTTCACTCTATTTGGGACGCAGTTTTCCTGACGCACTGTGATATAACCATGACAATTAGTGCTTTCCTGTTCCATCCTTGCTGCACCATTTTAATGCATTCCTGAAGGAAAATACTTGCATTTATATAGTGCCTTTCATAATCTCGGGAAGTTCCAAAGCATTTCACAGCTAATGAAGTACATTTGAACTGTAGTCACCATTGTAATGTAGGCAAACACAGCAGCCAGTCTGCGCACAGCAAGCTCCCACAAACAGCAATGTGTTAATGACCAGATAATCTCACCTTAAACCAGCTTACATTTCACCCCTCTCCTAATATTCACTCAGTTCTGTTGAAGGGTCATGAGGACTCGAAACTTCAACTCGTTTCTTCTCCGCCGATGCTGCCAGACCTGCTGAGATTTTCCAGGTAATTCTGTTTCTGTTTAAATGATGTTGGTTGGGGGATCAATGTTGGTCAGAACACTTGGAGAGAACTTTCCTGCTCCTGTTCTTCTTTGAACTAGTGCCTTGGTATTCTTACATCCACCTGTGTGGGCAGACAGGGGCCACAGTTTAACAATTCATGTGAAAAATGGCATCTCCAACAATTCAGCACTCCCTCAGTACTACACTGCAGTGTCAGCCTAGATAATGGGCTTAAGGCACTGGACTGAGGACAGAATTTTCCAGCCTCATTGCCATCGGGTGTCATGGCAGGAGTGAGCGGACAATATGGCGAGAAGGCCAAAAATGATTTTCCTGACATCGTGAAAGCAGTTTGTGATCGTCCACTCTTCCCTTCAATGTCAGGCTGCCTTTCCCACTGCCAGACGCCAGGAAACTAATTTTAATGCATTTGAAAATCATTGTCTTGCCTGCACGTTGGAATCTTCCACTTCATCAAATTTACCGCCCCCATCAGTGGGAAAACACCCCATTGCAAAACACACCTTGACAAGTGTGATTGTTAGAGCCTTGCTCACATCATAGACATTTGAGGGGCAGAAGGTGCTGGAGCCCTACAGCCACCAGACTCTGGAAGAATACGTGTTTCACACGCTGGGTGGATTTTCATGGATATGGCTCCACTGCCAAGCAGCTCACCGAAGGTGGGAGCTTTCCATAGATGTCTGGGGTCTGCTTCTGGACATCTCGGTCTTGACCATGGGGTGCTAGGGATGATCATCGGGGTTGGGGGGGGGTGGGGGGGGTGGTGGCGATGGTGGGGGTTGGGAGAGAGGAAGGTCTAGGTTTGACTGGGAGTGGAAGGTGTACCGGGGGGCTGAGGTTGGGAGTTGGGGGGGAACGAAGGTGTTGGGTGAGGTGAGGTTGGGAGAGGGGGGGAATACAGGGGAGGTGGGGAGGATGGCGTCCACCATCCTCTCCATGGAGACCTCAGTGTGCACACATGTGGGCACCACTTCTCCAAGGAGCAGGCAGACATACACCTCCAAGTCACATGCCACTCTTTTGAGGGCTTCCAACAGCTCTGTGTGATTTTCCCCTGCCTACTGCTGACTCTCCACAATGAGTTGGAAGGCTGATTCCAGAGGCTCTTCATCTGACTTGGACCTCACAGATGCCTCTTCCCCAGCAGTGCTCTGAGTACCAGGGAGCTCAGTTGAACCTGCTTCGCCTGCTGTGGACACATGTCCATACGGTGATCACCAGATTGATGAGCCTGATCCGGCTCTAGACCGATATCCCGCTGAGGTGTGTGTCTCTGCGCTGGTGGAGCGTGTGGGTAAGAGCTGTGATGGGTCTTCTAGGCTGCTTATTTCCACCTCTGCAATGGAGGATGTGTCCTCTTAGCTGGAGGTGAGGACTGGATGGAGCTGAGGGACTGGCTGGCTGAGGGTATTGGTCACTTGGCAGAGCTCCCCATGAACCAAAGTAGAGATAATTGGTGCATGGCAGCAAGGTCAAAAGCAGGAGCGAGAACGCTCACAGTTGTGTTGAGAGAGGGACGATGTAGTGCAGGATTCTCACGTGGGTGTTCGCCGCCAACCTCACTGTCACCGCAGGCACGATCCACATCCTCACCAGTCAGCATGATGGCAAGCACCTCAAAGTGAGTGAGATGTCTAATGCGGGCCACTCCATCCCAGGTCTGGGACCTCTCCCTGTTGTCGTGAACCAGCTTCTGTTGCATGAAAACAGATGGAGAGAGCATGAACAGGTCACATGACGCTTCCTGGAATGTTTGTGTGGTGAGTGGAGCCAGGACAGGATGAGCATGTGAGCTCCAGAGGGTATGAACTTGATGGAGATGTGAGGGTGTGTGTGAGAGTTAGTGGTGTTGTCCTTTGAGGTGTCAGATCCCTGTGGATGTGTGATGGGTTTGTGAGTGTGTGAGTTGGGAGTTGACTTACCCTAGCAGGACCAATGAGAGCATTCATCCTCTTTCGGCTTTGGGTGGCTGTCCTATTTTGCAGGATGGTGCCGCTGACCACCACCTGCACTGGATTAATGAACCTGCTTGCTGGTTTTAGCCCAGGGTGCAGGTAGACAACTTTGTTACAGGCCTCCACTGCATCCAGTAGGTGCTCAATGGAATTGTCACTAAATTTGGGGGCAGCCATCCATTCCCAGTTCCCTATCTCTTGAACAGTGCCAACTCTGTGCAAGGGCGCCCTTTAAATATGGCCCCTGGGTTACTGAAGGCCTGAGGTGATAGCGGGGCAGGCGAGTAAGAGGCCCAGTGACCTGAGATGTTTCTTGGGAATGCATTATTAATAAGGTGGGACATGCCAGGAAGGAGACAATACAGCATGAAAAGCCACTATTGGGGCTGCCGGGTAAAAAGTCCTTTTTCCCACCCACTACCACGCAGTGCAAATCTGGGATGATTCAGCCCTGAGACTTGAACATTTCTATATTTATTATTGCTGATAAAAGAGACATGCTGGTGAAGCTTTCCGTCTTGCACTCTGATAGATGCAAGAATACCAAATTTCAAAGGAAGCGACAGTTACCCTGCATGAGAAGAGGGTGCTAATTGGTATCAATTTTCTGCCTTTGAAATTTGGAATTCTTGCATCCGTCCTGATGAGTGCAGGATGAACAGCTTCGACAGTATGTCTAATTTTTCAGCAATACTCAAGTTCTGTACCACAAAGCGATTATTTCTATTTTGCTTCAGTTCTGATGAAAGGCCATTGACCTGAAACGTTAACTTTGTTTCTCTCCACAGGTACGGTCTGACCTGCTGAGTATTTCCAGCATTTTCTGTGGTTTTTTTTTCCAGACTTCCAGCATCTGCAGTATCTGCATTTGAACCTGTGACCTTCTGACTCAGACCCCGCTGAACCATGAACCATGACCCCACTGAACCCCGCTGACTCAGACCCCGCTGAACCATGGCTTAATCCATTTATTGTGAAATTATCAATCCAAATTTGTTGCTGGTTTGGAAGGAAATCTTGATGCCATTCAGGTTTTACTCCAAAGCGTTGAGTTATCGGTCAACAGATGTGTTTATTGTTTCTTATTTATTCTAATCCTGGTTAAATAGTAAAGGCTTTCCAGTTTTTTTCACATCATATATGGACAATAAGTATAGACCTGTGGACGAAAATAGAGGCCTTTGAAATATGGATGCTAAGACAGATGTTAAACATTCCATTTTTTTTATTCGTGTATGAGATGTGGGTGTCGCTGGCTGGGCCAGCATTTATCGTCTATCCTTAATTGCCCTCGTGCTGAGGGCATTTAAGAGTCAACTGCATTGCTGTGGGTCTGGAGTCACATGTAGGCCAGACTGGGTAAGGATGGCAGATTTCCCTCCCTACAGGACATTAGAGAACCAGATGGGTTTTTACGGCAATGATTTCATGGTCACCGTCAGACTCTTAATGAATTCAAATTTCACCACCTGCCATTGTGGCGTTCGAACTCAAGTCCCCCAGAACATTATCCTGGGTCTCTGGAGTACCAGTCCAGTGACAGTACCACTACGCCAATTCCTTACTGACCATAAGACAAATGGAGAGGTACTTGAAACTGCAAGAACCAAAAGAACTGTAAAAAGTGAGGGCAAAGTGGAGGGCAACAGGAAGAAGGGTCAACCTTGGCATGGTTGGATGATGGACGCCACTGAGCAGTTGCAGACGACCTACAGTGGATGCGTGAGGATGATGCAAGTCTGACAAGTGTGACACACCGTAACAGCAGATCTCCTGGGAGGAGTGCTACAAGCAGGGTAGGGCGGGATATGAGTAGATTAATCAATCCCATACTTCCACTGGGAAAGATGGATGGGATGGAGAATCTTGGTTACAAAACAACTTGCATTTATATCGCACATTTTAACAAAGCAAAATATCCCAAGGGGTTTCACAGGAGCTTTGACAGACTAAATTTGTCACCACGTCACATAAGAAGATATTAGGGCAGCTAAGAGATCGGTTTTAAGGAGTGCCTTAAAGGAGGAGAATGGCAGTCAGGTCTAGGGAAAGAATTCCAGAACTTGGAGCCCGGACTGCTGAAGGCACGGCTGCCAATGGGGGAGTGATTAAAATCAGCGATATGTCAGAGGCCAGAATTGGAGGAGCACCGATATCTCGGAGTGTTGTGAGGCTGGAGGGGATTATTGAGACAGGTAAGGGAGAGGCTATGGAGAGATTTAAACACAAATTTGTGAATTCTAAAATTGAGGTGTTACTGGACCAGGAGCCAGTGTAGATCAATAAGCCACAGGGGATGATGCGTGAACAGGACTTGCTTTGATTTAGGATATAGGCAGCAGAATTTTCAATGAGCTCAATTTTATGGTGAAAGGTACAAGGTCAACCGGAATAGTTTCTGAGTAAAATCTGGAGGTGACAAAAGCATTCATAGTTTCAGAGCTGTAGCACTATTTTCAATACCTATAACGTTTGACCAATATCCTTCCTGTCAGGAGTGTGGAGTCAGTGAATTCATCCCAACCTTTCATGTAGAGAGATAAAGGAATCAAAAAGTAGTCTCCTGCAATGATTCAAGTCAAGGTGGTGCAGATGCTCAGAGTTAATGTCTATCAAACAGCACCTCACCAGGAAAACAATTAACGGAACATCAGCCATGTTGCAAATGCACGACCAGTTGGTTAGTCAAAAAGTTGTAGATTTCAGGCAAAAACTTTTCCTTCAGCACAAGCGTAGAGCTTTTCTCAACCACAGGAGAGAGGAAGGGAGTGAGGGAAAATTTGCTTTATTCTGGGTGCAATACAATAAGTTTACCTCAGAGAGGAATGTTTCCTTCGAGGTGACCTGATGCACCCAATCCTCAGTGGTATAGACAGTTGAACTATCCATTGAGTAAATAAAAAACAGACACAGGTATGTGAGACAACTTGATGCTAGTGACATATTACAGAGCACATAAAAAGAGCTAATATTTACACAGACTCCAATTTTGCTAACGAGTCTATTAAGGGGTAACCTGAAATAAATTTTGGAATAAAAACCCCAGAGCCAATACAATATTCAAATGAGTAAGGAAGTTGTATAATTCCTGCACATATCTCAGTCACAATGTGACTCATAAGCGAGGGTTAAACAGATCATGAACTTACAACCAGTTTTCATCACTGATTGCAACACAGGTGTGAGCATGAGGGTGGGACATTGTTCAGTGCTTTTATTAGACTTTGTCTTGCTTATCACTATATAACCGCACAGATATAGGTGAACAAAGTCTAAGGTTTTTTCAGTTAATGCTTTGCAGGGAAACAGTGGCATTGAAGCAGATTTTAATCAAGTTCGTTCACTCACTTCCTCATGTCAGTTTGTGCATGTAAGCCTTGGCCCTGACACTAGAAGTGGTTTTGCAGTCATGCAAAATATATACTGATGTGCAGAGGAGAAAAAGATTAGGCAGGTTGTTACGACCAGTGGAGGAGTGGTGTCAGGACTTGGCCTTTCTTTCCCACTCCTAGATCAATTGTAACAGGGTTTTTTTTGTAATTTATATGGATGAAGGTATTAATTCAGCCCCTGTACTTAACTGTTTATGTACTGATTTCAAAGAACTGCTGGACAGGCTTTCCTGAGTTTTAACACAAAGGGGTTAGATTTTATTGTGCTTAAAAAAAACCTACCCAGGTTAAGATATAAAGATATTTAAAAAGGTAACCCCATATCCCGACCTTTGCAACACACACGTACAAGCAGGCAAAATTACAGGTTACACAGTAGGAGATTACTTCTTGGTCTATTTTAAGATTTGATGGTAGAAGGTAATAAAAAGAGAGGGGGTTCACTGTTTATGAGTTCTTCGCTGAGGTTTGTGGCTGAGGCAGATTTTTTACATGGTGGTCTTGAAATTCCAATGGTATTAAAGCCAATGTAAACTGTAATTTCTGGAGACAGTCTCTCTTAAACCATAATCTGTCTTTTCTATTTATCTTTTTATTTATTTTTATTTGTCTTTTTATTACCTTTTACCATCAAATCTTAAAATTGGCCAAGAAGTAATTTCTTACTGTGTAACTTGTAATTTTGCATCCTTGTACATGTGTGTTGCAAAGGTTGGGATATGGGTTTACCTTTTTAAATATCTTTATATCTGTTTTTGTTTATATCTTAACCTGGGTAGGTTTTTTTTTAGCACAATAAAATCTAACCCCTTTGTGTTAAAACTCAAGAAAGCCTGTCGGACAGTTCTTTGAAATCAGCACATAAACTCCCTATCTCTGTGGTGGTTTCCGAAATGTATCAGAGATAGGGTCTTGAACTTGAGAGAGAAGGGAGACAGAGATGGTCTTACTGCTCCATTGGCAGATTTATTTTTGGCAGCTTAGGTGTCGTGATAAAATACATTTCAAAATCGTTATTCTGGTCACATGACCTCTGCCCCCAATAATGATGAGTACTCCATAAAAGTAATTGATAAGCTCAGGCCTGGATAGACCTTGGCTATTGTATTATGGCTTAGTGATTACTTTCTTTAATGTCCCAGTCATCACTTCTGAATGGACCATTCTTCCCTGCAATGAGCTAGGAAGGGCACCTTCTGTATAGCCATTGTCTTGGTGGACTTTCTGCCTCTGCCTGAAAGGTAGCTTTATAGAAATGTAGATGGTAAGAGCCAGTTACAAGTTTCAGTACATCTTTGAAACAATTCTTGACATCAGCAGGGGTGAAGTTCCATAGGAGATTGTCTTGGCATGTCCTAATTGTAATCCATGTTAGAAACTTCTAGCAACGAACCAACTTATAATACCAGACATCTCATGTGACCTGTGGTGGCCATCTTAAGTCAGCGCCTTTGCTTGCTTTTTAAAAGTCCTTTTAAAGCAGCTCAGTATATATTTGACCAGCCGATAAAATTAGAGATTAGCATCACACATGCACACCTCACATCATTATGACAAAATACAGCAAGCAATTAGGGAGGCAAATTACATGTTGGGCTTTGTTGCAAAGCAGTTAGAGCATAGGTCCCAGACACAAGCCCTGCTGCCTAGTTACCAACTCCTATCCCTTGCCCTGGCAACTCTCTGAAGCTAAACCAGTCTGCTTGCAATCATAACTGACCCCCAAGATGAGTTTTTGACCACATATCCTCGCCATCACTGAGACCTCCTATTTCCATCTCCATAACCTCACCCGACTCAGCTTCTGTCTCATCTCATCTGCTGCTGAAACCCTCATCCATTCCCTTGTTACCTCCAGATTTGACTATTCCAACACACTCCTGACGGACCTCCCATCTGCTACCTTATGGAAACTGGACATCATCCAAAAATCTACTGCCTGTGCTCTACTTGTACCAAGTCCTATTCACCCAGCAGACCCTGTGCTCGGTGACCTATATTGGCTCCTGGTCTTGTAATATCTTGATTTTAAAATTTACACCCTTGCTTTCAAATCCCTCCATGGCCTTGCCTCTTTCTTATCTCTGTAATTTCCTCCAGTCCCACAAGCCTCTGAGACATCTGCACTCATCTGATTCTGGTCTCTTGAGTATCCGTGATTTTAATTTCTCCACCATTGGTAGCCATGCCTTCAGCTGTCTGGACCTTGAACTCTGAATTTCCCTCCTTTAATCTTGCTACCGCTCTGCATCTCTCTGCTACTAAAGAATTTCATTAAAACCTACCTCTTTGACCAAGGTTTTGGCTATCTGCCCTCATATTGCCGTATGTGGTTTGATGCCTAAATTTTGCTTCACAACGCTCCTGTGAAATGTCTTGGGACATTGTACTGCATTAAAAGCGCTATAAAAATGCAAGTTGTTGTTATATAAGAAAAAACATTTTATTGAAGCAATCATATAGGGCTCTGGTGTTCTCCATACAGTTTTGGTCTCCAAAGGATATACTTCTATTACAGGGGCCCAAATGTTTACTAGACTGACTATTGGAATGAGGAAGTTTGCCTTTGATGAGACATTAGGTAGGGTAGGATTACATTCTCTGGAGTTTAGCAGAATGAAGGGTGATCTCACTGAAATGTATAAAATTCTTTTAGAGCAAAAAGGGTTAGACACTGAGAGGTTGTTTCCCTCGAGTGGGGATCACAGTCTCAGGATAACGGGTCCACCATTTAGGACTGAGATGAGGAGAAATTTCTTCGGAAGGCTGTGCAGCTTTGGAATTCTCTACCCCGGAGAGCTGCGGATGCTCAGTCATTGAGTAGATTCAAGAATGAGATTGATAGATTCTTGGACTCTATGGTTCTCAAGGGAATGGGAATAGGGTGAGAAAATGGAATTGAAGTAGAAGATCAGCACCAAATTGAATGACGTGCTCATGGGATGTGGGTGCCACTGGCTAGGCCAGCATTTATTGTCCATCCCTAATTGCCCTTGTTCAGAGGGCACTTAAGATTCAACCACATTAATGTGTAGTACTGGAGGCACATCACCAGATAAGGATGGCAGGTTTCCTTTCCTAAAGGACATTAGTGAGCCAGATGGGTTTTTTACGACAATTGTTTCATAGTCATCATCAGACTTTTAATTCCAGAATTTTATTGCACTCAAATTTCACCATCTGCCATGGTGGGATCTGAACCTGGGCCCCCAAAAACATTACCCTGGCTCTCTGGGATACTAGTCAGTAATAATATCACTATGCCACCACCTCCCCTAACATCTCATAGTATCCCAATATGCCTTGATTCCCTTAGAGTCCAGAAGGGAAAAATTGGCTAAGGCCTGGAAACAGAAACTGTGATGTGCAATTAAGATACCTCCATTTGTTCTGATCTAGGCAGCACACAAACTTTATGCTACCTGCTCACTTACATGATTGCTGCATGCAGCCAGTGCTGAGTGTACTGTTGAGTGGATGCAAACCTGAGCAGCGGCTACAAAATCTTGAGAGGTTAGCACAAGCTCAAACTATCCAGCACTATTTAAAACAATCTGGTACCTCTTAAAGAGAATAGTGCATTTCGGCTGGAACCTTTTGACTGGAGATGTTTCAAAGGCTAATGGGTTTCTGGGCTCTCAGCTGAGCCTCATTATGTATTATTGGCTGAGAGACCAGACATCTATTAGAGTATTGAAACACTTGAGCCCCAGGGAAAACATTGCTTGATTGACAGCTCTGGCTCCCTGATCTATGCTGTCAATTTCAAATGTTTACTTACAGGAGATGAAAAAGTTTCAAGTGCTTGCAGTTTCAGCAATTGATACTTTAAAGGAGCTGGATGATTGAACACCACCCATACTATTGGCAAGTGGCATGGGGTGCAATTTTTCTGTTCCTAATGCCTGAGCCAGAAGTGAGAACTGCTTATGCTTTCATGTTGGTGTTCATCCCTCATCAATTACCTTGTTAATGTTAAGAGAAACAGGTAATGAACATTAATTGAGCACATATAAATAGGGGATATCTGGGACACTGGGTTGCGTGGATGGAGTAATGTGAGATTGAACAAGTCAATAAACTCTCTCAATAAAGAAAAGACCTGTTTCTTGGTTTTGGCTTCACCAACCGGCTTGGATCCTGTTAACATTGGGATTCGGCACCAACGAGATTCATATGAAAATTATATAGTGCCAGTGGAGGCGGGTTTCCACTGGAGGATCATCAGGTGATGCTTCAGCAGGTCAGAGTGGGCTATAAAAGAGCCACCTGGACAAACAGGGAGGCTCTGCATCAAGGCTCCAGCTTTGTTGTCCACTTCCTTTTGTCAGAAGTCTGAGACATTTATTCTGTGCGTCCCTTAATCCCCTCAGATTTGTGACTATCAGAAGTAACCTTGTTTGTGTTCTTTGCTAATCTTGAGGACACAGCTGCAAAACTGTTGAAATACACTTTGATTTTACACTCAATATAAAATAATGTAGAGGAGTAATGAAAAAGATTAGCAAAGAAGAAGTCTGACTAAACACCTTTATGATTGCATAGAACATGCGAACATAAAGCCTACACAATCTGAAAAAAGTTATTGGCCCATCTAACGTGACATTACCTGGGCTGCAGGAGACCCGAAACCATTGATATGCTTCAAACACAAAATCAAAATATTGCAGACGTGGGAAATCTGAAATAAAAAGCAGAAAATTCTGGAAATACTCAGCAGGTCAGGCAGCATTTTTATTTCACCAATGGAAGGCCTATCACCTGACATGTTAACCCATGATACCCTTCAAATGTTTGCCACTTAAAAATCCTGGCCAACATTCAGCCCTAAAGCAACACCACCCAGGCTGATTATCTGGTTATATACCTTATTTGTTGCTCGTGGAACTTGCTGTGGGTGAGTTGGACCTCATATTAGCCTGTGGAGCACAAAAGTGACCATGATTTATCTGGCAATAAAAAAGTCTGAGATGGGAGGGCACAGTCTCAGGATAAGAAGTTGGTCATTCATGACTGAGAGGAGGAGAAATTTCTTCACTCAAAGGATTGTGAATCTCTGGAATTCTTGATCCCAGAGGGTTGTGGATGCTCAGTTGTTGAATAGTTTTAAGGCTGAGGTTGACAGATTTTGGGACTCTCAGAGGATCCGTGGAAATGGGGAGTGGGCGGGAAAGTGGAGTTAAGGCAGAAGATCAACCTTGATCTTATTGAAAGGCCGACCAGACTTGAGGGGCTGAATGGCCTACTCCTGCTTCTATTTGCTTTTTCTTTATTCTTTCATGGGATGCGGGCATCACTGGCAAGGCCAGCATTTGTTGCCCATCCCTAATTGCCCCTGAACACGAGATGTTAAGGTTCTATCAGATCAAAGGAAGTGGCATATAAAGTTGCCAAAAAAAGTAGTAATCCTGGGGATTGGGAGCATTTTAAAATACAACGAAAGAGAATCAAGAAATTGACAAAGAAAGAGAAAATAGAATACAAAATTAAACCAATGAGGAGCATAAAAACAGGCTGTAAGATCTTCTACAGGTACGTAAAAA
Organism: Carcharodon carcharias; assembly: GCF_017639515.1. Classification (NCBI taxonomy): domain Eukaryota; kingdom Metazoa; phylum Chordata; class Chondrichthyes; order Lamniformes; family Lamnidae; genus Carcharodon; species Carcharodon carcharias. The sequence continues at coordinate 10,709,159 of NC_054468.1, read as the reverse complement.
GGAAAAGATTAGTAAAGGCAAATGTGGGCCCATTACAGGCAAAGATAGGAGAATTTATAATGGGTAATAAGGAAATGGCAGGGAAATGGCTGGGAAACTAAACAAATACTTTGTGTCTGTCTTCACGGAGAAAGGTACAAAAAAACCTCCCTGAAGTTTTGGGGAGCAAGGGACTAGTGAGATTGAGGATCTGAAAGAAATTAGTATTAGCGTCTGTCATTCGAATCCAAAGGCCTTTGAGCCATGGTTTCCTCATCATGCAGGCATCTGGATCTAATTTAAAATTTCTTAGGTGGCCATTTACCAGGATGTCAGCATTCCAATATGAAGAACCACATTCTCTGATGTCTCCCAAGAAACATGGCTGTGCACCTTCTCGGTCTTCGCTCTCGACCTCGTGGAAGACCTTTGAGATGTCAGGACGGGGCTGCACAGTTGACCAAAGTGTCCCTGTCTGTTACAGTGGAAGCATTGGGCTGTACCCACAGGACACTGAGCTTTCCTATGAGGGGGCTTTGTGCTGCAGCGCTGGCGAGGTCACTCTGCTGGGGGGTTCAGGGGTCGCTTTCCCTAAATTGGGTGGCCTTTGAGTGTTTGTGACTTGGGTGAGAAGGCGGGGTGGGGTTGGAGAGATGGTGGATTGAGGGTTGGTTTCTGACCCATGATGTGTTCTCGCCCCGTAGGAAGACCCAGTGTTGTTCAGAGTAGCTCAGACAGTCTAGCTAGCTGGATAGCCTAGCCGACGGGAAGGGCATCTTTAGTCTGTAGGAGGTCAGAGAATTAATCGTCTGCAACACCCACCATGATTCTGTCTCAGATGAACTCAAACTTTAAATCACCATATTCATATCCTCTGCCTTCCGATACATTTGGTTAATGAAGGAATCAGCAGGTTCCCTAGGGAGCTGGACTCTTTATTAAATTTACCTCTCTCCAGTATTGTATTGGGTCTCAAGTTGAAACAATATCGATAGTTTTCAAAATATCATCAAATTTGGCAGTTGGTTCCTCACTAGCCTGTCGTGCAATGATGTTGTCTACTATTGGCCTAATTGTGTGAAGAAGCATATTAATTCATCCTGCCTCTGATTTTTTTCTTTAGACCTTCAGCAATGCTGTATCTTAAAAAATCACTCCCTTCAAAGAGTCCAATTCTGTGACTGCTCTGGGCATGGGTGAATCCCAGTGGAGCTGGAAGTGTGGAGTTGCGATCCATTTTTGATGATTTGAAAAAGTGTGCGTACAGCTTTAAGAGATTATCAGCTTCCAAGATGGCGTCGCCAGTCACTGCTGAACAAAGAATCTTCCCGTGTTTGCCGGTTTTTGGCAGGCTTCTCAAAATGGTGGCGGCACACTTCTGCCTTAAGAAAAAGGGTCCACAATGGCTGCGTGAGTCTTTTTTAAATTCATTTATGGGATGTGGGCGTCGCTGGCTAGGCCAGCATTTATTGCCCAGCCCTAATTGCCCTTGAGGAGGTGATGATGAGCTGCCTTCTTGAACCGCTGCAGTCCATGAGTCAACCGGCTGCCGGCTTATTCCATTCTGTGGTATCCCGTGACAAGTTAGGAGTCTTAGAAAAGAACCGCGGGTTTGCTCTTCCCAAAATGGAGGTCACAAGGTACCCGGAGTGGATGGAACTGATTATTAATTTTTTTTTTTGCCGGACTCGGGAGCCATGTGTTGAGACTCGGAGTTTGGGATTGGGTTTGATGGCTGGTTGCTTTCAAATGGCTTCTGGCTGAATGACGTAATAGGGGTTTCTCAGGACTAGGTGGGCCGGAATTGAAAAATTTCATCTCACCCTCACGGGCTGCGAGCGCTGCTTACTGAAGCTGAACTTCCATGGAGGTTGCAATGGAGTCTTCTGTTTGAGTAAAACTTTGACCTTTCCTATTTGCTACCAGGCTCTTCAGTCTCTGGAGCCTTTTACTTTACTTTTCTCTGGTGAGTTTTCTTAGCGTCTGTAGCTTCAGTTGGGAGTGAGGTTCAGTGCAGAATCCTTTGAATGTGTCCTTTCTCTTAGTTTCTCAGCATTCCTGTGAGGATGAGGGCTTTGATCCCACCGCTGCCAACATGAAATAGGCTTTGTTAACAGCAAGTCTTTATTAACAACTCATAAGTTTTTTTTAATTAATTTACAGGATGTGGGCTTTGCTGGCTAGGTCAGTTATTGCCCATCCTTAAATGCCCTTGAGAAGGTGGTGCTGAGCTGCCATCTTGAACCACTGCAGTCCATGAGGTGTAGGTACACCCACAGTGCTGTTAGGGAGGGTGTTCTAGGATTTTGACCCATTGACAATGAAGGAACGGCGATATATTTCCAAGTCAGGATGGTGAGTGACTTGGAGGCGAACGTCCAGCTGGTGGTGCTCCCATGTGTCTGCTGCCCTTGTCCTTCCAGATGGGAGCGGACGTGGGTTTGCAGGTGCTGCCTAAGGAGCCTTTTACAGTGGAAGGTACAGGTATGGAGCTGACCACATTCTACGCCTTTACCCTTCTCTGTCCATTTCTACACTGAACCTGGCTCTGGGTCATGTGCCTTCTTATAGCACTGTGTGGGAACTGTACACAGTTCCACCTTAATACTTTATGTACCAGACCTTGTTACTACTTGGAGAGACTGGGAAATATTAATGTCCAAAGAGACCTGGGTGTTCTTGTTCATAAATCACTGAAAACTAACATGCAGGTCCAACAAGCAATTAGGAAGGCAAATAGTATGGTTGCTTTTATTGCAAGGAGATTTGAGTACAGGAATAAGGAAGACTTGCTGCAGTTGTATAGAGTCTTGGTGATACCACATCTGGAGTGTTGTGTGCAGTTTTGGTCTCCTTACCTAAGGAAGGATAAACTTGTTATAGAGGGAGTGCAATGGAGGTTCACTGGACTGATCAGGTCAGAGAGCATCTGCGGAGAGGAACACAGTTAACATTTCGAGTCCGTATGACTCTTCAGCAGAACTAAGGAAAAATAGAAAAGAGGTGAAATATAAGCTGGTTTAAGGGTGGGGTAGGACAGGTAGAGCTGGATAGAGGGCCAGTGATAGGTGGAGATTGTCAAAAGATGTCACAGACAAAAGGACAAAGAGGTGTTGACGGTGGTGATATTATCTAAGAAATGTGCTAATGGGGACACTAAGGGTAGAAAGCAGGACGAGCAAGGTACAGATAGCCCTAGTGGGGCCTTATCTTCTGACTAAGTACGTTACAGCCTTCCGGACTGAATATTGAGTTCAACAACTTTAGATCATGAACTCCCTCCTCCATCCCCACCCCCTTTCCGATCCCCCTTTTTCCAATAATTTATATAGATTTTTATTTTCCCACCTATTTCCATTATTTTTAAATGTATTCCACTCATTGTTTTATCTCTACCTTTTAGCCTATTTCGATCCCTTCCCCCCCACCCTACCCCCACAGAGAGGGAATGGGTGACCGCCAGACAGAAGAAGGGGACCAGGCAGGTAGTGAGGGAATCCCCCCGAGTGCATCTCACTCGCAAACCATTTTTCAGCTTTGAGAATGACGGTTCCTCTGTGGAAGCCAATGAGAGCCAAGGCCATGGCACTGTGGGTGGTCCAGCTGCTCAGGCGGGGAGGAAGAAGTGTGGAAGGGCAATAGTGGTAGAGGATTCGTTAATGAGGGGAACAGACAGGCACTTCTGCAGCCACAGACGTGACTCCAGGATGGTCTGTTGCCTCCCGGGTGCCAGGACCAAGGATGTCAGGGAACGGCTGCAGGGCATCCTGAAGGGGGAGGGTGAACAGCCAGAGGTCGTGGTCCATGTTAGGACCAATGACATAGGAAGAAAGAGAAATGAGGTCCTGCAATCAGACTTTAGGGAGTTAGGTAGGAAATTGAAAAGCAGAACTTCAAAGGTAGTAATCTCCGGATTACTCTGAGTGCCACACTGTAGTGAGTATAGGAACAGAAGGAGAGAGCAGATGAACGTGTGACTGGAGAGATGGTACAGGGGGGAGGGCTTTAGATTCCTGGGGCATTGGGACTGGCTCTGGGGAAGGTGTAACCTCTACAAGTTGAATGGGTTACATCTGAACAGGAACGGGACCAACATCCTCGCGGGGAGGTTTGCTAATGCTGTTGGGGCGGGTTTAAACTAAATTGTCATGGGGGGTGGGAACCTGAAAAGTAGTTCAGAGGGAAGAGAGGCTGAGATGGAATTAGAGGTTAAAACACTAGTAAGTGAGTCTGAATGGCAGAGGAAACATAGGCTAGATTAAAAAAGAAGTGAGTTTAGCAAGGCTAAATGGAATATATTTTAATGCAAGGAGTCTGAGAAATAAGACAGATGAGCTGAGGGCACAGCACTGTTGTCTGGCACTGACTTCTACCTTGCAGAGGCTGAGCGTCAACTCGCAGACACTTCCTCCTACCTCTCCCTGGACCATGACCCCACCACTGAACATCAAGCCATTGTTTCCAGGACTGTCACTGACCTCATCTCCTCTGGGGATCTTCCTCCCACAGCTTCCAACCTGATAGTCGCCCAACCTCGGACGGCCCGCTTCTACCTCCTACTCAAAATCCACAAACAGGACTGTCCCGGCAGACCGATTGTGTCAGCCTGTTCCAGCCCCACGGAACTCATTTCTTGCTATCTTGACTCCATTCTCTCTCCCCTTGTCCAGTCCCTTCCCACCTACATCCGTGATTCCTCTGACACCCTACATCATAACAACAATTTCCAGTTCCCTGGCCCCGAACGCCTCCTCTTCACAATGGACATCCAATCCCTCTACACCTCCATCCCCCACCAGGATGGTCTGAGGGCCCTTAGCTTCTTCCTCGAACAGAGGCCTGAACAATCCCCATCCACCACTACTCTCCTCCGTCTGGCTGAACATGTTCTCTCACTGAATAATTTCTCCTTCAACTCCTCTCACTTCCTCCAAATAAAAGGTGTGGCTATGGGTACCCGCATGGGCTCCAGCTATGCCTGTCTATTTATGGGGTATGTGGAACATTCCTTGTTCTAGTCCTACTCTGGCCCCCTCCCCCAACTCTTTCTCCGGTACATCGATGATTACTTCCGTGCTGCTTCATGCTCTCGTCTGGACCTGGAAAAATGTATTAATTTTGCTTCCAATTTCCACCCCTCCATCATTTTCACATGGTCCATCTCTGACACTTCCCTTCCCTTCCTTGACCTCTCTGTCTCAATTTCTGCTGATAGACTGTCCACCAATATCCATTACAAACCTACCGACTCCCACAGCTACCTCGACTACAGCTCCTCACACCCCACTTCCTGTAAGGACTCCATCCCATTCTCTCAGTTCCTTCGCCTCCATCACATCTGTTCCGATGATGCTTCCTTCAAAAACAGTTCCTCTGACATGTCCTCCTTCTTCCTTAACCGAGGTTTTCCACCCATGGTGGTTGACAGGGCCCTCAACCGTGTCTGGCCCATCTCCCACGCATCCGCCCTCACACCTTCCTCTCCCTCCCAGAAACATGATAGGGTACCCCTTGTCCTCACTTATCACCCCACCAGCCTCCGCATTCAAAGGGTCATCCTCCACCATTTCCTCCAACTCCAGCATGATGCCGCCACCAAACACATCTTCCCTTCAACCCCCCGGCGGCATTCCGCAGGGATCGTTCCCTCCGGGACACCCTGGTCCACTCCTCCATCACCCCCTACTCCTCAACCCCCTCCCACGGCACCTTCCCATGCAACCGCAGAAGGTGCAACACCTGCCCCTTTACTTCCTCTGTCCTCATCGTCCAAGGGCCCAAACACTCCTTTCAAGTGAAGCAGCATTTCACTTGCACTTCCCTCAAACTTAGTCTACTGCATTCGTTGCTCCCAATGTGGTTTCCTCCACATTGGAGAGACCAAACGCAGACTGGGTGACCGCTTTGCAGAACACCTACAGTCTGTCCACAAGCATGACCCAGACCTCCCTGTCGCTTGCCATTTCAACACTCCACCCTGCTCTCATGTCCACATGTCTGTCCTTGGCCTGCTGCATTGTTCCAGCGAAGTTCAACGTAAACTGGAGGAACAGCACCTCATCTTCCGACTAGGCACTTTACAGCCTTCCGGACTGAATATTGAGTTCAACAATTTTAGATCATGAACTCTCTCCTCCATCCCCACCCCATTTCCGATTCCCCCCACTTTTTTTCCAATAATTTATATAGATTTTTCTTTTCCCACCTATTTCCATTATTTTTAAATGTATTTCCATCCATTGTTTTATCTCTACCTTTTAGCCTTTTTCGATCCCTTCCCCCACCCCACCCCCACTAGGGCTATGAGTACCTTGCTTGTCCTGCTTTCTACCCTTAATTAGCACATTCTTTAGATAATATCACCACCTTCAACACCGTCTTTGTCCTTTTGTCTATGACATCTTTTGGCTATCTCCACCTATCACTGGCCCTTTATCCAGCTCTACTTGTCCCACCCCCCCCAAACCAGCTTATATTTCACCTCTCTTCTATTTTTACTTAGTTCTGTTGAAGAGTCACACGGACTCGAAACATTAACTGTGTTCCTCTCCGCAGATGCTGCCAGACCTGTTGAATTTTTCCAGGTTATTTTATTTTTGTTTTGAGTCTAATCTCGGTGGTGGGGAAGTTACGAGGACGAATTCTGAGGGACAGAATATATCTGCACTTGGAAAGACATGGATTAACCAGGGATAGTCAGCATGGATTTGTTAAGGGAAAGTCATGTCTGGCAAATTTGACTGAATTTTTTGAGGAGGTAACTAGGAGTGTTTATGTGGGCAATGCATTTGATGTGGTCTACATGGACTTTAGCAAGGCTTTTGATAAGGTCCCTCATGGCAGACTGGTCAGGAAAGTAAGAGCCCATGGGATCCAAGGCAAAGTGGCACGTTGGATCCAAAGTTGGCTGAGAGGCAGGAAGCAGAGGGTGATGGTAGAGGGATGTTTCTGTGACTGGAAGTCTATTTCCAGTGGGGTTCTGCAGGGCTCAGTGCTGGGGCCCTTGCTATTTGTGGAGTACATAAATGATTTCGACTTAAATGTAGGGAGTATGATCAAGAAATTCACAGGTGACATGAAAATTGGCAGGGTGGTAATTAGTGAGGAGGGTGGCTGTAAACTGCAGGAGGATATCAATGGACTGGTCCGGTGGGTAGAGCAGTGGCAAATGGAATTCAACCCAGAAAACTGTGAGGTAATGTACTTGGGTAGGGCTAACAAGGCAAAGGATTACACTATGAATGGTAGGACCCTGGAAAGTACTGAAGATCAGAGGGACCTTGGTGTGCATATCCACAGATTCCTGAAAGTAGCAGGACAGGTGGATGAGGTGGTTAAGAAGGCGTATGACATACTTGAATTATTAGCTGAGGCAGAGAATAAAAGAGCAGGGAGGTTATGTTGGAACTGTATAAAACATTAGTTAGGCCACAACTGGAGTACTGCGTTCAGTTCTAGTCACCACATTATAGAAAGGATGTGATTGCACTGGAGAGGGTGCAGAGGAGATTTACTAGGGTGCTGCCTGGGCTGGAGGGTCTGAGCTATGAGGAAAGATTGGATAGGCTGGGGTTGTTTTCCTTGGAACAGCGAAGGTTGAGAGGGCATGTGATAGAGGTGAATGAGGTTTTGAGAGGCATAGATAGGGCAGATAGGAAGGCACATTTTTCATTAGTAGAGGGGTCAATAACCAGGGGGCCTAGATTTAAGGTAAGAGGTAGAAGGCTAAGAGGGGAGTTCAGGAGAAACTTTTTCACCCAGAGAGTGGTGGGAGTCTAGAACTCACTGCTGAAAGAGTGGTTGGGTCAGGAACTCTCGTAACATTTAAGATTTATTTAGATATTCATTTGCGTTGCCATAGCCTCCAGGATGATGGGCCAAGCGCTGGAAAGTATAATCAGATTTTTGTTGACTGGCATGGACACAATGGGCCAAATGGCCACTTTCTGTGTTGCAGGCACCGATGGCTTTGAGGTCGATCATTCATAATCTGGTTAAATGGTGGAGTCGGCTCGAGGGATCAAATGGCCTGCTCCCGCTCCTATATTCCTATGAACTGAGTAGTGTCCTAGGCCATTTCAGAGGGCGGTTAGGAGTCAAACACATGGCTGTGGGCCTGGAGTCACATGTAGGCCAGACCAGGTGAGGTTGGCAGATTTCCTGCCCTAGTATCCTATGGAAGAGTTAAGAAGGGAAAAAAGATTTTTCACTGCACCACCATCTCTCCATTTATTGTATTCTCTAAAGCTGAGATAGGAAATTGTTCTCTCACATCTTTGGATCCCGGGTTATCCAGAAAGAGTAATTATACATCTAAACACCATCACTGATAATGACACAGACATCCTCCAGTCCCAGCATTGCTTGGTACCGATTGGTTGACCACCCTTTATGACACTATCCCTCATCTGCTGGAGTCCCCCTGTTGATTGTGAAATTAGATCAGGAGCTAAAGCTGAGGCCTGAGTTGCTGCTGCTGCTGCTGCTGCTGGGACGAAGGGGAAGCAGAGAGGGTTCAGGGCACATGAATTTCAGTGACATTGCAGATCAGGTAAAGAATGAGGCCCGGAACCATTCTACAGAGTCGCTGTTCAGCGCCGGAGGGCCGCACGGCGGACAGAGAGCGGGGCGGAAGTGCGCCGGGGAACGGAGGTAGAAGGAGCGGAAGTAGCGGTTGCCATGGTAACCGGGCCTGCAGGAGAGATGTCGGAGAACAGTTATAGCATCAGACCCGCTTTTCAACACAGGTACCGGGGTGAGAGAGAGAGAGAGACTGTGTACCCGGGGAGAGAGAGAGAGAGAGACTGTGTACCCGGGGAGAGAGAGAGAGAGAGAGACTGTGTACCCGGGGAGAGAGAGAGAGAGACTGTGTACCCGGGGAGAGAGAGAGAGAGACTGTGTACCCGGGGAGAGAGAGAGAGAGAGACTGTGTACCCGGGGAGAGAGAGAGAGAGAGAGAGAGAGACTGTGTACCCGGGGAGAGAGAGAGAGAGAGACTGTATACCCGGGGAGAGAGAGAGAGAGAGAGAGAGAGACTGTGTACCCGGGGAGAGAGAGAGAGAGAGAGACTGTGTACCCGGGGAGAGAGAGAGAGAGAGAGACTGTGTACCCGGGGAGAGAGAGAGAGAGAGACTGTGTACCCGGGGAGAGAGAGAGAGAGAGAGAGAGAGACTGTGTACCCGGGGAGAGAGAGAGAGAGAGAGACTGTGTACCCGGGGAGAGAGAGAGACTGTGTACCCGGGGAGAGAGAGAGAGAGAGACTGTGTACCCGGGGAGAGAGAGAGAGAGAGACTGTGTACCCGGGGAGAGAGAGAGAGAGAGACTGTGTACCCGGGGAGAGAGAGAGAGAGAGACTGTGTACCCGGGGAGAGAGAGAGAGAGAGACTGTGTACCCGGGGAGAGAGAGAGAGAGAGAGAGAGAGAGACTGTGTACCCGGGGAGAGAGAGAGAGAGAGAGACTGTGTACCCGGGGAGAGAGAGAGAGAGAGACTGTGTACCCGGGGAGAGAGAGAGAGAGACTGTGTACCCGGGGAGAGAGAGAGAGAGAGAGACTGTGTACCCGGGGAGAGAGAGAGAGAGAGAGAGAGAGACTGTGTACCCGGGGAGAGAGAGAGAGAGACTGTGTACCCGGGGAGAGAGAGAGAGAGAGAGACTGTGTACCCGGGGAGAGAGAGAGAGAGAGAGAGACTGTGTACCCGGGGAGAGAGAGAGAGACTGTGTACCCGGGGAGAGAGAGAGAGAGAGAGACTGTGTACCCGGGGAGAGAGAGAGAGAGAGAGACTGTGTACCCGGGGAGAGAGAGAGAGAGAGAGAGACTGTGTACCCGGGGAGAGAGAGAGAGAGAGAGACTGTGTACCCGGGGAGAGAGAGAGAGAGAGAGACTGTGTACCCGGGGAGAGAGAGAGAGAGAGAGACTGTGTACCCGGGGAGAGAGAGAGAGAGAGAGACTGTGTACCCGGGGAGAGAGAGAGAGAGAGAGACTGTGTACCCGGGGAGAGAGAGAGAGAGAGAGACTGTGTACCCGGGGAGAGAGAGAGAGAGAGAGACTGTGTACCCGGGGAGAGAGAGAGAGAGAGAGACTGTGTACCCGGGGAGAGAGAGAGAGAGACTGTGTACCCGGGGAGAGAGAGAGAGAGAGATAGACTGTGTACCCGGGGAGAGAGAGAGAGAGACTGTGTACCCGGGGAGAGAGAGAGAGAGACTGTGTACCCGGGGAGAGAGAGAGAGAGAGAGACTGTGTACCCGGGGAGAGAGAGAGAGAGAGAGAGACTGTGTACCCGGGGAGAGAGAGAGAGAGAGAGACTGTGTACCCGGGGAGAGAGAGAGAGAGAGAGACTGTGTACCCGGGGAGAGAGAGAGAGAGAGACTGTGTACCCGGGGAGAGAGAGAGAGAGAGAGAGACTGTGTACCCGGGGAGAGAGAGAGAGAGAGAGACTGTGTACCCGGGGAGAGAGAGAGAGAGACTGTGTACCCGGGGAGAGAGAGAGAGAGACTGTGTACCCGGGGAGAGAGAGAGAGAGAGACTGTGTACCCGGGGAGAGAGAGAGAGAGAGAGAGAGAGACTGTGTACCCGGGGAGAGAGAGAGAGAGAGACTGTGTACCCGGGGAGAGAGAGAGAGAGAGAGACTGTGTACCCGGGGAGAGAGAGAGAGAGAGAGACTGTGTACCCGGGGAGAGAGAGAGAGAGAGACTGTGTACCCGGGGAGAGAGAGAGAGAGAGAGAGAGAGACTGTGTACCCGGGGAGAGAGAGAGAGAGAGAGACTGTGTACCCGGGGAGAGAGAGAGACTGTGTACCCGGGGAGAGAGAGAGAGAGAGACTGTGTACCCGGGGAGAGAGAGAGAGAGAGACTGTGTACCCGGGGAGAGAGAGAGAGAGAGACTGTGTACCCGGGGAGAGAGAGAGAGATAGACTGTGTACCCGGGGAGAGAGAGAGAGACTGTGTACCCGGGGAGAGAGAGAGAGAGACTGTGTACCCGGGGGGAGAGAGAGAGAGACTGTGTACCCGGGGAGAGAGAGAGAGAGAGACTGTGTACCCGGGGAGAGAGAGAGAGAGACTGTGTACCCGGGGAGAGAGAGAGAGAGAGAGACTGTGTACCCGGGGAGAGAGAGAGAGAGAGACTGTGTACCCGGGGAGAGAGAGAGAGAGAGAGAGAGAGAGAGACTGTGTACCCGGGGAGAGAGAGAGAGAGAGAGACTGTGTACCCGGGGAGAGAGAGAGAGAGACTGTGTACCCGGGGAGAGAGAGAGAGAGAGAGAGAGAGACTGTGTACCCGGGGAGAGAGAGAGAGAGACTGTGTACCCGGGGAGAGAGAGAGAGAGAGAGACTGTGTACCCGGGGAGAGAGAGAGAGAGACTGTGTACCCGGGGAGAGAGAGAGAGAGAGAGACTGTGTACCCGGGGAGAGAGAGAGAGAGAGAGACTGTGTACCCGGGGAGAGAGAGAGAGAGAGAGAGAGAGAGAGAGACTGTGTACCCGGGGAGAGAGAGAGAGAGAGAGAGACTGTGTACCCGGGGAGAGAGAGAGAGAGAGAGAGACTGTGTACCCGGAGAGAGAGAGAGAGAGAGAGAGGGACTGTGTACCCGGGGAGAGAGAGAGAGAGAGAGACTGTGTACCCGGGGAGAGAGAGAGAGAGAGAGACTGTGTACCCGGGGAGAGAGAGAGAGACTGTGTACCCGGGGAGAGAGAGAGAGACTGTGTACCCGGGGAGAGAGAGAGAGAGAGACTGTGTACCCGGGGAGAGAGAGAGAGACTGTGTACCCGGGGAGAGAGAGAGAGAGACTGTGTACCCGGGGAGAGAGAGAGAGAGAGAGAGACTGTGTACCCGGGGAGAGAGAGAGAGAGAGATTGTGTACCCGGGGAGAGAGAGAGAGAGAGAGAGACTGTGTACCCGGGGAGAGAGAGAGAGAGACTGTGTACCCGGGGAGAGAGAGAGAGAGACTGTGTACCCGGGGAGAGAGAGAGAGAGACTGTGTACCCGGGGAGAGAGAGAGGGAGACTGTGTACCCGGGGAGAGAGAGAGAGACTGTGTACCCGGGGAGAGAGAGAAAGAGACTGTGTACCCGGGGAGAGAGAGAGAGAGACTGTGTACCCGGGGAGAGAGAGAGAGAGACTGTGTACCCGGGGAGAGAGAGAGATAGACTGTGTACCCGGGGAGAGAGAGAGAGAGACTGTGTACCCGGGGAGAGAGAGAGAGAGACTGTGTACCCGGGGAGAGAGAGAGATAGACTGTGTACCCGGGGAGAGAGAGAGATAGACTGTGTACCCGGGGAGAGAGAGAGAGAGACTGTGTACCCGGGGAGAGAGAGAGAGAGACTGTGTACCCGGGGAGAGAGAGAGAGAGACTGTGTACCCGGGGAGAGAGAGAGAAAGACTGTGTACCCGGGGAGAGAGAGAGAGAGACTGTGTACCCGGGGAGAGAGAGAGAGAGACTGTGCACCCGGGGAGAGAGAGAGAGAGACTGTGTACCCGGGGGGAGAGAGAGAGAGACTGTGTACCCGGGGAGAGAGAGAGAGAGAGACTGTGTACCCGGGGAGAGAGAGAGAGAGAGACTGTGTACCCGGGGAGAGAGAGAGAGAGACTGTGTACCCGGGGAGAGAGAGAGAGAGAGAGAGAGAGAGACTGTGTACCCGGGGAGAGAGAGAGAGAGACTGTGTACCCGGGGAGAGAGAGAGAGAGAGACTGTGTACCCGGGGAGAGAGAGAGAGAGACTGTGTACCCGGGGAGAGAGAGAGAGAGAGAGAGACTGTGTACCCGGGGAGAGAGAGAGAGAGAGAGAGACTGTGTACCCGGGGAGAGAGAGAGAGAGAGAGAGAGAGAGAGAGACTGTGTACCCGGGGAGAGAGAGAGAGAGAGAGAGACTGTGTACCCGGGGAGAGAGAGAGAGAGAGAGAGACTGTGTACCCGGGGAGAGAGAGAGAGAGAGATTGTGTACCCGGGGAGAGAGAGAGAGAGAGAGAGACTGTGTACCCGGGGAGAGAGAGAGAGAGACTGTGTACCCGGGGAGAGAGAGAGAGAGACTGTGTACCCGGGGAGAGAGAGAGAGAGACTGTGTACCCGGGGAGAGAGAGAGAGACTGTGTACCCGGGGAGAGAGAGAAAGAGACTGTGTACCCGGGGAGAGAGAGAGATAGACTGTGTACCCGGGGAGAGAGAGAGAGAGACTGTGTACCCGGGGAGAGAGAGAGAGAGACTGTGCACCCGGGGAGAGAGAGAGAGAGACTGTGTACCCGGGGGGAGAGAGAGAGAGACTGTGTACCCGGGGAGAGAGAGAGAGAGAGACTGTGTACCCGGGGAGAGAGAGAGAGAGAGACTGTGTACCCGGGGAGAGAGAGAGAGAGAGACTGTGTACCCGGGGAGAGAGAGAGAGAGACTGTGTACCCGGGGAGAGAGAGAGAGAGAGAGAGAGAGAGAGAGACTGTGTACCCGGGGAGAGAGAGAGAGAGAGAGAGACTGTGTACCCGGGGAGAGAGAGACAGAGAGAGAGACTGTGTACCCGGGGAGAGAGAGAGAGAGAGATTGTGTACCCGGGGAGAGAGAGAGAGAGAGAGAGACTGTGTACCCGGGGAGAGAGAGAGAGAGACTGTGTACCCGGGGAGAGAAAGAGAGAGAGAGACACTGCACCCGGGGAGAGAGAGAGAGAGACTGTGTACCCGGGGAGAGAGAGAGAGAGACTGTGTACCCGGGGGGAGAGAGAGAGAGACTGTGTACCCGGGGAGAGAGAGAGAGAGAGACTGTGTACCCGGGGAGAGAGAGAGAGAGAGACTGTGTACCCGGGGAGAGAGAGAGAGAGAGAGAGACTGTGTACCCGGGGAGAGAGAGAGAGAGAGAGACTGTGTACCCGGGGAGAGAGAGAGAGAGAGAGAGACTGTGTACCCGGGGAGAGAGAGAGAGAGAGACTGTGTACCCGGGGAGAGAGAGAGAGAGAGAGAGAGAGAGAGAGACTGTGTACCCGGGGAGAGAGAGAGAGAGAGAGAGACTGTGTACCCGGGGAGAGAGAGAGAGAGAGATTGTGTACCCGGGGAGAGAGAGAGAGAGAGAGAGACTGTGTACCCGGGGAGAGAGAGAGAGAGACTGTGTACCCGGGGAGAGAGAGAGAGAGACTGTGTACCCGGGGAGAGAGAGAGAGAGACTGTGTACCCGGGGAGAGAGAGAGAGAGAGAGACTGTGCACCCGGGGAGAGAGAGAGAGAGACTGTGTACCCGGGGAGAGAGAGAGAGAGACTGTGTACCCGGGGAGAGAGAGAGAGAGACTGTGTACCCGGGGGGAGAGAGAGAGAGACTGTGTACCCGGGGAGAGAGAGAGAGAGAGACTGTGTACCCGGGGAGAGAGAGAGAGAGAGAGACTGTGTACCCGGGGAGAGAGAGAGAGAGACTGTGTACCCGGGGAGAGAGAGAGAGAGAGAGAGAGAGGGAGAGAGAGACTGTGTACCCGGGGAGAGAGAGAGAGAGAGAGAGACTGTGTACCCGGGGAGAGAGAGACAGAGAGAGAGACTGTGTACCCGGGGAGAGAGAGAGAGAGAGATTGTGTACCCGGGGAGAGAGAGAGAGAGAGAGAGACTGTGTACCCGGGGAGAGAGAGAGAGAGACTGTGTACCCGGGGAGAGAGAGAGAGAGAGAGACTGTGCACCCGGGGAGAGAGAGAGAGAGACTGTGTACCCGGGGAGAGAGAGAGAGAGACTGTGTACCCGGGGGGAGAGAGAGAGAGACTGTGTACCCGGGGAGAGAGAGAGAGAGAGACTGTGTACCCGGGGAGAGAGAGAGAGAGAGAGAGACTGTGTACCCGGGGAGAGAGAGAGAGAGAGATTGTGTACCCGGGGAGAGAGAGAGAGAGAGAGAGATTGTGTACCCGGGGAGAGAGAGAGAGAGAGAGAGACTGTGTACCCGGGGAGAGAGAGAGAGAGAGAGAGACTGTGTACCCGGGGAGAGAGAGAGAGAGAGATTGTGTACCCGGGGGGAGAGAGAGAGAGAGAGAGAGAGAGACTGTGTACCCGGGGAGAGAGAGAGAGAGACTGTGTACCCGGGGAGAGAGAGAGAGAGAGAGACTGTGCACCCGGGGAGAGAGAGAGAGAGAGACTGTGTACCCGGGGAGAGAGAGAGAGAGACTGTGTACCCGGGGGGAGAGAGAGAGAGACTGTGTACCCGGGGAGAGAGAGAGAGAGAGACTGTGTACCCGGGGAGAGAGAGAGAGAGAGAGAGACTGTGTACCCGGGGAGAGAGAGAGAGAGAGATTGTGTACCCGGGGAGAGAGAGAGAGAGAGAGAGATTGTGTACCCGGGGAGAGAGAGAGAGAGAGAGAGATTGTGTACCCGGGGAGAGAGAGAGAGAGAGAGAGAGAGAGACTGTGTCCCCGGGGAGAGAGAGAGAGAGAGACTGTGTACCCGGGGAGAGAGAGAGAGAGACTATGTACCCGGGGAGAGAGAGAGAGAGAGAGACTGTGTACCCGGGGAGAGAGAGAGAGAGAGAGACTGTGCACCCGGGGAGAGAGAGAGAGAGAGAGAGACTGTGTACCCGGGGAGAGAGAGAGAGAGAGAGACTGTGTACCCGGGGAGAGAGAGAGAGAGAGAGACTGTGTACCCGGGGAGAGAGAGAGAGAGAGAGACTGTGTCCCCGGGGAGAGAGAGAGAGAGAGACTGTGTACCCGGGGAGAGAGAGAGAGAGAGAGACTTTGTACCCGGGGAGAGAGAGAGAGAGAGAGAGACTGTGTACCCGGGGAGAGAGAGAGAGAGAGACTGTGTACCCGGGGAGAGAGAGAGAGAGACTGTGTACCCGGGGAGAGAGAGAGAGAGAGAGACTGTGCACCCGGGGAGAGAGAGAGAGAGAGACTGTGTACCCGGGGAGAGAGAGAGAGAGACTGTGTACCCGGGGGGAGAGAGAGAGAGACTGTGTACCCGGGGAGAGAGAGAGAGAGAGACTGTGTACCCGGGGAGAGAGAGAGAGAGAGAGAGACTGTGTACCCGGGGAGAGAGAGAGAGAGAGATTGTGTACCCGGGGAGAGAGAGAGAGAGAGAGAGATTGTGTACCCGGGGAGAGAGAGAGAGAGAGAGAGATTGTGTACCCGGGGAGAGAGAGAGAGAGAGAGAGAGAGAGACTGTGTCCCCGGGGAGAGAGAGAGAGAGAGACTGTGTACCCGGGGAGAGAGAGAGAGAGACTATGTACCCGGGGAGAGAGAGAGAGAGAGAGACTGTGTACCCGGGGAGAGAGAGAGAGAGAGAGACTGTGCACCCGGGGAGAGAGAGAGAGAGAGAGAGACTGTGTACCCGGGGAGAGAGAGAGAGAGAGAGACTGTGTACCCGGGGAGAGAGAGAGAGAGAGAGACTGTGTACCCGGGGAGAGAGAGAGAGAGAGAGACTGTGTCCCCGGGGAGAGAGAGAGAGAGAGACTGTGTACCCGGGGAGAGAGAGAGAGAGAGAGAGACTGTGTACCCGGGGAGAGAGAGAGAGAGAGAGAGACTGTGTACCCGGGGAGAGAGAGAGAGAGAGACTGTGTACCCGGGGAGAGAGAGAGAGAGAGAGACTGTGTACCCGGGGAGAGAGAGAGAGAGAGAGACTGTGTACCCGGGGAGAGAGAGAGAGAGAGAGAGAGAGAGAGACTGTGTACCCGGGGAGAGAGAGAGAGAGAGAGAGAGAGACTGTGTACCCGGGGAGAGAGAGAGAGAGAGAGAGAGAGACTGTGTACCCGGGGAGAGAGAGAGAGAGAGAGACTGTGTACCCGGGGAGAGAGAGAGAGAGAGAGACTGTGTACCCGGGGAGAGAGAGAGAGAGAGACTGTGTACCCGGGGAGAGAGAGAGAGAGAGAGACTGTGTACCCGGGGAGAGAGAGAGAGAGAGAGACTGTGTACCCGGGGAGAGAGAGAGAGAGAGAGACTGTGTACCCGGGGAGAGAGAGAGAGAGAGAGACTGTGTACCCGGGGAGAGAGAGAGAGAGACTGTGTACCCGGGGAGAGAGAGAGAGAGAGACTGTGTACCCGGGGAGAGAGAGAGAGAGAGAGACTGTGTACCCGGGGAGAGAGAGAGAGAGAGAGACTGTGTACCCGGGGAGAGAGAGAGAGAGAGAGACTGTGTACCCGGGGAGAGAGAGAGAGAGAGAGACTGTGTACCCGGGGAGAGAGAGAGAGAGAGAGACTGTGTACCCGGGGAGAGAGAGAGAGAGAGAGACTGTGTACCCGGGGAGAGAGAGAGAGAGAGAGACTGTGTACCCGGGGAGAGAGAGAGAGAGAGAGACTGTGTACCCGGGGAGAGAGAGAGAGAGAGAGAGAGACTGTGTACCCGGGGAGAGAGAGAGAGAGAGAGAGAGACTGTGTACCCGGGGAGAGAGAGAGAGAGAGAGACTGTGTACCCGGGGAGAGAGAGAGAGAGAGAGACTGTGTACCCGGGGAGAGAGAGAGAGAGAGAGACTGTGTACCCGGGGAGAGAGAGAGAGAGAGAGACTGTGTACCCGGGGAGAGAGAGAGAGAGAGAGACTGTGTACCCGGGGAGAGAGAGAGAGAGAGACTGTGTACCCGGGGAGAGAGAGAGAGAGAGAGACTGTGTACCCGGGGAGAGAGAGAGAGAGACTGTGTACCCGGGGAGAGAGAGAGAGAGAGAGAGACTGTGTACCCGGGGAGAGAGAGAGAGAGAGAGAGACTGTGTACCCGGGGAGAGAGAGAGAGAGAGAGACTGTGTACCCGGGGAGAGAGAGAGAGAGAGAGACTGTGTACCCGGGGAGAGAGAGAGAGAGAGAGACTGTGTACCCGGGGAGAGAGAGAGAGAGAGAGACTGTGTACCCGGGGAGAGAGAGAGAGAGAGAGAGAGAGAGAGACTGTGTCCCCGGGGAGAGAGAGAGAGAGAGAGAGAGAGAGACTGTGTACCCGGGGAGAGAGAGAGAGAGAGACTGTGTACCCGGGGAGAGAGAGAGAGAAACTGTGTACCCGGGGAGAGAGAGAGAGAGAGACTGTGTACCCGGGGAGAGAGAGAGAAACTGTGTACCCGGGGAGAGAGAGAGAGAGAGAGATTGTGTACCCGGGGAGAGAGAGAGAGAGACTGTGTACCCGGGGAGAGAGAGAGAGAGACTGTGTACCCGGGGAGAAAGAGAGAGAGAATGTGTACCCGGGGAGAGAGAGAGAGAGAATGTGTACCCGGGGAGAGAGAGAGAGAGACTGTGTACCCGGGCAGAGAGAGAGAGAGAGAGACTGTGTACCCGGGGAGAGAGAGAGAGAGAGAGACTGTGTACCCGGGGAGAGAGAGAGAGAAACTGTGTACCCGGGGAGAGAGAGAGAGAGAGAGACTGTGTCCCCGGGGAGAGAGAGAGAGAGAGACTGTGTACCCGGGGAGAGAGAGAGAGAGACTGTGTACCCGGGGAGAGAGAGAGAGAGAGAGAGACTGTGTACCCGGGGAGAGAGAGAGAGAGAGACTGTGTACCCGGGGAGAGAGAGAGAGAGAGAGACTGTGTACCCGGGGAGAGAGAGAGAGAGAGAGACTGTGTACCCGGGGAGAGAGAGAGAGAGAGAGAGAGAGAGAGAGACTGTGTACCCGGGGAGAGAGAGAGAGAGAGAGAGAGAGACTGTGTACCCGGGGAGAGAGAGAGAGAGAGAGTCTGTGTACCCGGGGAGAGAGAGAGAGTCTGTGTACCCGGGGAGAGAGAGAGAGAGAGAGACTGTGTACCCGGGGAGAGAGAGAGAGAGAGAGACTGTGTACCCGGGGAGAGAGAGAGAGAGAGAGACTGTGTACCCGGGGAGAGAGAGAGAGAGAGAGACTGTGTACCCGGGGAGAGAGAGAGAGAGAGAGACTGTGTACCCGGGGAGAGAGAGAGAGAGACTGTGTACCCGGGGAGAGAGAGAGAGAGAGACTGTGTACCCGGGGAGAGAGAGAGAGAGAGAGGGACTGTGTACCCGGGGAGAGAGAGAGAGAGAGAGACTGTGTACCCGGGGAGAGAGAGAGAGAGAGAGAGAGACTGTGTACCCGGGGAGAGAGAGAGAGAGAGAGACTGTGTACCCGGGGAGAGAGAGAGAGAGAGAGACTGTGTACCCGGGGAGAGAGAGAGAGAGAGAGACTGTGTACCCGGGGAGAGAGAGAGAGAGAGAGACTGTGTACCCGGGGAGAGAGAGAGAGAGAGAGACTGTGTACCCGGGGAGAGAGAGAGAGAGAGAGACTGTGTACCCGGGGAGAGAGAGAGAGAGAGAGAGACTGTGTACCCGGGGAGAGAGAGAGAGAGAGAGACTGTGTACCCGGGGAGAGAGAGAGAGAGAGAGACTGTGTACCCGGGGAGAGAGAGAGAGAGAGACTGTGTACCCGGGGGAGAGAGAGAGAGAGAGAGACTGTGTACCCGGGGAGAGAGAGAGAGAGACTGTGTACCCAGGGAGAGAGAGAGAGAGAGACTGTGTACCCGGGGAGAGAGAGAGAGAGAGAGAGACTGTGTACCCGGGGAGAGAGAGAGAGAGAGAGACTGTGTACCCGGGGAGAGAGAGAGAGAGACTGTGTACCCGGGGAGAGAGAGAGAGAGAGAGACTGTGTACCCGGGGAGAGAGAGAGAGAGAGAGAGACTGTGTACCCGGGGAGAGAGAGAGAGAGAGAGAGAGAGAGACTGTGTACCTGGGGAGAGAGAGAGAGAGAGAGTGTGTACCCGGGGAGAGAGAGAGAGAGAGAGAGACTGTGTACCTGGGGAGAGAGAGAGAGAGAGAGAGAGACTGTGTACCCGGGGAGAGAGAGAGAGGGAGACTGTGTACCCGGGGAGAGAGATAGAGAGAGACTGTGTACCCGGGGAGAGAGAGAGAGAGAGAGAGACTGTGTACCCGGGGAGAGAGAGAGAGAGAGAGACTGTGTACCCGGGGAGAGAGAGAGAGGGAGAGAGAGACTGTGTACCCGGGGAGAGAGAGAGAGAGAGAGAGAGAGAGAGACTGTGTCCCCGGGGAGAGAGAGAGAGAGAGAGAGAGAGAGACTGTGTACCCGGGGAGAGAGAGAGAGAGAGACTGTGTACCCGGGGAGAGAGAGAGAGAAACTGTGTACCCGGGGAGAGAGAGAGAGAGAGACTGTGTACCCGGGGAGAGAGAGAGAAACTGTGTACCCGGGGAGAGAGAGAGAGAGAGATTGTGTACCCGGGGAGAGAGAGAGAGAGACTGTGTACCCGGGGAGAGAGAGAGAGAGACTGTGTACCCGGGGAGAAAGAGAGAGAGAATGTGTACCCGGGGAGAGAGAGAGAGAGAATGTGTACCCGGGGAGAGAGAGAGAGAGACTGTGTACCCGGGCAGAGAGAGAGAGAGAGACTGTGTACCCGGGCAGAGAGAGAGAGAGAGAGACTGTGTACCCGGGGAGAGAGAGAGAGAGAGAGACTGTGTACCCGGGGAGAGAGAGAGAGAAACTGTGTACCCGGGGAGAGAGAGAGAGAGACTGTGTACCCGGAGAGAGAGAGAGAGAGACTGTGTCCCCGGGGAGAGAGAGAGAGAGAGAGACTGTGTCCCCGGGGAGAGAGAGAGAGAGAGAGAGAGAGACTGTGTACCCGGGGAGAGAGAGAGAGAGAGAGACACTGTGTACCCGGGGAGAGAGAGAGAGAGAGAGAGAGACTGTGTACCCGGGGAGAGAGAGAGAGAGAGAGACTGTGTACCCGGGGAGAGAGAGAGAGAGAGAGACTGTGTACCCGGGGAGAGAGAGAGAGAGAGAGAGTGTGTAACCGGGGAGAGAGAGAGAGAGAGAGAGACTGTGTACCCGGGGAGAGAGAGAGAGAGAGAGACTGTGTACCCGGGGAGAGAGAGAGAGAGAGAGAGACTGTGTACCCGGGGAGAGAGAGAGAGAAACTGTGTACCCGGGGAGAGAGAGAGAGAGAGACTGTGTACCCGGGGAGAGAGAGATAAACTGTGTACCCGGGGAGAGAGAGAGAGAGAGAGAGATTGTGTACCCGGGGAGAGAGAGAGAGAGACTGTGTACCCGGGGAGAGAGAGAGAGAGAATGTGTACCCGGGGAGAGAGAGAGAGAGACTGTGTACCCGGGGAGAGAGAGAGAGAGAGAGACTGTGTACCCGGGGAGAGAGAGAGAGAGAGAGAGACTGTGTACCCGGAGAGAGAGAGACTGTGTACCCGGGGAGAGAGAGAGAGAGAGAGAGACTGTGTACCCGGGGAGAGAGAGATAAACTGTGTACCCGGGGAGAGAGAGAGAGAGAGAGAGATTGTGTACCCGGGGAGAGAGAGAGAGAGACTGTGTACCCGGGGAGAGAGAGAGAGAGAATGTGTACCCGGGGAGAGAGAGAGAGAGACTGTGTACCCGGGGAGAGAGAGAGAGAGAGAGACTGTGTACCCGGGGAGAGAGAGAGAGAGAGAGAGACTGTGTACCCGGAGAGAGAGAGACTGTGTACCCGGGGAGAGAGAGAGAGAGAGAGAGACTGTGTCCCCGGGGAGAGAGAGAGAGAGAGAGAGAGACTGTGTACCCGGGGAGAGAGAGAGAGAGAGAGAGAGAGAGACACTGTGTACCCGGGGAGAGAGAGAGAGAGAGAGACACTGTGTACCCGGGGAGAGAGAGAGAGAGAGAGAGACTGTGTACCCGGGGAGAGAGAGAGAGAGAGAGAGAGACTGTGTACCCGGGGAGAGAGAGAGAGAGAGAGAGAGACTGTGTACCCGGGGAGAGAGAGAGAGAGAGAGACTGTGTACCCGGGGAGAGAGAGAGAGAGAGAGACTGTGTACCCGGGGAGAGAGAGAGAGAGAGAGACTGTGTACCCGGGGAGAGAGAGAGAGAGAGAGACTGTGTACCCGGGGAGAGAGAGAGAGAGAGAGAGAGAGAGAGAGACTGTGTACCCGGGGAGAGAGAGAGACTGTGTACCCGGGGAGAGAGAGAGAGAGACTGTGTACCCGGGGAGAGAGAGAGAGAGGGACTGTGTACCCGGGGGGAGAGAGAGAGAGAGAGACTGTGTACCCGGGGAGAGAGAGAGAGACTGTGTACCCGGGGAGAGAGAGAGAGAGAGAGACTGTGTACCCGGGGAGAGAGAGAGAGAGAGACTGTGTACCCGGGGAGAGAGAGAGAGAGACTGTGTACCCGGGGAGAGAGAGAGAGAGAGACTGTGTACCCGGGGAGAGAGAGAGAGAGACTGTGT